>NC_064564.1:72037265-72355122 GCF_937001465.1 Orcinus orca | reverse complement strand
AACAAGTAGCTATCTACAGTTATCCACTGTTCATTATTTTATTTTCTGGGTCTCATCCATTGAGACATGTTTTTCTAACTCCTTTGGTAAAAAATATCTTAACTTTAGGTCTCTGTTTCATTCTGTTCGTAACTAGCATTTCTCTCAATTCAAGGTAGAAATTATCATCCCAGACTATTTCCTTCCCTGTTCTAACAGAGATCTTGTCATCCAAATTGAGTGCTTTTTCTTCAAGCAGCTGCGTTCAATAATGTTCTCAATAGAACAGCTCCATATGAAAAGCATTTTTTTTTTTTTTTGGAAAGGAGACATTAGGAAGTATACAAATTTTACTTCTAAGAGTTGTTGCTTCTAAATTTTTTTTTTTTTTTTTTTGCGGTACGCAGGCCTCTCACTGCTGTGGCCTCTCCCACTGCGGAGCACAGGCTCCGGACGTGCAGGCTCAGCGGCCATGGCTCACGGGCCCAGCCGCTCCGTGGCATGTGGGATCTTCCCGGACCGGGGCACAAACCTGTGTCCCCTGCATTGGCAGGTGGACTCTCAACCACTGTGCCACCAGGGAAGCCCTGTTGCTTCTAAATTTTAGCTTTCATCATGGACCTCTCTCTACTTGGCTGACAGATATTGCCAGGAGAAAAGTCTACCATGTGTTTTTGGAAATTCTAGAAATGCTGTATTCCAACAAGCTTGCTTCTAACTTTTGAGAGAGAGAGAGTTAGTTGAGGGTGGAGCAGTTGGAGATGACTGTTCTCAGGCATGCCATGGAGCTTTCTGAGTTTGGAGAGGAAATTTTTCTTAGAGAAGCATACTGCAAAATGCAGGGGAAGTCACTTCACACCAGTTACAGTCTAAAAATGTGCAATAAAGCCACCTCTCTTGTCTCTTTCCTCTTCTCTCCCCTTTCCCCCATCCCCCCCTTCCCACTGCAGTATTTTCTTCACCAAGAATAGCTGACCAAGCTATTCTCACAGTTCTTCCCTAAGAAAATTAATTCTGAGCAATATACTGAAAAGGAGGATGCTATGTGCAACCCCCAGAAAGGCCTGGGGAAAACAAAGAAAGGGTTAGGTAGTCTTGACCTGGACAGAACCAAGGGAAATGAAGATTTGGTAACTTCCTCATCCACTTAAGAGTTGGATATGCCCACACAAGATCCTTAAGGGTTCCCAATTCAATACAGTCCCCATTCACAGTATGAGATTGAACCATATGCAGTGTGGATCCTCTGGAACCGTGCATTAATTAAAAGTCACGAAAGTTCTCCCTATAAGAAAAGTGCTGCAGATGAAGAAGTGGTTTAGTGGTCAATAATCATTATAGAGTAGTATACCCAGTGACTTCATAGGGTGCTTAAATGATGCCTGTAAGCATGGTGCCACAAGCCCATTTTAGCCATTATTTCCTTCATTAATATGCAGTGTCTGTCAAATATAGAGCATAAATTTGGTCTTAAGTAGAGCATTCCTCCAAAGTCATCACCTAGGGAGATTCTAATTACCGTGATGCACGAGTGCACAGAACAAGTTTTGGGGACTGCTTTCAGACAATTTATAGATCATGAGAGAAAAGCACTCTGTATTTTCTTCAAATGATGTTTTTGATCAGAAGTTAATCCCGAGTACCTAAAATTCAAAAAACTTAGGGCTTTGTCACAAACGGCTTCTGCTAGTTTTTAAAAATCAGGTCTGTTCTCAGAAGATAAAGTTTTCCACCACTAAAAATTCTGAAAGAATGAAGTACTAGTTTGGAAGTGAAGAATGTGGGTTTTGGATGCAGACAGTCTAAGATTATCCCAGAACCATCATATATTTGCTGTGTGACATGAGAAACATCAATTAAATTCTCTGGGCCTCAGTAATTTATTGTTATCTAGGAATAATAATACTACCATTATAAATGTTAAATAGATAGCATATGTAAGTCATCTGACACAGTGCCAGGACACATAATAGATGTAAAATTAATTTTAACTGCTATTTGTACTACTATCATCATTATTGTTTGCTTCAGGCTTTGAAAATTTTTAAAAATATTTTGATTAATACTCTGAAGGACATACATTTGGGTGCATATCTTGGTATATTATTTTAGAAAGTCAAGTCATAATTTTTCAGTTAACCCTTTGAAATAATTCAAGAGGGGCTTCCCTGGTGGCGCAGTGGTTGAGAATCTAACTGCCAATGCAGGGGACACGGGTTCGAGCCCTGGTCTGGGAAGATCCCACATGCCACGGAGCAACTAGGCCCGTGAGCCACAACTACTGAGCCTGCGCGTCTGGAGCCTGTGCTCCACAACAAGAGAGGCCGCGATAGTGAGAGGCCCACGCAGCACGATGAAGAGTGGCCCCCGCTTGCCGCAACTAGAGAAAGACCTTGCACAGAAACAAAGACCCAACACAGCCAAAAATAAATAAATAAATAATAAAAATAAAGGAATTCCTTAAAAAAATTTTAAAAATAATAATAATTCAAGAAGTTCTGATTTCTTCACCTAGTTCTTAAGCCCCGAATCTGAAGCCACATTGCTTTGTTTATAGTCTGGCCTGTCACTTACTGGTTTAAAATCTGGCCCAGTTTATTTAACTTCCCAGTGCCTTAGTTTACTCATCTGCAAAATGAGGATAGTAATTCCTGCTTTATAGGGCTGTAGCAAGGATTAAGTGAGTCAATATATATTAAGTGCTTAGAAGAGTACCTGGTGTTAAAGCTAAATTAATGTTTGCTATGTTATCACTTCCACTAAGTGTTCACTTACTATAGTTACAGGAGAGGCTTTGCAATCAATTAAAATAAAATGCATAATCTTGAAGTCATATAGAACTGTGTCTAAACACTCACTCTCTCCGCCAGTTAAAAAGTCTTGGTTAGGGCTTCCCTAGTGGCGCAGTGGTTGAGAGTCCGCCTGCCAATGCAGGGGACACGGGTTCGTGCCCTGGTCCAGGAAGATCCCACATGCCACGGAGCAGCTGGGCCCGTGAGCCATGGCTGCTGAGCCTGCGTGTCCGGAGCCTGTGCTCCGCAACGGGAGAGGCCACAACAGTGAGAGGCCCGTGTACCGCAAAAAAAAAGTCTTGGCTAAACCAATTAACTTAGCTGAGCCTCAAGATTTCTTATTTATAAAGTGGGCATGTTTTCCTTATGAGATGGTTACAAGGATTAGAGAGAATATAAAATCACTGGTATACAGCTAGTGCTCAATATATTTATGAAAATCATAGTAATGGCACAGTGAAGCAGCTTTGTTTACTTCCTAGGAATCCAAAGATATGTTAACATATTTCCACAGGAGTACCAGGCTGCATACACTGGTGTTAGTGACAGTCACTAATTGGAGGCTACCACTGTGGACACCAGTTCATCAGTGACTGGAGACATGTGGCTTGTAAACCACCACATTATACTCTTTGACTTCTGCATTGAGTCAACCTCCTGTATCCACTTATTCTAGCAAAATGGAAAATGAGCTGTTACCTGGTATCCTCTCTACTTTACTCACTGTAGACTTCAAAAATTAGACAGCTACTGTAGGTGTGGCATTTGTGCCTTTTATGATGGACAAAGCCAAGATTCCTTCTCATTATACAATTTTCTTCTACCTGAAATTTTTCCCCTCCTAAAAATTTCTAGTGAATTTGAAATTTTTAAGAACCCTGGAGATTGAATCTCCAAATAAATTTACTAGAACATGTGTCCTTCAAAGTATCAATCAAGATACTTTTGCAACTGTTTTCAGGGTCTGTAGCAAATAATAATGACAGTCGCAATAATAATGGCAACTAAAACTTATTAAACATCTACTATGTGCCCAGCACTGTGCCAAGTACTTATCTGTGTTTGTATATTTCATGTTTATGACACTAGCATTATTATTCCTGCATGACAGAATAACATACTAAGGTACAGAAAAGTTAAGTAATTTTCTCTATGTCACACAGCTACTATATGATATGTGTATATTATGGTATCTAACAGTAGAGGAAAAACTTGAAGAGACAGCTAGATCTTTCACTCTGTTCCAGAAGAGTGAACACATTAGGACATTGAACCTTGACAGCCCTCCCCAGGCCCCACATAGCTCTGTCCAGCCCAGAGCTGTCTGTTGGCAGTCAGGTTAGGCAAGGTCAACTACATGATTTGTGGAGCCCAGTATAAAATGAAAATGTAGGCCCTCAGCAGGGGTAGGGAAATCCATGCCCCTTTCCCATGACTGCAGCCCCAACCTGTCAATGGATTGCCATCTCCACACTGGGGGTGCTCAGTGTCCAGTGGGGGAGGCTCCCCACAAAGTTGCCCACAACACCCACTGCGGCACTGCCAGGCCAAGGCAAGGACATCCTTACCCTGCCCTCCAGTGCTACAGGCCACATGCCCGACCCTGCCCCTGCCCTTGCCCTTGCCTGCACCCAGGTCCCAGCCAGAGATGGAGGGTAATGATGGAACACGGCCCTGTCAGCTGCCCCAGGCAGGGCTGGGGAGGGGAGGCTAGGCTGGCAGGGATACTAAAGGCAGGAACGGGTATGAATGAAATCCCATTCTGGCGAGGCAGCAGGAGGTAGGACGTGCGACTGTGAATGACGTGTGAGCCGAGGCTCCAGGCCCTCTGCACATGCCCCACTGTCCCATCAGCCTTCACTTACAAAACACGGATTCAAGGGTAAATTTGTCAGGAATTTCAAGGCAGCAAGTGCAGAACATTAAACCCTGAACACTGCCCTTCTGAGCAGTGTGACTGGGCTGGTGGCATGACCATGAAGCTGGCACTGAGGCTAGGTCTTGCCTGCCCTAGGTGGTCTCAGAGCAGTCACTTCAAGGGGAAGCCTTTGTTTCTGAGTCTTAACCTGCCAAATGAGGACCACTTTTTCTTTTTTATTACAACCCAATATTTAACAAGTGGGAGTCCCCACTGTTCATCTAGGCACAATGAGCATTTTGTCCGCTTTGGATACTTGGCCTTGAATTATTCTGATTCTCCTGTCTAGACAAAGGGGTGGAGTTATCCATAGGACAGATGACTTGTTTTATCAGGCAGGACAGTCATTTTGTGCCAACCTGTGCCTTCTTTACCTCTTGTTCTCTCTAGCAAACCGACATGCAGTTCATCAAAGGGAAAAATCAGCAACTACTGTCTGTTAAAGAGTGCCAGTCTTTAGATGGGGAAGCCATGGTTAAATATTCACCAAGACTGAAGTGAAACAGGTCAACTAACTTAATATGTCTTTGGTCCCCTTCTCCTGACAAGAATATTTGAAAGTTGAAATGATTTTTAACAAAGTGGTCAAAAAATTCTAGAGGGCAGATTAACTTTGACCTTCATTAATTTTTTAAAAAATAAGATATAACATTAACTTTTCCCCTCAAGACAGCCCGAAATAAAGCACTTAGGTCTTCAAAATGCTGATGTGATCTGGACACAATTTGAGGCAGAATCTGCCATAGTTTGGTAGAAGATACAGTTGGAGAAAAGGGACTCATTATTAAAATGTGGTGGGCTATGTGAGAACCATATCTCACATATATATCTCTGTTACCACATAGACAGTACAGCATGATGTCACAGGACTTTGATCACCAATGACCCTTGAGGGATCAATGCAGTGGTTCTCTACTTGGAGGCTCACAGTAACCTGTGGGGCTACTGCCAATGCCCATGCCCAGGAGTCATTCCCAGAGAGTCTTCTTCATTGGTCTGATATAGAACCTGGACATCCAAAGTGTTTTATTTATTTATTTTATTTATTTATTTTTGACTGCATTGGGTCTTTGTTGTTGTGTGCAGGTTTTCTCTAGTTGCGGTGAACAGGGGCTACTGTTCTTTGCGGTGCGCGGGCTTCTCATTGCGGTGGCTTCTCTTGTTGCAGAGCACAGGCTCTAGATGCACAGACTTCAGTAGTTGTGGCCTGCGGCCTCAGTAGTTTTCGCTCACAGGCTCTAGAGCACAGGCTCAGTAGTTGTGGTGCACAGGCTTAGTTGCTCCGTGGCATGTGGGATCTTCCCAGACCAGGGCTAGAACCCGTGTCCCCTGCATTGGCAGGCAGATGCTTAAGCACTGCACCACCAGGGAAGTCCCCAAAGTGTTTTAAAAGTTAGCCCGGTTAATCTACTGTTCAGCCAGGCTTAAAAAATACTGAATAATCCCAATCTCTCTACCTATTTTATAGATGAGGCAACTCGAGCCCAGAGAGGTTAAATTATTTTCTGAGAGTCACCCAATTATTTGACAAAGATAGTTCTCAAACTCAGGATCCTTAGCACTCTCCATCAGTTCTGTTTCTTCTCTGTCATGTATTCCTGGTGCAGCTTATAACAGATGTTTAGAAAGGAAGCTAATTACTATTATGTTTCTAACTCTTTATAAGGGTTTTGAAAACTTTCTAATAGAATTATAAAATCACTAGTATTTGATGAGGTTAATTACACTCAAAAGCTGTGAGCGGGAAGAGCTCTCTGTAAAATTATATCCTAGGTTAATGGAGCAATTTTCTGAGCCCTTCCCAGGACTCTGTGGTATTCTGTCCTCAGTTCTCAGACTTGACAAACCCCAGTGAGATAGCAGTGAAACCAGCGTCTCTCACACTTTACGGAGAAAGAAGTTGTGACACAGAACAGAGACATTCAGAGCTGACAGTAAGTGAAGGATTCTCTTTCCTCTCTCTTCTCTATACCAAGCCACATCTTACCAAAAAATTCATGCCCCCCAAATCCATTCCTGGGCTGTTAAACAACCTGGCAGTTCATGGAGATGCCTTATAAAAACCAGAACATGAGGACCAAGGAAGAAGGTACTAAGACACTAAAGCTCTGGTTTAGGCATTTTCTTACTAGACTGGGTTCCAGGTAACTTTTAAAACTGACTGAGAGAGCAATACCAAAATGGCCCAACAGCAGACATTGTTGGGTCCTTTCTCAAAGACTCTTCTTTATCTGGGGCTGAGTCTATTAAATTATTTAGAAAAGTAAGCAGTGCTGGACTTAATTAGACAGACTCTTATTTGCTTACTAATCATCTCTTCCAGTTAATGCTGAGCTGACTTATAGACCAGGTAAGTATAACCTAATTAAGGACTTGTATTTAAACTTCTCAAGTCACCCACATAATTCTCTTTGGGTTTTCCCTTGCTGTTTACTCAGCTTATTAGATCAGGTTGAGCCCCTTATTACAGTTTTTGTATAATTTAGAGAATTATCCCTGTGCTTCATTTTCACACTTAGAGCTGTAACTGTTGAGTCAGCCGGGATGTAAGCCTTCTTCTCTGAGCGTTACCAGAGAGTGTGTGAGAGGGAGTAGGTAAAACTGAGGAGATACTCAGGCAGGTGGGGAGGCTGTCAGCTGCATGACGTCTACAACCTTATACTCTTAAAATGCTTTAGGATTAAATCTGATTTTTTAAAAATTATCTTTCTTTGCATTATACAGATTTGATCTGGGAATCACTGACTGACATGCACAAAATACATTAAATAAATCCCAGTTCACAAAACAAAATAGCTCATCACTGGACTATAGCTAACTAAGAAGCTTTATATAGCATGGTATGGTTTTTGAGGGGTTTTGTAATTGCTCTGTTGCTTTCCAGTTGCCACCTTGAAATCTCTAGACCATTAGACTGGCAGTACCTTTGGAAAGCCTTTCTGAAGCTGGGAATAAAACTAGAATGTATCAATATCACTTCAACTTCTGATCTCAGTCACAGACCTATAGGGAAGGAAGAACCGACATTCCTCAAGAAACTCATCTTGTTCTAGAAAATTTTATACAAAAGCAATTCTGGCAGAAAATTCATAGAGTACCCCTGCGACTAGGTCATATGCTCAGTGAAGTTTTATATTATTTCTAAACCTTTAGCTTTGGCTTATCAGCATCCATCACCTGGAAGCACCTGTTATCTAACATTGAAGAACCACAAAAACAATATAGAATAAATTACAATGGCATTTTCAGTCCCAAAGTTTGTGGGTCATCAAACTAGGAATCCAATAACAGTGACACCTTACATTTGCATTCCACATATTTTCTTTCTAGGGAACTTTTGCATACATTAAACCACCATAAGCATTAAACATTTGGTGCAAAACCAACGGCTCCATGGACTTGGAAAGCTGATATCAGCAAAATGGTCTCAGCAGTCTGATGCAACATATTCTCCTTGGCCACAACTTTAATTTAAAATACTCATTTAAAATGGGGCTACAGAGAATTAGAAAATGAAATGATGCTTGTCACAGATCTTAACAGAAAGGAAAATGGGACAAATTCCCACTACAGGCTCAGAAGAAAGGCATTGAAAATACTGTTAAAGTAAATTTAGCTATAGTAGTTCCATTACTCAGAAAAAGTACTACTGAAATATACCAATTGGTTATTTCCCCAAATTAAAGATGGCTTCACAGTGAGAGTTAGAAAGATTTGTCATTTACCATTTCCTAGAGTGCAACCAGATTTATTGTTCTGTAAATATCTTCCCTTTTCATTTAAAAAGCTGGGCAAAATGATGTGAGTAAAAATTTAGGGCTGAAAAGGTGACAGAGTAATTATCAGAGACAAATTGCTCCACAGCAAGTCAAGATCAGAATACCAAAGGAAGATTATTATTATTTTAAATTAAACAACCCCAGCCTATTCTAAGCAGTGATGGCTGCTTCTCCACTTTCCAGCCTTCACCCGCCCTGGGTGTTGTAAAGGGAAGGATACTGTCTGGTTTGTGACACCTCTCTACCAGTTTAATGCAGTGAGGCCATAGTAAGGTTGAGTTCTACTTTGACAAGTGAATAGTAACATTTCTAATGATGAGGCAGGTTAGAGTGGCTTTAGAAAAAACTGCAGTGAAAT
Organism: Orcinus orca; assembly: GCF_937001465.1. Lineage (NCBI taxonomy): Eukaryota > Metazoa > Chordata > Mammalia > Artiodactyla > Delphinidae > Orcinus > Orcinus orca. The sequence continues at coordinate 72,346,296 of NC_064564.1, read as the reverse complement.
CACCTCCTAAACAAAAATAAATTTAGCAACTGGAAGAAGCAAAGACTCAAGAGTTTTAGCTACCAAAGCCCTCTGCCATTCGAACAAAAGAAAAGCTCTAGTTTGCTCTTATAGTCTCACTTGCAAAATTTCATTTGTAAGTTTGCGGCTTGGAATTCAAAGTACGTGTTTTTGTGAAAATCATGCTTGTATGCATTGGCCTCCAAAGCACCTAAGAATAGATCAAATAGTACTATTTCAAGTAGAGCTAACTTCTGTTTTATACAGTACATTCTTTAGATGCTCTTCTGAATCTCATTAGCTCATCACACAGGCTTTCTGCTGCCAGGCAGGGGCACTAATGGTCGCAGTGCAGGCATGGGTAACTCATTTGAGCTCAATTTATTTCTAGAAATTAAAAGTAAGGAGCTAAGGGCATGAGGGAGAAGGATAGGATAGGTAGCCAGACAGAGGTAACATTTTCCCTCTGGACAGGTACTTTTTATAACTTGCACCAGTCACTCCTCTGATAGCTCAGAGTTGAGAAACAAAGGGCTGCTTCGAAGGGGACATTAAAGAGCTAATGGCAAGTTATCTGGATCCTGTTGTATGCAGAAGTCATTTATAATGTGAGTGCTTGTAACTCTTATCCAATTTACATATACTGATTTTTCTAACGTTCCAGGCATTTCCCAGAATTTAATCTTTAGTGTTTTGTGTGGTGGTCAGGATCACCCTTATTTTACAAGAGAGGGTCTCAAACTGATCAAATGACTTACAGTGCCAGTACTGTAACTGTTGCTAGAGTGTGATGCCACACGTGATTGGGAAACCTGCAAATAGGAGCACACATCACCACATCAGAGTACTGCCCAGGTAACAAAATTTAATATACACATTAGGAAGATTTCTTGTTATTTGTAAGGTGATCCCTTGGCAATTAATGAGCTCACAAGTGGACAGTCAAAATTGCTTCTCTTGACAACCAGAATAGCTCCTAATTTCAAATCACATTGACCTTTGAGCAGGAATTGATTAATTGCTCTGGGTACAACCATTTATGACCTTGAAGCTGCTGATTCAGCACCTGAGTTAACTGTTATATTACAAGCACTGGGAGAATTACTGAATAACCTGATTCTTATGGGTATAAGAATATAATTTAAAAATTGAAATCTCCAGGTAATCATAAAGTGTCATTTTATCCCTTAGTTTTAATTATCCTCTTATCCCTAAACTGTTTCCTTGAGCTGCTAAACAATAACATACAAAAAGTAACAAATTGATTCATTTAAATGCTTCCTTTTTTTAAAAAATCTTTTATTCTCCAAGGGAAGGAAAAAATAAATCTAAAATAATGGCCGACATTAAAGGAACAGGGACACCCAGTATTTATGTTATTTATCAGTTTCTGGATATCAGGGGTGGGCTGTCATTAATCGTGTGTTCCTTTGTATAAGAATTAGTCCTGGTGAAAAAAAATTAGGTAGTTGAAATTGAGTAGCTTATCAGTGGCTGCACTTTCCTACTTCTCATGGCCTGAGTAATTTTCCATTATTTCCTCCATTCTTCTGTTTGATTTTTGTGTAAAATATTGAGTGTTCTTTCTTCCCTCTGGCCCAGTGATAAACGCTAGACACACCACTTAGAATCTTTGGTCTGGGGAAGAGTTGTAATCCTTGCTACTCCTGTGGTCCCTGGGGAGCTAGTTAGAAATGCAAAACCTCAAGTCCCACCTCATACCTACTGAATCAGAACCTGCATTTTTGAGGTCCCCTGGGTGAGTTTTGCATGTTAAAGTTTGAGAAGCACAGCTCAACCTAGAGTTTTCAGTGTAACAGTAGCTTTAATAATGGGTTAGGTGAGTGGTTAATTACTAGATAACTAATTCTGACTCCCAGTCACTCACCTTCCCTGGGTCTCAGTGTCATCTGTAAAGCAGAAGAACTGAAATAGAGTATTTCTAGTTCCCATGATTGCTAAGATATTTCTAAACTCCCTTTTATTTCTAAGATTGTAACTACATCATAGCCAGTACTGAAAGGCTTATCCAAAATCGTAGGTCAGACCAAACATGATCCCTCCACTCAAAGATCTTGCAAATAGGAAAATAAAACTGACACAAACAAGAAACAACAGGAAAAAAATGTATATTAGACTGGGTTTGACTGAGAGTTATATTGAGTCAACATGAGCTTGCATTCCAAGGAGCAGTCAATAAGAGCCTTTGAAAGACAAGAATGATTTATGTAGATGAAAGGGGAGGGACTGGGTTTTCTAGGACTTGGGGAATAACATTAGCCAAATACAGAGAGAAGCGGGGGAACGCCTCTTAAATGAGTAGGGTAAGGCCAAATTGTGGGGACCATGACAGGCAGAATGGGAGTTTATGTATGATGTAACTATTTGAATTGAGAAATAATATGATCAAAAAGGAATTGGGGAAAGAAATCTGCCTGTTGGTGTCTCATTGAGAACACAGGGTTAGAGGAACCAGTAGGACTGTTGCCACAACCCAAAATGACATCCTAGTAAAGAGCATTCTTATTTATTCTTAAAATAACAACTGAAGCAATAGAAGGAAAGGCCTGGATGAGAGCACCATTTGAGAAATGGATCGTTAGGACTCGCAGACTGCTTGGTTGTAAGTGAAGGAAAAGGAGAAGTGAGAGAGGAGGCATTTATGTTTTTGAGGTCAAGAGCAAGGACCTGGAGTCAGACAGACCTGGGGTGTGAATCCTGTCATCACCACTTAACAGCTGTTGAACTTACTGTTCTTTCCTGTCCCCCGTAAATGTGGATGCCACCAACCTCGTAATTGGGAGGAGTCCATGAAATGATGCATGTAAAGCACACAGTATGTATGTACCTGGAACACAAGGGATTTGATTGTAGGTTTGGGGTTTTTTCTCAGTAGTTAAGAAATTGAGAGTAGAGAGAAATATGGATAGAGAGCCTATGAGCAACATGACCTTACACAGGCCAGACACTGAATACCTCTGTTTGTTCGTCTGTAAGACAGAGAACCAGGGACAAGGTGATCTAAGGTCATTCATTCATTCCCCCACTGGAGCACTTATTAACTGAGTAACAAGTGTTTCGTGATCACCAGCAAGCTTTTCTTCGTTTCCTAGCTAGGAAAAAGATGAAGCTAGTTCAAAAGGAATTTTAACATATTCACTAGATTCGTTGGTCACTTTCCAGTGAACTGCTTACATGATCAGTAAATTGGGTTCCTTATTGGTAAGTTGTAACTTTAGAAGCCCCAAAGAGAATTATTTACCAAGTGAGACTTATTCCTAAAAATGCATTAGAATTATTATTACTAATTACCATAAATAATTGAACTCCATAATATGTTATTTTTTTAATATTATTTATTTATTTATTTTATTTTATTTTGGCTGTGCCAGGTCTTAGTTGCGACGTGTGCAATATCTTCATTGCTAGCACGTGGGATCTTTAGTTGTGGCATACGGGCTTCTTAGTTGTGGCATGTGAACTCTTAGTTGCAGCATGCATGTGGGATCTAGTTCCCTGACCAGGGATCAAACCCAGGCCCCCTGCATTGGGAGCGTGGAGTCTTACCCACTAGATCACAGGGAAGTCCCCATAATATGTTATTTAGCTAGGTTACACATACTAAAATTATTACACAGTCTCTGTAGTGATTTAGTATGATTGCCATATCTCTTCACATTGAGTTCATTAGTAATGTATGTGTGTCTGTTCCCAGACACTACCTGTGGCTCAGAATCTCACATTATTTACCTGGCTAAATGAAACGTGCAGGTAGGATTGCTCAGTGAGGCATCTTGAAGTTCCAAAAGCCATAATCACACTACTTTTCTTGTTTTTCAAAACATTTTACTGTTCTCATGTAAGCCTTCTCTAATCATTGGGACTACAGCTTTACAGTTCTTCAGAAATTTTAGGAACCACTATCTAGGCTTGCAAGGGGATTTTAGAAGGATTTTTTAATTTTAGAAGGATTTTTATACTTTAGATGTTTTTCTATATTTAGAAGTGTAATTTATATCTCACCTTAGAAGAATATGGATTCTTATTTAGTTGGGGTTTTTTGAAGGAATAAGAAAGTGATACTGAAATAAAGTTACTGAATAATTTGAGAAGCAGTTTCTTAGCATCTTCCACAATGAACATTCTTGGTTTGTATAGTTTGGAAGCCTTGTGAGTCTCAGTTCTAGTTTATTTTACTAAATATCCCTTTCTAGAATTATTCAAAATGGTATAAATTTAATCTAGTAAAGCTACCAAATTTTAACTACTTAAGTAGCATAAGTTCAGTGTAGGGGCACAGAAAACATTTTATTCTTTTATTTTATAGCGTTCATTATATAGATAGCTTTCTTATAAACAGTAACTCAATGAGATAATAAATATAACAATAGATGATTTTAAAAGCTTTTATTTAAGAAACCCTTGTGTTTGCTTCTACCACTGCAGTACCCTTTCTCCAGCCCCAAGGCTGGACAATAAATTGTCATCTCCTGCATAACCTTTTTTATTTATACATCCGAAAGCATATGTTTGTATGATTACATGCAAGTCTATTCTTTTTGTGGTTATGCAACTTCAACATTAATACTTCACAAATTCCAAAAAAAGCACATGTTGTTGTTGAAGATTTCTGCTGATATCTGAAAGTTCTTGCCCTCTACATGAGAGTTTGTGTACAAAATATGCGGTTTCCCACATTGTAAACTCTAGTTAAATTTTATTGATATAAGTAATATAATTCTTTTTTTTAACATCTTTATTGGAGTATAATTGCTTTACAGTGGTGTGTTAGTTTCTGCTGTATAACAGAGTGAATCAGCTGTATGTATACAGATATCCCCATATCCCCTCCCTCTTGCACCTCCCTCCCACCCTCCCTATCCCACCCCTCTAGGTGGTCACAAAGCACCGAGCTGATCTCCCTGTGCTATGCAACTGCTTCCCACTAGCTATTATATCACTTATTTTATACACTACCAAATGTAAAATAAGTGATATAATTCTTTTGATATAATGTACTTAGCTAAAATTGCCAACCTTTATACTCTTTCCATTCTGGAATTGATTTTTGCTGAGTAGATTAAATCAATATAGAACCAGCTTGTTAGATTCTAACACTTCTTTGGATTTCTAGTATATGTATATGAGAAACTTTAGCTCTTCTGTATTTCTTGATTATGCAGCTTAATTTATCAAGCTACTTTGATATTTTGTATGTTTGTACCTCACATTTCTGCTAAATATATTTAAAATATAGTTTAACAAAAGAATTGACATATAATTTTTAAGGTTTTTGCAACAGTGGGGTCTCCCCGATCCAAAAAATATTACAATAAATTGTCATCTCCTGCATAACCTTTTTTATTTATACATCCAAAAGCATATGTTTGTATGATTACATGCAAGTCTATTCTTTTTGTGGTTATGCAACTTCAACATTAATACTTCACAAATTCCAAAATTAAAACTTTTCTCTCCCACATAATATATAGACTTTAGAATGCTTTGACTCTAATTACTACTCCCTAATTTATATGCTATATTATCCAGTGCTTTAGTTCTATCCCTTTCCACCATATATTAGACACTATTATCATTTTATATTTTACAACCAGTGCTTTTTAAGATTTACCCTGTATGTGCTAATATCTTTGTTTACCATTCTTTCTTGTATCTCAGATCATCCATCTGGGATCATGTAACTTCTGCCTGCTACATATATCTTAAAATTTCCTTCAGCGAAGTCTGCTAGAAGTAAATTCTCAGTTTTGGTAGTCTAAAAATGTCTATAATATGCTCTCATTTTGGAAAGATATTTTTGCTGAATTCTACACTGACAGATAATTTCTCTTTGTAAATTGAAGACACTGTTCTGGCATCCATTGTTGCTGTTGAAAGTAAGCCATCAGTCTAATGACTGTTTCTTTGTAGGTAATCTGTCTTTTATTCTAGCTCCTTTTGAAGGCTTTTCCCCCTACCCTTTGGTGTTCTCTATGAGGTATCTGTGCGTGGGGTTTCTTTTTATTTATCTTGCTTGGGATTCATTGAGCTTCTTGAATCTGAGAATTAGTATTTTTAGTAATTCTGAGAAATTCCCAACCAATATCTCTTCAAGTATTGCCTCTTCCACATTATCTCTTTTATTTCTATCTAGAATTCTGATTACGTCTTCTAAAATTCTCAAATTTTCTTCTATGTTTTCAATTCCTCTATTTTTCTAGGCTGCATCTGGCTTATTTCTCTGGATCTATAGTTAACATGTCTGATCTGTAGTTTCATTTATCCCCTGTATTTTTCATTTAAATTGTTATATTTTAATTTCTAGAAGTTCTCTTTTTTACTCTTTTTCAAATGTGTGTGATCATTTTTTATAATCACTTGTTCTTTATTCATATGTTCAATTTTCTCATTTATGTTTTTTAACATATTAAATGTAGCTATTTCATATTCTCTCTCTGAACATTTCAGTATCTTTGAGGATCTTATTCTGCTATCCGTTGTCTTTTGGTTCTCATTCATGTTGCTTTACTTCCTTTTGTAATTTGTGATTTTATTTTTTTACAATGAAATGCTTATTTTCCCATGGGAATTATTTGAGACGTGGATTGATGATGTATTCCTCCACAGAGAATTTGCATTTACTTCTGAGAGTTATCTGGAGCCATTACCCCACCAGAACCGTCTTATATTAAATACTCTGATGTTTCTCAAACCACACTGAGAGTGTGAATGTGGACCAGAACCTGTATGAGGACCCACTTTTGTTTATAAATAACCAGAGGAGAATTTTTTTTTTTCCCATCTGCTGAGAATCAAGGTTGAGGCAGGCAAGTTTCCTTGCTCTATTCTTCTGACCATCAGCCTTATTTATTTTTCTTCCTTACACTTGAGAGTGGAGCCCTTTGAAGTATCCCAGCTTTATGTGGGGTCTCTCCTTAGGCACCTAGGCACCCCCATACTGCATTAAGCTACCAAAGCAGATGCTCATGGTCTTCCAGGATTCAGGAGAAAGCCTCAAGGCCAAAGCTTGCTTTGGTATTTCCTTAACCTCCTGAGATTCCAGCTCCTACTTTGTTTAGCTATCTGAATGTTCTCTCTTTTCATGCCAGCTCAGCAATACATTTCAAAAGGCTTTCAGGTGCATTTGCCCAATATTCCAGTTGTTTCCAGCTAGAAATGGAATATTTATATAATTAAAGACCTAAATGAGTATGTGTGTGTATATATATATATATATAGTTATATAGATGTTTATCATTATATGTATTTATAGCATTTTATTTATATATCCTTATCATAACTTTATTTCCAGTTGCATCTGGTAATACCTTGATATCTGCTATGCACTTCAATTTTTTTCAACTATTCTACAAAAATAATTGGAATGACTTCTGTCACTTTTCTTTGAAAGATAAAACATTTGGTATGCAGTTATTTTTAGATTTAAATAAATATAATCAGCTGTTACCATATTTTAAAATTCTTGTTACATTATGTAGAATTGTAGAATTTTTCAAAACCTCTCAAAATAATAGGGTCACAGAAACAGTCATATCTAGGTCCAGTTGGTATAGAGGGATTATTTATATTGAAAATGTTAGCAACATTTGAACTGTTGCACAAATTTTAAGGTTGGTAAAATATAAATACGATTTCCTTTGAGCAAAGAACCCATCCCAGGGAAAGTTGTGTTTACACTGCATTTTAGAAAGTTAAATAATTTAAAAATTTGTAGTCATTCAGAATTTCAAGAAAATCTTTTAAAATGGTGAATCCCTTTGTCTAGAAGGCTCTTTTGGTAAAGCAATTGATTTGCCCCTTTTAAAAAATCTAGTTTTTATAAGACGTTTTCTTCAAGTAACTATACATATCATTGCAATCAGTAAAGGTAAGCAGCCACAGTCAGCCCTGCCCTGTCTCCCTAATCAATGGTCGTCCTTCTTCTAGTACGTACGAGTATCTTTCGATACAAAACCTGATCTCCTCCTACACCTGATGACCAAGGAATGGCAGTTGGAACTTCCCAAGCTTCTCATCTCAGTTCATGGGGGCCTACAGAACTTTGAACTCCAGCCAAAACTCAAGCAAGTCTTTGGGAAAGGTCTCATCAAAGCAGCCATGACAACTGGAGCATGGATATTCACTGGAGGTGTTAACACAGGTAATTGGAAGTGGGACAGAGAAGGACAACATAAGGCCACGAGAATGTTGTGACTAAGGTCATTTTCTCCTGAGGTTAAATATATTTACATTCCCCCACCTCAGCCCCTACACCTGTGTGTCCACACCTGCTGGTTATTGCTCCTTTCACTGAGTCTCTCTCCTTCCTCTACCTAAATGATAACTGTACTGTCATTTCTCAACCAAGAAGAATTATTTACACTTAAGAAACAGATTGGGACATTTAATACTCGACTCTACAGAATTTATAAACACGACTAATGGAATTTCACAGGATATTTTCAATACCTCAATTTGCCAAATAGGCATCCAGTAATTTTTTAAGGAATAACTTTTGCTCTAAATTGGAGACTCTGTTCTTTAAGTGATTTTAAGTTTGATGCAAATAGCTTTAGAGTTTGCAGAATGCCCTTTCCATCTGGGGTGACAGCAAAGTCTGGAGTAACATGTGTTTATTATTTAAAGTATTTCATTGAATCAACTCTGCACCAACGGAAGACACACCCCACTCTGAACTCCAAGCAGTTTTTTCTACCTGCCAAATGAGTTTCTATATTGTGATCCAGGCAAGCTGTCAAATCAATTCTTACAAACCCACTTAGACTTAAGTGCTTATCTGCAGAACATTATGAATGTGCAGCAGATAATGGAACGGATGCTGTAAATGTTTTGATGTATTTCCCCAGCCTGAGTCAGAAGTGCCAATTGGAAGAGACAGGTAATGCTGCAGTAAATTAATTCAGACTTGTTTCAATACTCAAAGTCTGCGCATGTGGACACCTTTGAAGTTAGTGGGACATGCTGAACATCACCCTGGACCGACTAGTTTTAAATAAAATAAAATGTATCTCAATGTTGTTTATTCATTTGTTTGTAGTTTAGATGATGTCTGAGTGAGACCTGCACTCAGAAGTCTCCTCCATACCTAAAAGTTGTGAACATTCAGCTCACAACAATATAGGTTCATTTACACAGCGAAATCTGCATATTGGCCGTGCCCATCGTTGTCATGTGAAACCCTGACTCAGTCTGTATAGTGACATGATCTTGGAATGACCTGCTCAGCCGGCTCTTTACTGTTTACTTTGTGATGATCAAATATCTACCGAGCAGTTTTATTTCGTGGCTGTTCAGGCTTTAAGCTCCAACTTTCACTCACAGTTTAACAGGCATCATTTGCCTATAATTATTCAGTCTTTTGCTTTCCTGGAATAACCTGCATCTCCTGTGGAGATCAACTCAAAGGTTTCTAAAAGAAATGCTTACCAATCTTCTGTTTGGGGGAACTTGGAACATTGTTTATTGTTTTTCTTCTTTTGTGAAATGCATCCAATATCAAAAGAAGAATTAACAGCGTAAATGTTGTAAACCAAAGAGTTCACCTCTGCCTCTCTCCAGGCATAGTGTTCAATCCAACACTCAAAGTGTGTTCGATTGAACACTCAGCTTGGGTAAAAGGTGAAGGCGGAATTGTGGCAGATGGAGGGAGGGGCTGCCATGAAGTTAATAACCTTCTTGTCCAGGACTGGACCCCAAATGAGTTTTGCATATAAATAGGAAAAAACTTAACACTAATATTCACACCTTTACTCTTGTATTTGGTTTTCTTTATCAGTACTTTCTCTTAGAAGATCCATAGATGAGATAGTAAGTGAAATTGGTATGCTTCCCAATGCTCCCAGCACAGCTCAGCATGGATTAGTGGCTATTTACACTACTCTGTTATTTGATTTTTTTTAAAGGAGGCTCTTTCTGTTTGATCTTGTGAATATTTCAGAATTGAGTTGTTCACACATGTCTGTTGTCTCCTGTGATTAAATTGCCTGGTGTGTTTTGTGTGCTTAGTTAGTTCAGTGGTGCCCAGTTCCTGAGCCCTCGCTCTGTGCTGGCACCTGAAGAGAGTAAGACGCTGATCTCCAACCTTCCCCTAAATGAGTTTACTCTGAGCAGAGACATCCTCACATGTGATTATGAACCAAAGAAGAATATGTTCAGTGACATATTGAACTATTCAAAATATACCAACTGCAACCCTGTTCAAATGGAGAAGAAATCAAATCCAACTCAGCTTTCATATAGGAGATGGAACTAGGTGTGAGTTTTTCCTTGAAGAATGGGTGGAATTTTCCTTAAAGTATAAATGGAAGCATCTTTTCTTAGAGAATGTATTTTATATCTTCTATAAAAATGATCACTTGAGAGAGAAGTTAAAAGATTAGAAATTATATCTTATTTAAATGGTTTATTAAAAGATAAAAGGTAGTTCCCTACCATCTTGTAAACTGAATTTTCTCACTCTTAACTATGGTGAGGAAAGGCGTGGTGATGGGAAGGCCATTATGACAGAAGAGGAAAATAATTAGAATGATGTCTAAAAAGGTGTATTTATGTATTTTTAACATAAATTTTCCACAGAATATGTCAACATTTTCTTTACAAGCAGGGTCTCCACATTATGTGTCCATAAATAAGAAGTTGAAATCAAGATTAATAAAATCTGAACTAAGTAATTACTCTATTTGCTGACCCTAACTCATACACAAACTGTGGTATAGATTTAATATAATATTATTTATGATGCTTTTTATAGGATATTGTCATGGTATTAGTACTTAGTCATAGTAACACATCATTATACTTACAATACAAGAAAAGATTCTCTAAGTTTAAAGTATCGTATTTATTCTTTTTTTTTAAATGAAGTTTTATTATTATTTTGGCCACGCGGCTTGCAGGATCTTAGTTCCCTGACCAGGGATCGAACCCATGGCCCTTGCAGTGGAAGTGCAGAGTCCTAACCACTGGACCACCAGGGAAGTCCCTGTATTTATTCTTTTTATAGATACTGTATACATCTTTTTTTTCATATGAGATAGAATAAGAAATGTATTACTAGAGTTCATATACAAGTCCAGCAAATGTATCTGGCATTAGAGGTTCAAGTTTATGTTCTCTCCTGAACATGTGTAGTTCGTGTAGAAATGTGTCAAAACTTTATATTCAGTGCATTTAATCTTAGGAAAAACAGTTACCACAATTTCCTTTAGATCAATGGAAAGTAATTGCTTTAAAAGGCGAGAGTAATACTTCTCTTTTACCTCTTAGGTGTTATTCGTCATGTTGGAGATGCCTTGAAGGACCATGCATCTAAGTCTCGAGGGAAGATATGTACCATAGGTATCGCCCCTTGGGGAATTGTGGAAAACCAGGAGGACCTGATTGGAAGAGATGTAAGTCCTGGGAGCTCCCTGTATGTGACTTCTCATAGAGGTGATATCAAAAGAGTAAAATAAAATTAGAATTCAAACTATGCATACTGGATTACTCTGTCAGTCCCCACCTCCCAAAATGAAACTGATGTTAGGAATAGTTATGGGAGACTATTTATTTTCCAGAATCTATCTATGTGAACTCCGTGTCAGTTCTTAGGATTAGGAAAGGTCCTAAGTAAGATTTATCAACTACCCTCTTGGTTTGAATCAAGCAATGGTCTTTTATCACCCATCAAATTTTGCAAGTGCTCTTGGCACAGTTATGTTAAGATTAATTAACAGCTTGAATTCATTGACTGATACATAAAATGAGGACTTTCCTCACCCCAGGTCTCCAGCTTCTTTATTTGAGTGCCCTTCACCTAGGACAGGAGGCTACAGAGGGAGATTCTTTCCATTCAAACTTGTGGCTTCCCTGGTTGGCCTTTCTTTTGCTAAATGCTTGGGTGAGGAGTGGCACAGCTGGGATCTTTATTTCCTGCTCTGGAGCTACTCAGAAGCCCTTGACCAAACTCAGCAGGTTGTTAACCTCTCTTTCCTGTTCTGATGTCAGGAGCCACACACTGACCAATCAATCAACAGTTTTGCCAGAGAGAATTTGGTCCTATTTTTTCTGAGTCACTGTCTTATTTCCAGGGTCTCTTTTTCGTTTGTTTAAAACCACAAACAGGTCATTCCCCACCTACCTTCTAGGGTTTTTCTCTCCTACTAACAGCCAGACTTTTTCCCTTATGTAATACTTTCCAAAATTCCACTGGTATGAGTTAGACTATGTACACAGATTGCCATGCATTATTTATTTCTTTTGTCCCCAATAATTTTAGCAATTAATTATTTATCAATGCTTCTCTATATCAGATCAATACAATCCTCCATTCCCAATCAAGGCCTGCCATAGAGTAATAAATGTGCTTCGCAGTTCTCTCTAAGTAACATGAAGTCTGTCAGAGTCAAAAAAAAAAAAAAATTTTTTTTTTAATCAAAGAGGTTGAGAAGTAACTGGTCCTAAACTGCTTCTTCTATTGTGTTGCAGTATAATGAAACCATCTTATTTCAGTGCAACACAGTATGTGCAATTTTTAAAAATGCAATGCAAAATACTTTGAATTTAAAAATCAAAGATCATGAAATGGAAGCAGTAAATAAACACTCTTTGAATCCTTCAGAACTTTATTTAAGTGATAAATAACTTTATTTTAAGTGATAAGAAATGTCCATATCTATGCTTCCAAATTACATGTAGAAACACGAATTTATCCAGAATATGTAGAATAAGGAATGGGATAGTTTTATCAGTGTAATATTCTCTTAACTAAAATGTACTTGCTGTTTTGTATCATACAAAAATTGAATATCTCAAGCAGCAATTCCCAAAGTGTTATGTTGGCAGAACCGACTGGAAAAGTAATACTAATTTTTTCAAAGTATCTGGGACTAGTCTTTGATGGAACGTATTTGGGTTAATATTTGCCTTAGATTCCAAGTTGGCTTTTAAGTATATATCAGCTGCGAACTAGAACAAATACAGTTCTTAAAGAATTAGAATATGCTAAAATGCCCCCTAATACCAAGAGCATCTAATAGTTCATTTTATTAACAAATGAATTAACTATTTAAAATGTCGTGATGATTCAGAAGTCATTTTTAAATGTTCATAGTTTCAGCATCTCTCTTGTAAACCTGAGTTGTTATTATTCAATTTTGTGGGGGGAAAACCATTTTGGAACTTTCTCATGCAGATGAACTATGAATAAATGAAGGCTGATTATTTCTTTATTCAAGATAGAGTAACCATATAATTACCTCAGTTGCCTAATCATTTGCAGAGAATGCTGGCCTACTGCCTTTCTGTGTCATTTTGTTTGTCTTCTATTTCTGTATGATTGTGGAAAGACAATACTTATATTGTATTTACTTGCCTTGCTGGGTTGGGTGAATCACCCCTAATTCATTTTCCTCCAATTCTAGCTTTTTTTCTCTGATTTCACCTCCTCATGTGCTCCTCTTTTTCATTCTTCTTTTCTTTCTCCCTGTATTTCTTACCTGTTCTATGCCAATAGGAACTTACATATGCCTGTGCCAACGGGACTTACTTACATTGTCTGACTTCAAAACTAGACTTGATCCCAGTTCAGGGAGCAGAAAAAGCCACTTATAAGTTCAATAAAATGTGCACATTCATTGTCCCTGCTCACAGGGGTCTAATAAAGGCAAGCCATGGCTCACAAAGATCCAAGTGAACTTGCGGAGAGACCGAGAAGAGGAAGTAAAATTGGCAGGTTGTAGAGAGCACAGGAAAAACAATCGTATTTTCATTTTTTAGTAAATCTTTGACCAAGATCTGTTGAATTTCAACCACTCTGGCATGCTTTTCCCCCAAAATTGGGAAACCACAATACACATAGGACTTCTCAGGCTCTTATATAATAAGAGTTTGTTTTTCAAGTTGTAAATTATTTGGAGCAAAAGTGCTGTTTTTTGTGAGGTTTTTTTAATTTAAATTTTTTTTTTTAATCTGTGTACTGACCTATTTAGGTGATTCACTTTCCAATCGTAATTTTCTCTTTCCTATAGATTCTTTCCTCTTTTCTATTTATTTATTTATTTATTTAGCTGCACCACGTGGCTTGTGGGATCTCAGTTCTCTGTCCAGGGATTGAACCCAGGCCCTCGGCAGTGAAAGCAAAGAGTCCTAACCACTGGGCTGCCAGGGAATTCCCAAAAGTGCTGTTTTTGGTATACAGGATTTATGACATAGTTTGAGGGACATTTAAATATGTGTTTATTATTCTAATGTATAATTTAAATGATAGTTTAAAAGGAATATGATGTTAGGCTGTCATAAAAAGAAGTATTTGAGTGAAATATGTAGTCACTGGTAAAAATCTCCCTAAAATTCATTAAAACAGAAGTGTTGTCTGGTAAGCTTCTTAAGTAGTTACAATAATTTCCATAGCTAGCTTGATTTAATACCTTCTATCCTTTTTCTTCCATTTTATATAAACAAACACACATGTAATAAACATCAAAAAGGAAACCTTATAGGATCAGACATCAGGTAGCAGAGAAAAACAACCAACATACTATTAAAAATCCTGACCACTTCAGAATTCTATCAAAATGCAATCATTTGAAAAAATAGGATTGTTGCATTTTTGGTCAAGTCTATGTCTATGTTCCAGAATAAGATTGAAGTGGCACAAAGTAAATGTCAAGGGAAATCCAGGAAATTTACTTGAAATAAATTAAAAAATAAGGATAAAAGAAAGGCTCTATATCTTATGCCAGATATTTTATTACAGTAGATTTATATCCAAACCAATAGAAAATATAGATCATTTTATTTCTGTGGGGCTGGCTCTCAGATGAGCACTTTTAGAAGCTGAAAATTCAAGTACTACTACAGTTATTTTATTGATAGAAGTAGTAGACATCACAGTTGCTATTCATTTTAGAATTTGAATATACCTTTGGAATGACACCATAAAGGCAAATACTAGCCCTAAAAATAAAGAAGAAAGATTAATTTGTCCTAGGGTGTGCTTCTAGATATTCTGAAAAATGTACTTCCTTTCAAGTCTGATCTCTTAACTAGGCTTTAAAGATATAAGGCATGTATCTTTGGATTCTGAGTTCAACTTAGAGCCACACACATAGTAGGTACTCAGTAAATATTGAGGAGATGGATTGGCCATGATGAAATTCAGGCTTCAGGGAAAATAAACATTATGGAAAAAATATAATGATAAATTATATCTGGTTCACAACTTTACCACAACTTAATCTCTACTCATATTACAGAGCTTGATCATACTATAGTAACTATAGTTGAGGGATTTTTTAACCAAGTATCTGAATATAAAACTATTTTCTTATGTAGCAGCTCAAGTTGGGAGGTGGATGGTGAAGCCTCTACACGTTGGGGATGGAGACAAACAAATGTGGAATGAGAAGAGGCTCTTCTGTAACCCCTTTGAAAGATGCATGATCCTCCCAACTCAGTGATAGAACTAGCCTTGATTCTTTAAATTTAAATACCTTCAACTCTGTTTAACCAAATCTTTCAATTAATAGATAAAAACAACAGACTTTGGTGAAGAATAATGCTATGAATACTGAGATAGTAACAATCTTTTGCCCTGCCATTAGACCTGAAAACGAATATTGTTCAGCTCTTAAGGTTAACTCCACCTCTGTGGTGTCTCCATATTATTCCTACTGCTCTTCTCTTCTATGGCAACCCGTAACCCTATACTTCCATCAAACTAAGCTCAAGGCTCCCTTCCACCAGACGGCTTCCCTGACTTCACCCACAGTATCATATGCCTGATGGTAGTTCTCCCACAACTGTCTTTTTCCCCTACTTAATTAAAAACTCCTCAAAAATAGGGATTAAATTGTTTTCTTTGTTTGATGGTAACCACTAACATAATACTTTGCATGAACATAAGGCCTTGACATGTCACTTAAACTTTATAAGATTTGATTTCTTCATCTCTCAGTTGACTATAAAACATTTGCTCTATTTTATACAACTTCAATGAGCATAATCATAATAGTAATTGTAATTTATTGAGCTCATATTTGAGGAAGCTCTCTGTGATTGTATATATTAGCCTGCTGAGATATGTTTCATTCCATAAAAAAAAAACTAAGCCAAGATCCACTGTCTCCAAAGCCCATACTCTTAACTAGTATTGGGTTGGACAAAAAGTTCATTCGGGGTTTCCCATAAAATCTTATGGGAAACCCCGAATGAACTTTTTGTCCAACCCAATAGTATGCCAAGTGATATATAAGAAAATATTTAATGATATTATGTTTTTATTGTTAGTTGAGATACTGGCAGATATCTTATGCCTGTAAATTAAACTCAAAAGTAGACTCAATGAGAGTGACCTGAGCCCTTTTCTTTGTCCCTAAATACTCTCAATCTCGAATGATGATTATGAAAGTGTCACCAGTGTTAAGTCAAGAAAGAAATTCCAGTGAATTGTGATTTTTATATGACTCATTTCAGACTTAGATTCTTGCTTTAGAAAACAATCTGACCAGAATTGTTTCAAGTAATTGAACAGTTTATGAAGCCTTTATGATTTGTCTTTTCCCAAATTTAGATTAACAAAACACATGGCAAATGAAAAATCTAGGCATGATCACAAGAAAAAGCACTTTTCATTTTAGCCTGGGGATGAAAACACAAGGTAGATTTCCAAAGCATCATCTTATGTGGTTATTAAATTATCTTGACGTTCAATATATTCTGTCTTCCCTAAGCTGTAGATATATTCTCAGAATTTTATAACCTTTAAGAGTTGTTACATTTAATTGGCAAGTGTTCTTTTGATGTCATTTTTATATTTTAAGCCAAGAAAAATCAAGTTTAATAATGCAATTGATAATTCTAGTGTCATTTTCAACTCAGTACATTTTTCATTTACTTCAGATGCAAGCCAAATGTGACTTCATACTGTAAGCTCAGAAAACCTCCCAGGAGTGTTATTACATGGAGTTTATTAGACTTCTGTGACTAGGTTAGATACGATATATTCAGAGGATGTGAGAGGAGAAGTTGAGACAAGGAGACCCACCCAAGTCTTTACAGTCATGAAGGAGCCAATGCTAGCTAAACCTGGACCACACTCAGGTTCAGGGCTACATTCAGTTGCATGGGTAATACAGTTTCAGTAAACACAGTGTTGAGTTTGGATTTGGACATGTTGATTTCAAAGTTCCTTTGAAATATCTATGTGAAAATGTCCAGCAGGATAGTGAGAAAGATCTGGTTACCCGCTTAGATTCAGAAGATATCTGCATATAGATGATAATTAAAGCCACTGCAGTGGATGGATCACTACATACAGCAGAGTATGTAGAGTGATGAAAAGGAGGGCCTGATAATATCCCGGATCCTGGTGATAGCCAATATTTAACGGTTGAGCAGAGGAAAAGCAGCCTGCGAAGGAGACCAGAGGAAGGGCTAAGAGGGAGGAGCAAAACCAGGGAGTGTTTTAGAAGCCAAGGGAAGACTGTGTTTTAGAAGGACTGAGTGAAGGGCAATGCCAAGTACAACTGAGAGTCTAAGGAAGAGAAGGACTTAGAAGTGTTCATCGACTTGATCAAGACAGACATCATTGGTATCACTGGTCAGAGCTGTTTCAGAAGCATGATGGAGGATCAAGCCATATTTCAATGGGTTGAGGAGGAAAAAAAAGAAGTAGAGATGGCAAGTAGAAACTACCTTTTAGAGGTTTGTCTGGGATGCGGAGAAGGGACATGAGGAGCCAAGGGGAGCCATAATTTGAGGGATTTTTTTCTTCAAGATGGGAGAGACCTGAGTTTGTTTATAAGTTTATGGTAGAAATGGAGTTAGGGTTGGAGAGGAGATAATTAATGAAATAAGTCCTAGAGTGGCCCTGAGGTGATGGGGTCCAGAGCTAAAGGGGAGATTAACCACCTGTACCCTTGTAACCGAAGGAGACGAGGAAAGAATATGTAGGCAGAGAATTGATGGCAGGATTTTGAAGTTTAGCTGGAGGTTTATCATTTATCACTGAAATAATAATAACAACAATGATAATATCAACACAATTGTAGAGTTTAATAAGTATCGGCATCCATCTAAGCACTTTACACAGATAGTCATTTAATCCTCATAATGGCACTCAGAAGTTGCTATTTTTAGTATCACTATCATCCTTCCCATTTTACTGATGGTGAAACTAAACACAATGAGATTAAGTAACTTGCCCAATGTTATATAACTAATAAATTATGTAGCTGGGATGTAAACCTAGGCCATCCAATTCCCCAGATCATATTCTTACCTATTATGCAATATTACTTCTCCATATAAGAGCAACTGTCATTTTTTTGAGTTCATATGTGGATCATTTCATGCGTTTTATATCTCATTGAATCCTAAAAATGACCCAGTGAGGTAGTTATAATCATTACTAATCTCCATTTACAAATGGAGACACTGAGACCAGAAGGTAAATAACCTGCCTTGGGTCATCCAGCTGGCAAATGTGTAAACACAGGAGTCAGATCATCTGCCAAATGAGGAGAGATAGTGTTTGGGGTCAGACGTATGAGGAACGTGGAGGATGGTAGTCATAGCCCCAGTGTAGAATAGGAACCAGAACTGATCAGAGCCTAGGGATGGAATGCCAGGCAGCTTAGAGGACCAGAATGGGGCAGAATGGAGGTCATGCAATTATGATGCATCAGTGAATCCAGAGTAGAGGGAAGAGAATATGTTTTGAAGTCTCCAAGAAGATAATAATAATGCAGTATTATATTAGTTATCTATCACCATGTAACAGATTACCCCAAAACTTAACGACTTTAAACATTCATTATATCACCGTTTCTGCGGATCAGGAATTTGTGAGTGGCTTAGCTGGGTAGTTCTGGCTTGGGGTCTCTCGTAAGGTCACAGTCAGGATGTCAGTTGGGGCTGCATCATCTGAAGGATTGAATGGGGTTACAGTACCCTCTTCCAAGATGACTCACTCACATGGCTATTGGGAGGAGTTTTCACCATGTGAATCTCTCCAGGAGGCTGCCTTATTAACATGGCAACTGGCTCCCCCCAGAGTAGGTGATCCAAGAGAGAGTGAAGAGGAACCCTCTTATGACCTAGTTTAGGAAGCCACACACCATCACTTCTGTTTTATTCTGCTTAGAAGTGTGTCACTGAATCCAGCCAGACTAAGGGAAGATTTTCAAAGAATTTCTGAACAAATTTTAAAATCACCCCACTGATACATGGTGATTTCTAAAGCAAGTAACCCCTTTCAGAACTCAAGGCCTTTTCCCACAACCAGTAGGCCCTGTATCTGAATGGTACACAGTTCACCTCTGGACAGGGCAGAGGGAGGCGAGCCTATTCGAGCAGAAAGCCTGAAATGTGGACGGGGCAGCTCTACAGCCCATGAGGTGAAGAACACATTTTCAAAGTGCTGCAAAAAGATGCAGTTGTTTTCCTGTGGATTTGAGTGGGAGTCACGCAGCTAAAGTATCTGGGCATTCTTTAGAGATGGATCCCTGGGTTTGCTGGTTTCTTGTTTGGATTGCTGAGCTGAGAGTCAGCATCTGGGTTTCAATATGACCCTGCTTCATACCTAGACTTGCAGCTGAGCTGCCTGAATAGGAAACAACAAGCCAGTGTTCCCTCTAGCTCAGGCCTTGCTATGATTTTGAGGATACACAGTGCCTTTTTTTTTTTTATTTCATTCTCTCATTCCCCTTGTTTCTTTACCTCAGACACAGGTTGTTTCCCACTTCTCTGCAGTATACCCTCATCCCTCCCAGAAACGCATGCCTGATCCGAAGAGTACCTTGCCACTCCTTTTGTGTGTCTCTCTCCAAAGCACAAACCCCATTTTGCTGCCTGCTGGTGCCTTTCCTGACCTCTGTCTACTCTACAGTTCTGGAGAACTCATCTGGAAATAATCTGATCAGCTGTCAGCAGGATTTTAATGCCCGGCTGAGTCACTGACAAAAATGTCCAGCAGCAAAACCAACCATAATATCCTTTATAAATTTAAAATCAGGCTGGGTCCTCTGTCTTTCCTCTAAATGTCTCCTGCCCTGTAAAGGAATTTAAGGTCTACATGCGATTTATAGGAAACAGTGAGGTTAGTGGGGCAGATCTTGTCAAGACGCTTTACTTCTCAGAGCCTCTATAGTTTTGTCTTTAAAATAAGCATGAAATGGATTAATCCATGTAAAAGTGTCTATCACAGTGCCTGGCATACAGTAAGTAGTCAAAGAATGCTAATTTTCTTCCTGCCTAAATTATAATCATGGTGCTATTAGGAGGGAAAGAATGACTCAGTGGGCTACACATCCCCTACCCTGGTATTGCCTGGGGCAGGTTGACACACACCTCACCAGGTAATAATGTCTGGGATTGCAGAAGGCCTGTGATTGATGACTCAGAAACCTGATTTAACTCAATTCAATTCTGTTCAGGAAAGAAGTCACAGATACCCAAACTGCCCTTGCGTCGTGGAAAGCACCACAAAATGGAGGAGACCCCAAGATATGAGCGAACTAATTTTTTTGTGGCCAGCACACACAGAAGGTCATTGTTCTGTGCTAACTTGGAAAAGGCAAATGTATTTTTTAATACAGACTGTACAGACTCAATTTTAGAGGTAGAAAGCCTTCAGAATTTATAGTCAAATCCTCTACCTTACAGATGAGAAAAACACCCTCCAAAAAGTTTCTTTTGATTAATATATTTTGAATATTTATTTGAGATAAGATGCAAGATTATATGTCTCCTCAAGCCAGTCCAATACTTATCACATACATTTCCTAGAGAAATTCTGAATTGGTGTGTGAACGAATGAATGAATAAATTTGAAGACTTGCCCAAGTTCACAAAACTAGTTAGGGGAACTAGAACTTGAAGTCCCATCTCCTGACTGCCTACTAAGTACTCCTGGGTGAGACCAGAACATGCATGAAAATAGCTAGGAAAACTCCAGCAGGTGTCCTAGATCAGCTCCCAAATGATCGATTTCAGCCCATCCAAGTAAAATAAACGCAGCACGCTGCACCAACACACAAATGATGTTAAGTTTCTCCGCAGTGTCTCTAGATCGGTTCTCTCCTGGCAATGATAATGGCCCTACAAGTATCTTATATAAAGGCCCTCCACCTCATTAACTTCTTGAACAGCTTCTGTTACATTCCCTCTTTGCTGCAAAGTCAAGGTACACAGAGGCCTTAGAACTAGAGCTTTACCAATCAGCCAATACAAAGCGTGTACAATAGATTAATGAGTGAAATACTAAGTATCTAAAATCCATTTCTAAGCAGATTTCCCTTCTAGCTATAGATACCAATGTAGTTACCAATCATGAAAGATCACTTGATATGTAGTCTTTTCAGACACAATTCAGTCTTTCCCAACCCAGATTCCTCATTTGAGCTACAAAACACAGAAAATTATTTGAATGACTCTCTTCTCAGTTCTCTCAAGGATGGTACATAACATGGACCATCCTATATTCTTAGGAGAGAAGGTGATCCATTACATACAATGAATACTGCAGAGCATTAGGGCTTGATTCTCCCAGGAAACACTGGCTGAGAAACGTGCTAGAGTAATCTGTATACCTACAGATCACAATTGTTCTTGCTATGCAAACATGCACATGCACACACACACAGACACACACACACATACACACATTTCCAAAAAGTCCTTTTTATGTTTGCTCTTAACAATAAAAGTTTTACATTACCTCTAAAATTTTGTCAGAAGGAAAAATTCATTTGTATTCATGTGATACAAAGGCATTATTTTTTTCTGTTTGAAAAACTTAACAGGAAGATCAGCAAATCTTTTGTAGAAATGCAAATTGTAACTTGAACAAAAATAGACTGCTGGTATGTTTGTTATGAAGAATATTAAGTGTATTTTGTAGACAAGTTAGACCAAAATGCATTCCTCTGAAGTATTTGGGAAGTTATTTCCAACTTTGCAGTTAATCAACAAATATTTCCAGAATATCACCGTCTTAAATGACCTAGGAGGACATGCAAAAAAAACCACTTTGCATATTTTGGCAACTGATAAATTTGTTTTCTTTACTCATATTGATTGATTTAAATCCCTGTGTAAAACAAAAGTGACTGAATTGTCTCCCATCGTTTCATTTTGGTCACTAGTTTGCAACTGGAAAATCAGTTTATAGTTGTTAAGATAAAGCAGGACTTGAGAAGAAATTCACATTTGTAGATTGCCTACTAGGAGCCAGGCATGGTGCCAGGTACTTTGCACATATAATCTCATCTAACCCCCATGAGGTAAGTGGTTTTATCATTTCTCTTTTACAGATTAAAAATGTGAGGGGGCTTCCCTGGTGGCGCAGTGGTTGGGAGTCCGCCTGCCGATGCAGGGGACACGGGTTCGTGCCCCGGCCCAGGAGGATCCCACATGCCGCGGAGCGGCTGGGCCCGTGAGCCATGGCCGCCAAGCCTGGGCGTCAGGAGCCTGTGCTCCGCAGCGGGAGAGGCCGCAACAGTGAGAGGCCCGCATACCGCAAAAAAAAAAAAGAAAAGAAAAGAAATAAAAATGTGAGACTCAGATTCACACAGCCATTGACAGAACTGGGATTCAAAGAGATTTCCATGCCTCAAACGTTCATGATTGTTCCAGGATTCAACATACCTTCCTCCAATGATGACTGGAAAATAATTTAGGACATTTAACTTATTTTTTGGATTTATATCCTCCATTATTCGGCAGAAAAAATCCCTGGCAAAATATAACTACCTTTAACTTACTTTAACATAAGATCCAAAGAAATGGGGAGCAGTAAGATGAAGACATTAAAATTCATGAGTGACACTGTAAACTTGATCCTCTTATCATGATTATGATTAATTCAAATGTACCGTATTCCCAAAGAGCTGGTGCACCGTGTTTCACAAGAAACGAAGGTCAAAACTCAGAAGGCTGAAGCATCAATGTCCTTAGAATCCTGTGGTGGGGGAAACAGATATATAGAATATAGTCAGATGATTTAATTGTGTTCTTTTATTCTCAGATTGTGGTGATTAAGTCAGGTTGACCCAGAATCATTTTCATTCCTTTATTTGTTTGAAAACATCACTTTCACTGGTGGTCTTTAATTAAGCTCCCAAGAATTCGAAAACGTGCCCCGTATCTCATCTAGAACAAGTGTCTGGAGTTCTCCATCACAAATAGTTTAACCTCTAGAAAATCCACTGTCCCATGCCCCTCACAGAACTGCTTTGGTGTTCCCTTCTTCTTGGCATGGAG
This sequence comes from Orcinus orca, assembly GCF_937001465.1. Taxonomy (NCBI): domain Eukaryota; kingdom Metazoa; phylum Chordata; class Mammalia; order Artiodactyla; family Delphinidae; genus Orcinus; species Orcinus orca. Next base: position 72,323,034 of record NC_064564.1, on the reverse strand, counting down.
CCTTGGGGAACTGCCGTTAGGAAAGAGAAAACAGTAAACTAAAGCTTTTTCTTTTATCCAAAAGTACAGTGCAGAGGTACTTTAAGAATAGGAGAAAGTCTTTCTGCTAAGCCTTTTTCAACAAAGCATTAATATTTATTAACTTGCACTCTGTTATAGAATGAATGTTTTATGATAAAAAATGCGTAACAGCAAAATGGGAATTTTAACCACAAGCAACCTACTCTTCCAGTGATAAAAGAACTCAGGATGGGGTTAGCCAACCACTCTCTCTGTAGTTCAGGGGGTACTCTCATTCACTCATCTAGACAAAGGGGTAATTGAACACTGCTCCATGTGATTACTGGAAACAATAATCACAAATTTATAGGCTTCCTTTATAAATGAGAGCCATCTAGAATAAGCTGTGAATTAATGGTATATTAATGGTATATTAACAAATAGGGACATTTATTAAAAGGTCTGAAAGATATTTCAAAAGCTCAGAATTACCCATTTTAAATTTAGATTAGATCAATTCCCAAACAATTCAGATAAGAGGGGGTTTTTATTTTTCAACTTTTAATAAAAGCATGTCTGTCTCAAGTCTTTTGAATTAATCCATTCACTATTCATTGAGTAGATTCTGTTTGCCAGGCATACAGAAATGTGGGGTTTTGAATCAGCATCAAGGTGTAAAATACGGCTTTTATGAGATCTTTTCTACTGATGCTGTCTTTACTGAATCACTTTGTAATTCCTTTAGCAAACTACTTTGCTAAACTCCTTTAGCAAACTACAGCTTTGCCTGATGAGTTATTATATACTTAAAATGAACAAGTGCATCTCAACTCTATAATTAATGTATACACTGCATAAAGGCACAGAAATAAAAGTCCCTTAGCATTTATTTCTGTCTTGTCAATTTCAGTGATACAGTACAGAAATAACTGTATGGACACCGTGTAACAGTGAGTTGGTTAAATGTTCCTTTTCATAGTCTTGAGTAAAATTTCTGCCTAAATGTTTTAGGAGTAGGTTTCCAACACGTCATCTTGTTTCCATTGTGTCTAAGCAGTTTGGGAAAGGGGAATGAATAAGCATAGATTTTGGAATCAGGCAGACCTGGTTGTGATTTCTGGTTCTGAGCGTGGTAAACTCTTGTAAAACCTACTTAATCTCCATCTCTGTTCCTTCATCTACAAAATAAACATAACAACATCTACTTTGCAGGATTGTTGCAAGGAGTATAGATAATGTATATAAAGCAACTGGCGCACAATAGGTTTTGTTTTTCTTTTCAGATCAAAAGTCTGAAAGACCATACTAAGAATTGTTCTGTTTCAGGTAGTCTGATTCACCATGAAATTAAAATAACACAACAAAAATTTAAGACAGAGATGAACATTGTGAACCTGATTTTTATTTATATCATGATACAGTTATTTTACATTCAGCATTTCCACTTAAGGTGTCTAATAAGACACCTTAAGGTGTCTTAAGGTCTGTTTAAATAACAGACCTTCAGATTGCTGAATGGGCTTGACAAAGAAGATCACCCCTGACCCCATTCTCCACCCTCCACTCCCCATCCTCCACTGTACTCCAGAATCATGGTTGCTCTTCTCTGCCTATTAGATGTATGGACATGAAGGAGAGGAGAAAGAAAGAAACAAAATAGCTAAATTTAAAAATTATTTTTGGTTCATCAGCATATAAACAATCAACTTCAAAATGAAACAGACATTCACTTGCCAGTTTTTGAGTACAGTGAAAGCACAAACTCTCATTTCTGTATGAATCCAGAAAATTAATGGAATACTTACTGTAAATCTTGCTTCTACCCAAAACAGTATTAGGAGGAGGATGTAGACTATCCTTTCACTGTACCAAAGAATTGATTTCCCTTCTCTCTCTCTCATTCCTGTCTGTCTGGTTCTCCTTTTCATATTTTTCACTCTTTTCTCTGACTTTGCCCCTTTTTTTGAAATTCTGCAGGTTGTCCGGCCATATCAGACCATGTCCAATCCCATGAGCAAGCTCACTGTTCTCAACAGCATGCATTCTCACTTCATTCTGGCCGACAATGGGACCACCGGAAAGTACGGAGCAGAGGTGAAACTTAGGAGACAACTGGAAAAGCATATTTCACTCCAGAAGATAAATACAAGTAAGTCGGCTACTGTTCCCACTCAGCCTTCAAATAGGCTGAAAGTGAGAAAACTTGAGCAGATTTTGAACACAGATCACTTTCTACTGGGCCAATGGTTAGAATTAGAGGAAGTCATCTAGAGGAGGATGATTGGAGGCGCAATAAGTGTTTACACAATTAGTGGACTCAAGCTCATTTATTATGTGTGAAAAAGTCAACCCTGTCTGGGGTTTATAAATGCAGATAAGCTTTTCCTTCCAAACTTTTGTCTACATCTTTTACACAATACTCTAAGGAGGAAAAGCACCCTGGAGAAGTTTTTTTCTATTTATTAAGCTATTTTTGGTGGCTAAAGAAAAGAAAAAAAGAAAAAAAAAAACAAGTTTTGATCTTAGCATAGATCTGGCTGTGCGAAGGCATTTCCAGGGAACTGACATTGTCTAAACTAAAGCATAATGTGTAACCATGTTGATGAAACTAATTCTGTCTCTTAATTTTATGTATGTATTCATTCACTGTCTCTAGATACCTATATATTTAGGTATATGTGTGTATTTATGGGTACCACATAATACTTAGCCCATAGTTACACTGAAATGATACTATTAAGTACTTATGTGTTCTATGCAGTATTTATCGTGTACCCATTTAACTATGAGAAGGTAGCATTGTAAAAACAGCAATGCTCCCCAGCACACTCAGTGGCTTGCATTTAAATGTGGTAGAGGTATGAAAATAATCTACTGACCTTCCTCACAAAATAAAATTCAATTTGTTTTCACAAAGTAACACATGGCTTCGCGGCAGGCTCAAGCTTTCTGGTAATTGTATGTTCCATCAGGGAAACTTGGATTTAATTGATTAAACTTTCAAAGCCTGCAATTCCAAGTAACAAAAGATTCTCTTTGGCTTGATAAGCTTTCAAAAATTCAGTGTAATATGATTCAGCCTGTCCAAATGGCTTTTCTCATCTCCAGTCTTTTCTCTGCATCTGTCCCAAATGGATCTTGCTTGCTCTTGCCACCTTCCTCCCAGAGCTAGGATGTCCAACCTATCAGACCACAGCTTCTCTTTCCTGTACTCTCTTTTCTGGTTCCACGTTTTAGGAGCTACTGCTGTTTAAGCAGTCAAGTTTCATACCTTCATCTTTTTCACAGAGAATTCTGGAATAATAGATTTTGGTGTAGGCCTGAAGTCAACATTGTATTAGAAAACTCTCTTCTAAGAATCTTCAACTATCTTTGGAAAGAGAAAACACAGGATTACCCAAAGGTAAACATCTTTTGGGGAAAAAAGAGTAGAAAAGACTAGAAAATCCATCCAGAAACCAGCAGAGATCCAAAGTAACAAAGCACTATAGCCAATGGGTGGTAGGTTTTGTTAAACTAAAATTGAATTTTATTATAATATTTGACAGGAAGGACAAAACTCATATCATTAATATTATCCATTTACGTTTTTATAGGCTACAGCATTACTTGTTTTACACCAGCAGGTTAAGAATGAGCCTAAATAGGAGTAGCCTGAAAGCTGAAGAAGATGGGAGCAGGGTAGACAAAGAGCAAATGCAGGGTCAAGTTCAGTGCTCAATAGTGAGACCAAATTTGTCCAGACACACAAAGCATGCCATTGTGCCAGGTCCTGGTGGCAGCTGGGCCAGGTATTCGTTAGTGTTAGGAGAAGAGCTAGGTGTGCGGTTGTGTAAGTTTAAACACCCAGCTACGATGGTGCCAGCAGGAGTTAAAACCCAGCCAGCGCTCTGTCTGCCAAGCCCTGTGCCTTATAGGTGCCCAAGGAAAGGATACTCTTTTCTAATTAGTCATCCCAGAGGGGACATTGTTTTGTAACCTTTGTGCCTGGGGAAGCACCTGTCTCCAAAGCTCACAGAGTTGCTATGCGTGGAGATTGCCCTGAAGGGGAGGCTCATAGACAGTGGCCGGGCCTCCGTGAGGAGCAGAGCCCAGCAGCATAGAGTCCAGGAGAAGGCCAAGGCTGGTGGTCAGGGCATCAGGGATGCTGGAGGAGCCAGGACCCCAGGCACATGCCTCATGCCACTCGTGTGACACTGGACCCTTGCGAGCACATCAGGGCAGGTAGTGGCATGCAAACACATTGCCAAGTGAAATCCCAGTCAAGGGTCTAGGGCGCAAAGTAGGGGATAAACACAGACCCAGGTTCCAAGCTGAAGCACCAGGTCAGAGAAGCTGGCTTGAGACTCCTAAAATGTTCCGAGTCCACAAACAGGATTAGGCCTCGGATCTGGGGTAGAGGCTGAGCCCCTAGGTTGGGTTAAGTGATAGTAGCTGGAACAGGATGGGGGCAGAGAGAGGCAAATAGTCATTGCAATCGTCATAATTTATAAACACAATTTTCCTCTTTGTTTTGGGGACTGTATTTGAGGCTTAATAGGAATTCACAGACTCCCATTCAGTGCAAATAATTAAATAAGGAGAAGAAGGTTAAAGATGCCCAGAGGAGATCCCTGAGGTCACAGGAAGTTATAAGCTCAGGGCCAAGAATTTGCGACAAGCTGTAGTGAATGATGCCATGCCTTAGCTCTTCTACCAGTTCTATCCTTGAACTTAGTAGTGGGAGGGTGACCAACTTGTCCCAGTTTCCCAGGGACTTTCTCAGATTTAGCATTGAAAGTCCCATGTCCCTGGGCCACCTCCATCACAGGCAAATGGAGATTGCAGGTCGCCCTCCAAGTCAGACTCAGGAGTCATTAGTTCTACTTCTCTTTTTACTGCATTCACCCCACAAAGCAGGGAAGGAGCAGCGAGGGCCTCAGAGCTTAAGGAGTGGCCCAGGCTCCGGAAGTAGAGTAGGACCTTGAGATCTCCATTCAGTTAGCAGTAAAGCAAAGTGCCCACTGAGAACCTGGAAGTCTCCAGAATAGGACTGACTGAGAAAAAAGGAGGAAAAGTTGACCTGGTTAAAATAAGAAACAGCAGAACTAAGAACATAGACCTTTAATGTAACTCTCTGTTCTAATCTGAACACTATTTTTTTCTTTATATCATAATTAGTGATAATGTAATTCTTCTTATTAAAATAAAATTTTATTCTATAACAATTCTAAAAATCTCACCTACTTCTTAATTTCCCTCTTCAAAAGTCTAAGAAATCTAAAATACAACAGGGGAACTCAATTTTGGGAAACCCCAGTTTAGCCTCCTGAAATTAGACCCTCCACCAGGATACCACAATAATACTATCACCACCTATTACACTTAGAAGACCCTGGAGGTGTCTGAATACAGTCAGCATTTTACTCATTAAAGTGCCATTCCTCTTCATCACTTAGGGATGACATGCATACCATAGGATTCTTTCCACAAGTCTATTTCTTGCATAAATAGCATAATCTTCTGAAGAATATTTTCAAGAGACCTTTAAGCCCTTTCTCATCAACATGACAATTATGAATAATAAAATATTATAAGCACCAGCATCTTAGACTTTTCTCAGCACTCTGGCATCCATTATCTCAACTCTCCCCTCCCTCCACTCATTCTTGCTGTTAACAGTCCTTACTGAAGTGTTGTCATTGGTTACTGAAGGACTTCTTTGCTGTTAAAGGAGAATCCTTTCCGACGTGAGCCACTTAGGAACACTCTTCCATCTGAAATTTTCTAAACTTCAAATTTAACATGCAAAGCCTCAAACAATCCCCATCATGCCTTTAGCAAACAAATATTTCTTGAACTCCTATTATGTACCAGTCATGGTTAAGGTCTAGAAAAGCAGCAGTAGATAATTCATTGAGCTTATGTCAAGAGGGGCAGAGTAATAAGTAAATAAGTAAATAGGCAAATATATGTAGTAAGAGAGCTGTTAAAAATAAAGCAGAGGAAGGGATATATGTATGTGTCATGGGTACACATGTCTGCATGCATGCACATGTGTGTGATGGGAGCATAGTTTAGATTAGATGATTGGGTATGGTGTAATATATGAGCAGAGACCTGAATGAAGTGAGGGAGCCAGCTCTGAAAAGAGCATTCTGGAGGGAGTGAAAGCAGGAACAAAGACCCAGGTATTCGATGAAGAGTATGACCTTTGTAAAGAGTTGAATTTTATTCTGACCGAGTTTTGATCTGGCAAGTTATAGGGTCTCCCTTGTGGTTTAAAACATCACTCTGCTGTTGTGTGTAGAGATCCAACTGACGCAGGGGGCAAGATTAAAAGCAGGTAGATGTTTCAGTAGGCTATTGCCGTAATGCAGGTGAGAGATGACAGTGTTTTGAATTAGGGTGACAGCAATAAAAGTAGTAAAAAGTGGTTGGATTCAAATTTATACATATCTGTTTTCTTAACTGATCTTTCTTTTAATGTGGTAAAATATATATAGCATAAAATTTATCAGTTTAACCATTTTTAAGTATACCGTTCAGTGCTATGAAGTACGTTTACATTGTTATGTAATCATCACCACTATCCATCCCCAGAACTTTTCATCATTCCAAACTGAAACTCTGTACACATTAAACACTTTTATTCCCTCCCTACAGCCCCCGTAACCATGATTCAACTTCATGTCTTTATGAATTTGTTCTAGGTACCTCACATAAGTAGAATCATACGATATTGGTCCTAAGATACATTTTGAAGGTAGAGCTCAAGAGAACTTGCTACTGAGTTGAGCATTCAGGGGGAGGAATAGACGCATCAAGGATGCTGAACAGTCATCCTTACAGACACCAGTATATTCTTCAAAGAATGGGGCTAGTGGGAGCCCCTAAGGAGTAAGTTTTTACAGAAAAGGGAGTTGAGGACTAATCTCTGGGGAGTTGAGACAAAGTCCTTGAGAAGGAGGGAGATGATGAGATTCAGTGCACAAATGAAGAACGTGGCCATAGGTAGAACAGGAAGAGTTTCATCCTGGGTAGCAGGAGGGAAGGCAGAGTTTATGTGCGCAGATGTAGGTGGGATGGAACATTTTCTGCTGGGAAGATCAGGTAGTTCTTTATAGATGCTTTCTATATCTGAAGAAAATAATACAGGAGGTCATTGTCTAAGAGTGTGGAAAGAGAAGAGGTGTAGAAGATTAGGGAGAAAATAGAAAAAACAAGTGTAGAGCCTGGGAGAGTGAGCTGACTAGGGAAATGTAAGACTGCCCACTTGATATTTGTGGTCATAAATTTACAGTGGCGTGAATCATCAGGGATGTGTGTTTTTTTCCAGGCATGTTCAGCTTGAGTAGTAGAATAGGCAGAGACTTGGGTTGAGAGCCTGTTGGGATTTTGCTAGGCAAGTAGAAAAGAGGAAGAGAGAGGCAAGGGAGTGAGGCTATATGTACTCTTTACACCTATATCCCAGGAGTATTGTCAGTGTCTGGATGAAAGCAGTGCTTTCCCACCCACATCTGTGCCCATTCACGAGAACATAAAATCATTCATCTAAAAGATCAGAATAAGGTGCAGAGAAGTGATTAAGAGAATTATCAAAGGTGACCCACACCTTTAGTTAGTATTGCCAAGCATTACATATGTTAAGTTCAAACCATTTAAGTAAACAAAGGTTCATAATAAGCAGTTCCTCATATTTATTTTATTGTTGTTTACATATTCATATAAGTTGAATCAAGTTAGCACAGTGCTGGGAACGTAGTAGCTGTTCAATAAACACGTGTTACCTGAAAGACTGAATACCAAGGGACTGCTCCAGAAAGACTGAATACCAAGGGACTGCTCCAGAAAGTAACGTGTAAGTAGCCTGATGAACCTATAAAATCCCAAGCATATTTTCTGCATACATTTTTGCTTTTAAAAAATTTCCAAAAAAATTAGAGAATATTATAATAACCCCCATAACTATCACCCAGACTCTACATTTATCAGCCTATAGCCAATCTTGTTTCCTCTATGTATATAACCACCTACATCTTCTTCCGGGTAAGTTTGAAAGAAATCCAAACAGTGTATCATTTCATCTATAACTATTTCAGCACCAAAGCATTTCTTTAACTTGCGTGGGCCACACGCAAGGTAGATTTTTAAAGTATTTCCTTAACTTAGTAGCAACATAATGGAAAATACTGATCCAGGTATCCTTTAACAATTCTTTCAAAAAAATAAAAATTAAGAACTATGTTATCACATGTTAAAATTTATCTAAAATTTTGATAATCATTTTTTCTTGTCCCAAATTCTACACTAAGCTGGCCAAAAAACATTTAAAACAAATATTACCTTGCAGTTCTTAAAAAGGAAGATTAGAAAAATCCCCAGCAATTGTGGCTTTTTTGGAAGCGTTTGAAGGGAAGAACATAACTTTTGGGAAAAAAGGAAGGCTTTGCCTCTTGCCAGTGGTATAAGCTGAGAGAAACAGGGAGACCTGGGGGTTCAGATCTTCATGGCTCTGTGACCTTAGGTAAATTACCGTATTTCTCTCAGACTTTGTTTCTGTGTCTGTGAACCAGGGATGATAATTTTTCACAGTGTGGTGATTAAATGAGTCAACCTGTGAAAGGATTCTGGCACGTGGCAGTTCAGAAACACTGATTCCCTTCCTGCCTTCTCGTTGGCACAGCGGTCCCCTAGTGGGAAACCATGTTCTGTGTTGATATAGCCTGATGGGCTGCCATAGATTCCAACCTGAGATCCAGACGTTCATTCGAAGCCCATCAGAGTCTAGGATGTCTGTCAGAATATCTTTACCACAAAGCGAACCTGTCTCTGCTTGTTAGGGAAAAGCCATGGATCTCTGGGGTTACAGAAAGGGTCCAAAGAAAAAAATGAGACTCAAAATTATATTCTGAAACATATTATCAAGCCTCTATTAACATTACTTCTTAAAGAGTAGTTCATTTAAAGTCTTGATCATTGAAGCAATAAACAGAAAACTCATGTTTTTTCATTGTTGAAAATATATTCTAAACTGTAGTTGTTCCTCTTGCTTGAGTGAAGAATATAATGGAGAAAATTTCTATTTCTTTAGAGAGTCAAGCTATTCTAGTGTCTTGGAGCAATCATTATGAATGTCAGTTAAGTTTGCAGAGAACTCTGTTTGGTGGAGGTGTTAGAATTTGGGCTAAATGTGAATTGGTCCCGAATATATAAGATAAGATTTATATGTCAAGTTTAGATTTGGGCCAATATCAGATTTCCTTCTTATAATTTACTGTTTTGTTTAAAAAGGAGATTGGAGGAAGAGGACAGAAATCTAGTTTGTTTTGGGCTCTAATTGATGAAAGTGCTATACTCCGTTGTGTTTGAATTTTATTTTAGGTTTGGCTAAACGCAAAGTTTTATTTGGATTACATATCTTAATTAATTTGTGAACATTAACTTTGTAGGAAATTTCATTATGAGGCTAGAATTTTCCAACTTTGTCATCTTCATACTATAAAGTGAAATCTATGTCAGACTAAATCTAGTCTAAGAGACTCTGTCCCCATGGTAGTCATTATAGATACACCCATTCTGCAGTACTAATGAATGGGGATGTCTGAGTAGGTTTAGATTTTTGTAACCATTGCTTTTGCCACTGTCAGGGTTTTCTTGAAAGAGAATTTGATACTCTGCATTTTCTTTGCCCCAGAGTAACAACTGACATTTGAGCATAGCCTCATCTAATGAAGCCACAAAGAATACTTTCTCTAAAGCAGTAGATTAAAATCTGCTTGGCAGTTCTAAGCAAACAAGTAGCGGAAATGATCACAGAATTCATAAAACAATCAAATTTGGTATTTGAGGATATTGCTATTTAGAATTCTCTGGGAAAAAAGAACAGATGTTTTGTTATGCAGTCCCTAAGCGAGTACACCAATTTATATATGACTGTGTGCTTACTCACACAAACTAACAAAAAATAATAACGATAATAATGTCACCCAGTAGCACCGAATGTCATCCCTGATAAGTTATGCTTTATGATGGGAACAGATGTTTCTGATTTCCACTGAGTTGTTTGGTATAGGAGTCCCATGAACAGGCTAATCCATAGAGTGATAAAGTCTCATGGGTTCCAGGACATTTTATTTTAAAAAGATCATCTTTGTGATGTGACACTCATCAATTTACAGCATTTTGTTTCAGTGAAATTTCCATAATCAGAAAAAATACTCATGACTGTATCCTTGTTCCATTACCACCATTTTTTGGTGATAATTCTTAAACATGGCTGTGGTAATTTTCAACTAAGGTGACACTGCGTCCCGTAGGAGGTCTTTTAAAATATCAGAGGGGTTTGGTTGATACAATTTCTGGTGCTCCCAAATGACACAGAGAGGAGGAGGGAATATTAATATTCTACCTTGTGCAGGACGGTTTCATATGCAGAATTGCCTGGACCAAATGCCAATCCATCCCTTAGGAAACACTACCCTGTATGTTTCCTTGAGTTTTGTTTTTCTTTTTTTTTTCCCCAAATCTTTCCAATAGCCCACACCTGATGTGGCAGGGCCACACACTTCCAAGATACTCTGTCCTAGTCTAAAGACGTAGAAAAAGCAGCAATCGTGAGCCAGCAGTGAGATTTAAAATATTGAACAAGCTGTGAAGACTTTAGTGTCCTCAATCCACATCATAGGCTGGATGTCAGCCCTGACATGTCCTTCAGATCCTAACATCCCTTGCTGTTGGGAAGTTCTCCCTTATATCCAACTTCATTTGCTCTGAATCAGTTCTCTTCTGGGTGAGGACCAAAGTCATCGTCTGTGTTAGAGCTCTCAGCTTATTTGAAAACTGTAAATGGACTTGAATTGACCTTTCTGCCATAATGGCTGTAAGGAAGCTGTTTTTCATTTGAAGAGACACACTGACCTGCTTAACAGGCAGAACTGACTCAAGAAGTAAATCAGAATTTCCATTTCGGCAGCACCTGCTCTTAGCACCACTGCTTTGTATGTTTCAGGCTCAGTGACTCCAGAAATGTGCTCAATGCTGGGGGCTCTACTGTCAGAGTCCTTGATGTTCAGAGAAATCCTACAGTCCACCGTTATTAGCTGATTTGGGGGTAGAAACAGAAGCCCAGAAATGTGGTTGCTTTACCTGCAGGCCCCTGGAGAGCCTACTAACTAGAATTCATTGCCAAGGGAATATTTTAATAAACCAAGGTTCTAGGAGAATAAAACGTTTGAAACTGAATACAAAGAGACCTCTAATTTTTAATCTATATATTACTGAGAATTATGTTGGAAATAAGGGAGCAGGGCAGTAATATAAATCTTGAGTGAATGAATAAATTCATGATGTAAAATGCCATAAAGCAGTGCTTTTTAAAAATTCACATTTCATTTCTAGTATATGTCTCTCATTTCCCTGGACTGTAATAGACCCCTTATACGTATTAGTATTTTTCTCTTGTTAAATTATGAAGCCAACTTACCCTGGAAATTTGACATAGATTATCTAAAGAATACTACTGACATCCTTACTATTAAATCCTTACTATTTACCAACCTCTCTGATACCAAAACTAGAGTTAATGTCATGCATAGTAAGTGCTCAATAAAGAGTTGCTGATTTGGCATGAAACAAATTTTAGTGATTTTTGACCCAGTCATATTATTGTAAGAAATGTGTGAATTTACAATTTCCAAAAAATTCCAAAAATATTTTAGCAACAGCAGCATTATTGAAATAAGCAGGTAGCTTCCTGGGAGGCTATTTTAAAGGATTGTAGTCATTTATATATAAATAAATAATTTGTATCATAAATACTACATAAATTATTTATTTTTATTCTTATTATGACTGTTAAGTAAGTCTCATTTCTTTGTATTTATACCAAATACAGAGAGACGAAGCCTGAGTGTCAACAATAGCACAGAGAGGGAGGCATATGACAAAGGGAAGGTCTAAGGTATGAGTCACATCAGAGTTTCCTTGGAAAGTTTTCCATTTTGGAGTAAGTTGGATAGCCATACAGTAAGAGGTTAGAGTTGGCATGGAACCATCGGGTCCCTTGCCCACTATTGACATTGCAGACCTAGAGGGACACTTTTCCCACTGAGCCTTGTTACAGCTCAGGACCATTTTGCATTCACTAAGACACAGGTTCTGCTGCTGTAACAATGACTCAAAACAATGGATGCCTCAATGAGACAGGAGTTTATTCCTTATGCATGTGTTATTCTGAACATGAGTCCAGGCCTTTTGTGGTAGCCTCACAATGTTGAGGACTCAGATTTCTTCTTTCTTTTGCTCTGCACATCCCTGTTTTCATGGTCTGCGGGAACTCACTGTCACATCTACATTCTGCTCAGAAGGAATCAGGAAAAAGTCATGACCTGTTCCCTTAAAGGCACAATGAGGAAGTCATATACAGGATTTTGGCTTACATCCTATGTGCCAATATTTGGTCACATATTTACACCTAGCAAAAGGGGGATTCAAAAATGTAGTCTTTATCCTGGGCATACAGCTAAAATTCTATCACTATGAAGGAGGAAAATAGATATTAGAGTACAGCCAGCACTTTTTGCCACACCTTTCCAGCATAGCATTACAGATGGTTATTAAGAATTGGCTGGAGTTGGCACATGAGGTAAAACATACCTGCCATTCATAAATAAGGTACACCTACATGTTCTAGTGTGTTCATTGAGTAGCTTTGTCCATAAATGACTCCTGTAGCATATGCTTCATATCATGCCCTTTCACTTTCACGTGTGTGTTTGTTAGTGATATGTAGCTGAAGAGTCTTCCACTGGTTCTGGAAATTGTAATTTCCCCTTGAAATGGGATTGAGACTAGCTGTCTAAAATTATATACATTACTTTAGACCATCCTGGTTTAGTTGACTTTTTAGGTTAACTCAAACAGATCCTCCTAGCCTCAAAGTAATTGCACAGGCTCTACTATGCATAATTTGTGCACATTCCATAATGGATCCATAGCCACATATTTTCTTGCACATCATTTGTAACCTTTAAATGCCTAAATATTAAAAATAAATAGAAGAGATTCAATTCCGTGTTTCTGTGACATTGTACTTAATATTAATTTTTCAAAGATAAATCCTAGGAAATAATTCTCATGTGACCTACACAGGACTGTACTCTTGGTAACAGGCAGGAGAATGGAGATTGCTCGCCTCTCAAATCCTTCCTGAAGGGGAAAGGTTGTAACTGGGCCTTGGCCCAGTTGGGGAAAAAGGACGAGAAACCCATCTTAGGGAGTAAAAAAGCAGCAGCGCATCCTCCGACTCTGTTGAGGAAACGTTTGAGGAGACCTGGAAAGCAGATGCATTTGTGAGGGATTTAAAGCTGTTTTATACCAGTTATCCAGTTTGACATTCCTACATTTTATAGCCCCTAAGTGATAAGTAATAATTTGGCAAGATACAGCTGAAAGGCTCTTGAAACCTTGGGAATGCCTATAAATATATAATTAAGAGTATTTCCTGACACTGACAGTTATAAAAAGATTAATTAGTAGAACTTCTCTTAACAAATGGTGAGCTGGGTCACCTTGTTTTAGAGACTGAGATACATGTGTATTACTGATCCAACCCTAGTTAGTTTGTCTTTTGATTTCAGCTTGTGTTCCTCAGTAAAACCAAAAAGATAGAGCTAAAAGCAGTTGGGGTTTCTTTTCTATCTTAAGTGAATAAAGCCTACGAGGATCTATTGCCGTACAGATTTAATGAAACCACAGGCCAGCACTTTAAAAATAAACCTTGCCTTTCCTCTCTGGGTATTCTTTGAATAGAACAGTTTCTTGGCCTTGTTTCTGTCTTGCCTATATCTTTTTCCCTCATCTTTTTATAGTACCAAACTCAGAGGTATTGTGACTTTTCCATTCAGACAAACTAAGTTTCTGTAGAAAATAGATTCAATGTTTAGAAACCCCATTAGAAAATAGTATAAATAAATTCAAAGAACAATTGGGAAAGCAAAGAAAATATTTGCAACCATGACAAAGAGCTTATTTACATAATAAGCAAAGGGCATCTACAAATCCTAAAGGAGAATCCTGTAAGAAAATGGGCAAAGTATATCAACAGGAAAATCTTGGGGAAGAAAATACAAATGCTCAACTTCACTCAAAATTAAAGAAATGGGGCTTCCCTGGTGGTGCGGTGGTTGAGAGTCCGCCTGCCAATGCAGGGGACACGGGTTTGTGCCCCGGTCCGGGAAGATCCCACATGCCGCGGAGCGGCTAGGCCCGTGAGTCATGGCCGCTGAGCCTGCGCATCCGGAGCCTGTGCTCCGCAACGGGAGAGGCCACAACAGTGAGAGGCCTGCGTACCGCAAAAAAAAAAAGAAAAATTAAAGAAATGAAAGCTAAGACAACAATGAAATTTTTTTAACCTATCAAATTGACAAAAAACAGAATTTAAAAATATCTGGTGTCAATAAGTGTGTATGGAAATCTGTACTGGAGGGTGTGCAAATATGGGCAACCTTATCTGGAAGATAATTTGGCTACCCCTATTAAATTTTAAATGCACATATCTTTTGGCCCTGTAATTTTACTTCTAGGGATTTATTTTATGCATATTTATTGCCGTATTGTTTATGGTAATAAAAATGGAAATAATTCAAAGATTCACCAACAAGTGACTAATTAAATTATATGTAGACATACAGTGAAAGACTGTGAAGTTATTATAAATAATGCAATAGCTCTGTTTGGGCTCCTATTGAAAGATACCCAATGGTAGTTTTTATGTCCTTTTCTTAAGTTAAAGCCTATTGTACAACAGTAGAACTGTGTGTTTATGATCACATTTATGTTTTTTAAAATTATGTGTGTGTGTGTATATATGCTTACAAAATATCTTAAAGGACACAGATGAACAATTACAGCTTCTAGAGAATGAGACTTGAGGTAAGGGAAGTAAGATGAGAACTGACATTTTCCACTAAATACCTTTTAAAAACCTCTCAGTGTTGTTTTTTGACAATGACCAAATATAGCTTTTATAAAAGGAAGGAAGGAAGGGAAGGAGGGAGGGAGAGAGAAAAGGAGGGATGGAGAGAGGGAGAGAGGAGGAAGGATGGATGAAGGAAGAAAACTTTTTGGAAGTAGTCAGCCTATCCATGTTCAGTACTTTCTTCCCACAAGTGTATGTTTATCATTCTTGACCTGTGGGTAAGGAGCCAACACAGCTGTGTTTGACACACCTCGATTTCTCTTGCTCACTGAGTCTGCTGGCAATTCTTTGCTTCATCTAAGACAAAAGGAAAGAGTCAAGTCAGGAGACCTAATGGAAGAGGCTGGTTAAAGACATGCCATGGAGAATAATATTCTCAAATCATATAAAGGATGTGTATAAAACAATAAGACAACATAACAGGTTTGAATCTTATATTTGATAGTGGCTGGAATCAGAGCCAAAATTATCTTCCCTGTTTGGAGTTGGTAAATGACAAAATAGCCTAAATTTATTCCCAATCCTTAGCCATAACCAGGTAGCCTAGTATAATGGGGCTCCTGAAAATGCCCTACTTCTATACCTCTACCATGAGCACAATTCAGTAGAGCTAAATTGTTCATTTTCCTTTTATTAGGCTCTTGGGCACCCCAAAGTCCAGCTCCCCTCTCCCTGGATCCTACTCCCCGTGATGGAGTAGGCTCACACACAGCTCATTCAACAGCCATTTCATGTTGAGTATTGTCTGTGATGCTCACACTGGAAAAAATGGCTCCCACTATATTCTTGACTCCATTGTACTCTTTAGATGCTCTGTATGGAGCCAAAATACATGTCAGAAGTTCGTCAGCTTTTCAAAATATGGCAAGAACGAGAACTCAAAATATCTGTCATCTAAAATAAGTAGTGATCGCTCCCTCTGTTATTTTCCCCTTGATAGTTCTTCTGTTACTCCACCAGTATTTGCTTGTGTGCCTACAATATATAAAGCACTATAGAGGTGGCAAGATAAATAAGACATAATTGTGCACTTGAAGAACTTAGAGTTTTACAAATAAGTTAGCAATAACTAGCTATTTAGTGCTATTCTAAAACTTTACAAGGAATAACTGATTCAATCCTTACAACGACCCTATGAAGTGAGTACCATTATTATTCCCATTGGCCAAAAAGAAAACTGAGGCACAAAGGAGGTCAAGTAATAGCCCCCAAGGTCAGACTGCTAAAAAGTGGCAGACCCAAGAAGTCTGCCTGCGTCCATGCCTCAACTGTTGTGCTCCACGGGCTCAGTATGCAAAGGGCTGCATTAAACAGCAACAAGTGTCAAATGCCCTTGAAAGATACGAAATACAACAGGAATTCAGACAGAAAGCATTTCTGGATGGAATGTTCATGGGGGCGGTGTAGTCAAGGTATTCTCAGGAAGATTTTGACAGATGGAATGTGGGCAATGGATTGCAAGCCACGCGGGTGAAAGCTTTCAACATTTAGAAAGGTAGTGCACAGCATGTGGTCTGATTACATTTATTTTACTTTCATTAAATTGTTTTTCCTATCTTCATAAGCAAAATTTCAGCTGCAAATATAAATAAGGTCTATATGCGAACTAGGCTTAGTTTGTTTCTTTAGGAAACGCGATCATCAAAATCATAAGGATAAGATATAGATGTTTCACTGTTTCCCTTTTATTGACCCTCCTTAATAGAATGATGTAAAGGTAGAATATAGTGTAATATGATAAATGGAACATTATTGTGTATACATAGATATAGATATATAGATGGGGCAGAAGCAGAGCTATTCATACTCATGGGATTCTATATATCCATAACTATATATTATCATTGGTATTTTATATATATATATATTTCACCTAGTTCATTGCCTTCATTTTCCAGATAGGAAAGCCCACTTGGAAAAGGTCAATCAAGTGTCCTACCTAAATTCATACAGTGAATTAACTGGCACAGCCTTTACCTGAACTCACGACTCCAAACTCCTAACTGCTACTCTTTGCTCAGCATTGTCATTACCTTAGTTTGGGAGGTACTTCTCTTATTCTGTTTAACAAAGCACCAGGGGAACTCAAATAAGAAAAGGTTCTCCAGGCACCTGAGCAAGGAATAAAAGCAGGGCACTTAGGATATCAATGTATTTGATGCAAAATCCTTAGCCCTTTCTTCTCCAGTTTTTCCCCTTGAGACCATTTCTCCACTGCATCTTGAAGAGTAAGCAAGGAAGTATCAAGAGAATTGGAATCACAATCAACAGACACTGGATGTTCAGACATTTCCATTTTTAGCCGTGCAACAAATCGGCAAAAATCTGGTTGATCTGCACTAAAATGTCATTTAACTTTTGTTCATTAGGACTTGGTAACTGTGGGGGGAAAGAAAGAAACTAAAAATACCAGTGTGCTATTCAGTCTGCAGGAAAGACACAGCTAAGCCAATTTTGTGCTTGGTTCCTTAAACAAGCGCTTTTGTGGTAAATTTCCAGGAGGGTTTGTGTCATCAGCTCTTTGAGGTTTTGCTCCTAATATTTAACAAGCTGTCTAATTGTTGCACAAAGTGGTGGAGTGGCCTGGGGAGGTGTGTGCTCCCAAACTGAATTTATGTTCTCAGGAAGGTGCTAATTAGTAACTTTCTGGAAAATGTACAGTAGTTACTCTTGGCTTGTTACTTTTTTTTTTTAATTCATGAGATATTTATTAAAATAACACATTTAGGGAAAAATCAATACAATTGTATGCATCATTACTGAAAACTGTATACCATCATACAAAAAAGGATTTTATTTTGGGAAATCGATTCCTAATTTATGGCAAGTTCCCCCCCACCCCGCCCCCGCTGCGTTGGGTCTTCATTGCTGCGTGTAGGCTTTCTCTAGTTGTGGCAAGTGGGGGCTACACTTCATTGTGATGCGCGGGCTTCTCATTGCGGTGGCCTCTCCCGCTGCGGAGCACGGACTCTAGGCACACAGGCTCAGCAGTTATGGCGCATGGGCCTAGCTGCTCCGCGGCATACAGGATCTTCCCTGACCAGGGATCGAACCCGTGTCCCCTGTGTTGGCAGGCAGATTCCCAACCACTGTGCCACCAGAGAAGTCTGGCAAGTTTTACTTTCAGAAATAAAACCACAAAACAACACAATCTAATTCAATCTTAAAGGCTGGCATGCTGAGCAAGGAATGTTCTTATTCTTTGTAGGAGCTCCTTCTTTACACTGTCAGGTACCAGGGCTCTGCCTTTTGGTGTGATTTCAGCCATCGAGTCATCGACAGTAATGTGTTCTAGTCCTTTTTCTTTAATTACCTCTTTACATAGTGCCTTCAACTGATCCTTCCAGCCACATTCAGTTAATTTAGCTCTCAGCCACTCTTTGAGGCATTCTCTTTCTCCAGTTTCTATCAACTTTTGGTTAATTGCTTCTCTCATCTGCGCATCTTTGTTCATCTTGCTAGCCACCATCACCGCGGGCAAGGGCTGTCCCTTCCCAGTGATGAAATGACCCTTGCGCTGACGACCATTACCTACCACACTCTTCGGCCGCCAGGACCTAGACCCTCCTTGGCTTGTTATTTTGTAAACTATTGATAATCCAGAAGAACCAACCCTTATATTTTGTGCTTCAAGTGATATTGCTTTGTGTTTTCCCCAATGAGTACATTCTTATGAAGAGGCAGCCCTGCCAGGTTATGGGCACTGAGGAAATTACCAAGTGATGTTTTATGAAAAGTGGGGTGAGACCCTACTATGCCTCTCACCAACCAGCTATCCCCTGCCCAACCAACAACCAACAACTACCACCCCAAGCTGTGGCTGCTCTAGAAGTCTGGCTTGATTCTAGGACACTAGGGCTCGAAGACCTAACTCAAGGATCTGGGCCCCTCTGTAAATGCTGTTTTAGGGAAGGAGCAGAAAGGGGCAGAGGCAGATTCTCCTGAGGCCTAGATTTGAAATGAGATCCTGCCTGAGTCATCTAGCCTAAAACTAGCTTGTTAGTAAGTTAACAACTCCAGAGACATTATTTACCATTAAATTTCTCTCCCAGTTTGGGATAGAATAGCCAGAATTGGTAGGAAACCTGTTATAATGAAATGTCTTTGACGACTTTTTTTTGGAAGATAGATAGAAAGGTAGGTAGGTAGATAGATAGATAGACAGATAGAAAGAGGTATATGATAGAGATAATATGTGACAGATAGATATAGATATATATGGTTCTATCTATCTATCTAATTAGTCATTTTCTTGGCCCATGAGAGAAGAGAGGGAAATGTGGGGATCTCTTCAGTAAATAACATGAGCTGTGTTGAGTGACACATTGGCATTGGTTTCAATTCCCTTTTAAAAAGAAAAGTTAAGTACATTAGCCTCTGAAAAAGTACTTCTTTTAGGTCAGAAGTAGCTAATTACCTGAGAATAAGACATGTATCTCTAGAAATCAGAAAAAAAAATGTTTTTAAAGGGAGGGAGGGAGGAATCCAGTACTTATTCAGCCTTGGAAGACATAATTATTGTTATAATTAGTATAACAAAAACAAACATTTCTTGAGGATTTACTAAGTGCCAAGCATTGTTACAAGCACTTAACATGGATTAACTCATTTAACCCTTTAACCACTACAACAGTTATCTAGGCTGAAACAGAATAATGAAGGCTATGTCCTCCAGCAAAGGGAATGTTGATTTTAAGGACCCGTTTATCTGAGGGAGCAGTGAGACAAGGCATAGCTGGTACAGAGTGCTGTTTGATGCTTTGCGTAGGTCTGAATATGCAGTTGGGTTGCCATCACATGTGTAAATTTATAAATTGGGAGATTGGTCTGCTTTAATAAAATGTGAATCCAACCATTGGGTTGTAGAAATTTCAAAGATTTTATTTTTTGACAGGATGCCTGCCGTTTTTCTCTCTTGATTCCCGCTTGTTTTATTCATTTTGGGGTAGTTGCCAATTAGACCCAATTGGTAAGTATAATTAATGGACAACATGAATTTCCTCTTAAACCCCAACCAAGAAAATTAACCATAGAAATAATCATTTCCTTTACAAATTCCTAACACTGTCCCTCCCTGTGACTGCTGTTTATCTCTTCTAAGACATCCAACTACACCAGAGATTAATTACTCCCTATTATTTATCATCTTAATAATACCACATAAGACAGAGAAGAGAGAAATGAGCGTTTATTGAGGTCCAAGTATATTCCAGGCACTGTGCTAGCATTTTCATATATACTGTCTCTTTCAATAGTCACAAAAACCCTTCAAAGTAGGAATTATTATCTTCCTTCTTTATAGTAGATGAAATGGCATCTCAGAGTAGTTAAGCCCTTGTTTTATATCCAGTTAGTGGTACAGACAGGTATAAACCTAGGCTGATAAGATTCCAAAACCCTTGCTCTTTTCACCCCACATAAGGAAGCATTATTTCATTCAAAAAGACACTCCGCTAAAATTTTGTTACCTTGGAGGGTTTGGGGTCATTATTTCATTCAACAACTATTTGAACACAAACTCTGTGTCAGACACGGGTTGAGTATTGGTTCAGCTGGGAATAATCGTCAGCAGAACTTTGGGTGGAGGACAGTGGTTAGTGGCAAGATGGTAGAGGAATTCACAGGAACAAGAGGAGGAGGAAGTAGGACAGGGTGGTGGCATGGGCGGTAGGGGTGAAGACAAACAGAGGAGCTCCTGATCGTGTGCCCATGGCTACAGTCTTTCTTCATGTGACTCGTGGACTTCCCTTTGTCATCCTATGCCTGAGAATATATGAAGGAGGCTGGGAAGGCAAAGGGACGTTCAATTGTCATCACTGGCATCTTTTTGATCATTGCACCATCATCCAATGCATTGGGGTAACCATGACATGAAGTTTTCCATCATTGAGCTCATAACTGTTCCATGAGATAAATAACAACTCTGTAAGTTAAAGGTCATAGCA
The DNA here is from genome assembly GCF_937001465.1 of Orcinus orca. Taxonomy (NCBI): domain Eukaryota; kingdom Metazoa; phylum Chordata; class Mammalia; order Artiodactyla; family Delphinidae; genus Orcinus; species Orcinus orca. The sequence goes on along the minus strand of NC_064564.1, from coordinate 72,302,130 downwards.
GAGCTTCATCCAGGAAGCCCTGGAAGTAAGAAACAGTGAATTTATATTCTCAGAGACTGACAGCCCTGGATTCAAATCAAGTGACCTGAAAAGGATGTTAAACTTCCTCTGGGCAGGTTACATGTATATCAGGAACATCTCATTGTCTTCCTTGGATGCTGTAACATGTTCAGCCTAATCATTCAGACTTTTTACTACTGGTAGAATCAACCAATCAAGTAGAAGACCATCCAAAATACAAATACCAACTTCATGATCAGTTAACTTTGGACTGTGATAACTTGCCATTTTCCAGATGCTCTCAACTGAATGTGTTGTTTGAAGTTTTTCTGCCTTTTAAAGAATTTTCCCTTCAAAGGATAGGTTGTGTGAAGAAGACAGTTACAGTTTAAACATCTGCCCTCTCTTCATTTTATAAAGTGGCTTGACAGAAGTTGGCTGTGACACTGAACTGTTTGCCACGCTTGTTAATGAAAAGTCACCTTGTCAATCAAGAAAATAACGGAGTCAAAAGAATAATATTGAAGGAGTAGAACAAATTTAATGAAACCTGTTTCTTGGTATTTGCCTGTCTTGTTTATCTGACTTATTTTCCAATTCAAGCTAGGAGCTCTCTCTTTTTTAGGAAGGAACCCCATTCCACATTGGAACTCTCTGTTCAGGGACTGGGACAGTTCCTGTAAACAAATGAGTCTGAAACAGGTAACTGTCCACCATTCTGGTAAGACTTAGGTTCTTTTACACGTAGGGAAGAATGCTGAGATCTCCTTTCAGATTAGAAAGATTTGAGTTGCAAATGTTTGACTGGCATTTTGGTCTCAGTTGCTGGTCAGGACTAATAGGTCCTTCTGGTGGCAACTTTCTTGGTGGGACTCAGTCTCTTCCTTGTTTCACTAACTGGAAGACCTTCCATGTCTTCTCATTTGTTGTTTTTCTAGCTTTCCTCTCCTTCCTAATGCCTGTGGACCTTATGTCCCACCCATTCCAAGCTACTTGCAGTTTCTCTTAAAGGACATGCCCTGTTCGATGTGTTTTTGTCTCATTTTGACATTTGCTGAAATTCCAACCTCTCCCAACTCTACTTATTGGCAAAAACCTACACTCTTAAGTCTAGCTTGAAAATCTTCTTTTTTCTGAAATACTACCAGAAACCATACACACACACACACACACACACACACGTGATCCTCTTAGGCTCAGTTATTCACCACATAACCCTCGTTTCCACAGCACTCTGTATAAACCTGTGTTGTAGCATTGCCTCTTTGGTAGAGCGGTTGTCTGCCTGCACCTCCTCCCTCACCACCTGTAGATTGTGAGCTCCATGTGAGCAGAGCCTGAGTCATACTCACTTTTGTCATCCTGCAAATCTAGCACAGTGCCTGACACATGCAGGTAGGTAGGTGCTCAATAAATTTTTATTGTAAACATCAATACTTGGTTTTCTGGCCTTATTTTTAACTCTCGTTTCCAGCCTGATGTAAAAATGTAATAGAAGAGTTTAGAAACTAAAAGCTATATGGAAGGGACACATAATAAAACAATAATACATAGATTTAGGGAGGATAAATAAATAGGAACGTGTACAGGTAAAGACCATCATGCATACTTCCAACTGTCATGGGCATAAAAACGTTTATTCTGGAAATTTGACTGCATTTCTGTTGACTTGTGCTTGTTGTCAAATCATTTCTATCTTGTGGATTTAGAGAGTCTAGGATATACATTTTTGTAGCAGCCAATGCCATCATGGCTTCATTATTTCCATTTACACAGAAAAAGAAATAAGTATTGATTTTTCTGCACTTATCTAAAGTGATAAGTGCCCATGGCTGCTTTTCAGTCTACATTAGGATCAACCATTCAGTAGAAATGCATAGCTAACTTTAGAAAGTTAGACAAACATAAAATAGATGGGAAAACTTGTGCTGACTGAGTGCTTTTCTGCCATAATCAACAATTTTACAGTAGGATATATTTGGAGACGATAAGGTATCTCATTCTCTAGGGGTCTTTTAAAAAAGCAGGCTGAGATTTTACTTCACTGGAGATGGGTCAGGCCAGGGCAATTGTCATAGGGCCCTTCAAAGCCCCTTCCCAGGATTTAAAATAATTTGCCCATCCTTTGAAAATACTGTTTGGATCATTTCAAGCCATTTAAACTAGTGGAAGTAAGCCTGTATTTCATATAGGCTAGGAAAATGACTAGAAGTGGTGCTCCCAGAATGTCAGTAATAAAGTTGTCATAAGTTTTAACAGAATAAAAATCTTTTAACTTGAACCCTCAGCTTAAGATCATTAAGCCCTGAGAAATAGGAGAAAAATAGAGATGTTATGCCCTAATACTGGCCAAATAAGCATGCAGCTTTTTTTTTTTTTTTTTTTTTTGGCATCCATCACTGAAGCAACAAGCACTCTTACCCTTACTGAACAGGCTGTCCCTGTTCTGCAAGGAGGCCAGATTTCACAAGCCTCGCAGAGTCCCACATGCCTGCAACCCTGCAGGCAAACACTCAAGTCCTAAATCCCAGGCAGAGGAATCAACAGTTCTCGTTGGCTAACGAGCCTTGACGTCTCTGGGTCCACATGGGGTTCTGTGGGCAATTTCTGGTAGAATGAGGCAGGGTGGAAAAACAGGTGCACCTTTGCTAAAACAGAGGACTGAGGATTGAAGAGTCAGCTTTCCTGGTCATCAGAAAGATCTGAGCTGAACCCTTCCTCATTAGCAGCATTTCGTCCACCCAAAGGGAGAACACAGGAAGTGCATATTGACTCTGGTTAACATCAGAATTTATTATGAAATCATGGTGGAGTTTGGGGAGAAGTGGAAAGTTCATTACCCCCTGTATTTCCATTTTTCTATCCTGTTTTCTTGGTTTGAGTGGAGCAGGGTTTGTTTTGTTCCATTGATTTATTTATTTCCATTATTCAAGTAATAAGAACTGTTGTTATGAGTATGAATTATTGTTCATAAACTTAGGTATGTAGGAAATGTCACATAGTAACAATTTTCCTTAATTCAAATAAATCCAATTCCAAGCCCCCTTTCCATCTAGTTTTGGTAAATTCAATCTTTATCTATTAGGTCTCTCCCACCCTCTCCCTCCCTCCCTCCCTCTCTCTCTCTCTCTCTCTCTCTCTCTCTCTTTCTTTCTCCCTTCCTCCCCCTCCCTCCTTCCCTCTCCCTCCCTCTCTCTGTCATTCTTCTTCTCTCCCTCTTCCTCTCCTCTCTCCCCATATTCCTCTCTCCTCTCCCCTTGTCCTCTCCCCTTCTCTCCCCTCCCCTCCTCCCTCCTTCACTCCCTCCCTCCCCCCTCTCTTCCTCTCTCTCTCTTTCTCTCTCCCCCCACTTCCTCTCCTTTCCTCCCACCTCTCTCCCTCTTTCCTCTCCTCTCTTCTCTCCCCACCCCACTGTCCTCTCTCTCTCCCTACCCGCCTCTCTCATGCTTATGGTGTACCTGGAAAACTGAATAAGAGCCTTTTAACCTCCCTCAGCCAAGGTGACCACAGATAAAAACAACTGCCCAAGCCTGCTTGGTCCCTCCAGGGTGGAAGGCTCTGGTGCTGCCTGGCCGAATAAAGCCAGCGGTATCTTTACTGCAGCTGGCATCCCCGTGGCCAGGGCTCTGCAGCCCCGACTCAGCACCCCAAAGGCACTTCACAGCAGCCCCCTCAGACCAGATGGCTGTGCTAATCCCACCCTTAAGGAGCTTACATTTGAGTGGAAGGAGGCAGAGAACAAACAAGTAAAATACATAGTGTATTGCATAGTGATAAGTGCTGGGGAGAGAGAAAAAGCAAAGAAGGCGGAAAGGCAAGTGCAGGGAAGGGGCTGCAATTTTCAGTAGAGTAGGGGGAGGACTCCCTGAAGAGGGGCCATCTGAGTCAAGACTTGGAGGAAATGAGGGAGCAAGTTGTTTGATGTTTTGGAGGAGACCATTTCCAGCAGAGGAAACAACATTAAAAAGGCTCTGAGGTGGGAATGTGGGCAGCATGTTTGAGGAGCATCAGGAGGCCTGTGTGACCACGTGGATGGAAGAGTAGGAGAGGAGTGCGGAGGAGGCCAGAGAGGAAACAAGGACCAGGGCCAGGCAGGACTGTAAGGCCTCTGCCTTTCACATTCACTCTGTGGGAGGTGGGAGCTTGTGGAGTTCTGAGCAAAGGAATGAGTGGTCTTGTATGTTTCAATAGACTCTCTGTGCCTGCCGAGTTGAGAGTCGTCCAGATTGGGAGCAGGAATGAAAACAGTCAAGAGAAAATGGCACTAATCCAGGCAAAAGCTGATGGTAACTAGACTAGGGGTGGTAGCAGTTGAGGTGAGAAGTAGTCAAATTTGAACTATGATACAAAGGTAGACCAGGCAAGATTTACCATCAAATTGGATATGGGGTATGGTTCCAGATTTTGGAGGCTGATCAGTAGAAGAATGGAGTTTCCATTTTCCAGTCTGGAGAAGACTGTGGGGATGGGGATGGCAGGGATGGGACAATGTCAGGAGCTTAGCTTTGGACATGTCAGATTTGAGAGGCCTCAGAGCACGCGTGGAGACGTCGAGAGGGGCACGGTTATGTGAGACTGAAGTTCGGTGGAGATATTTGGCCTCGAATTATAAACATGGAAGTTGTCTGTGTGTCGACAGTATATGAAACCATGTGAGTGGATGAGATCACCAAGGTAGTGTGTGAGGAGAGGACAGGACAGGAGAGAACCAAGAACTGAGCTTCGAGACAGTCCTTCTATCAGAGGAGAGACCAGCAAAGGAGAGAAAGAAGGAGCAGCTAGTGAAGTGAGAGGGAAACCAGAGGAGAATGCTCTCTGGAAGCCAAACAAAGAACATTATTTCCAAGAGGAAGGAGTGGCCAACTGTGTCAAATGCTGTTGACAGGACAAGTAAGGAGAGACCCAGGAACTGCCCATCAGGGATGCTGCGAGTCTTTTCTGCCTGTCCCAGGAGTTGGATAATTTCCTCCCCATCTCATCCGCTTCCACCTCTCCCCATCAAATACACTTGTCTTTTTCCTCCTCGTCTTCAGGGCATCAGCGAGCTTAGTTCTTTAACAAAATCCATCATGAGAGCTTATCTTCAGGCCACCAGCGTAAACCTCCTGTGAGAAAAGACAGCCCAGTGGGCCTTTTGGAAATAAGGAGAAGAAAAAACAAATTTAAAATGAAATATGAATTAACTGGTAATCAATGATCCCACTACACAGGAAGATATTATTGACTTCTAGGCAAAGTACCAAGTAGAGAGTAAATTAAATATACGTAATTTCCAGCAGTGCAGTGAAACCCCTGTTGAATTAGGATGAAGTGGTGGGCCATTGGTTTTTAAACGGTTGTAGGTGTTGAATTGCAAGAAGAGTGCATATCTTCTGGTGTGGGCAATAGTCACCCAATCACATGCAGCTAAAACAGGTGTCAGTGCTTGGCTGACACAGGTTTCCAGCTTGGTTGGTTTCTCATTGATCATAGGCATACTTGGGCTCAACATACTAACAGATGTTGCAATATATGATTCATATTTATCACATTAGTTAGACTCAAAGGTTGGCAAATTATGGCCTGTGGGCCAAATCCAGTGCATTATTTGTCTTTGTAAATAAAGCTTTATTGGAATATAGCCATGTCCACGCTCCATCTTTCATGCACCGTCTCTGGCTGCTTTCATGCTACAGTGGCAGAGTTGAGAACTTGCAGCAGAGATCATCTAGCCTGCAAAGCTGAAGATATTTACTGTCTGGCCTCTTACAGAAAATGTTTGCTGACTCCTAGTCAGACTTCAATAGACTATTAGAAGTATAACAGGGACATTTCAGTCCTACTCCATGGACTTTCATCTTAATTTATTCCAGGGGGCACATCTTAGATTTCACTTCTTTTCACAGGTGCAAAATCTCCACTCCCTACAGTTTTATGCTAGGGTGTTGGTTCTCAGAGTGTGGTCCGTGGACCAGCAACAATAGCATCATCCGGGAACTTGTTAGAAATGCACATTCTCAAGTCCCATTCTAGACCTACTGATCAGAAGGTCTGAGGGTGGGGCCCAGCAGTGTGTATTTTAGCTGATCCTCCAGGTGATTCTGGAGGATGCTAGGCTTGAGAGCCATCCCACTAGAGCACACACTGGTAAGAAGAGCTGAGAACTGGAAATGGGCATTTCCACACACCTCTTCTTGTGATAATTTTCAATGCACAAACTAGTTCTTTGCACGTTAGAATCAGGATTTTAAGAGCAGTCCTTAGAGTGCCACGCTCTTCCGTGTAACATTAGGATAACCCATTTACGAGAATGATAGTATTAGCACTGAGTATTGATGTCAAATGACTCTTGGTGGCAGCAGTAGGAATAACTCAAGTGGCTGTTTCACACCAACTCAACAGAGCAGGGTAATGAGGTTAACCACCCCCATGCCCCTGGGCCTTGACTGTCTCTGATTCTTCATCATGACACTCTAGTGTGCTTAAATGATAGAATGTAATGAGACATTTATTTATAAGAGAGAAAAGTAGAAGGCATTTATATCCAACTCCATCAAGGATATGCTAGAACTTTATGAGAAAAACTTTAAATTGATCTTTTCCCCCTACAGAATTTATGCAGGTGCTGTTGTATTGTTGTTGCTGTTTTCCTTTGCTTAATGATCTAATCCTTCCCTGGAGCTTCATGCCTCTGTGTGGCTAGAAGAAGAAATATCTCTGATAACAAACAGCTGTGATTTATTTAGATGGAGCTAGAAACTGGATCTCAAGAATCAGAGAGGGGCAACAAGTGAGTCTTAGCCTTTTTAAGCCAGGAATAGGTGAACAAAGGAAGAGTGAACAAACTCAGGCCCCTTTCTAAATATCCAGAATTGGCGTCTATTTTAAAAAATCTGCTAGAAACGAGTTTGAGACCCTAGAGTGATCATATGTACAGATTTGTCCAAAACTAAATAATTCTGGTTTATAGTGATCCTTGTCATCCCAGAGTAATTATTAATGATGACCTCTTCACTTGCAAGAATGTCCTGGTTTTTGTATGATAAATCACCTGGTCACCCTAGTGAGAGACAAGCCAGTGGAGTGCAGAGTGCAGGCTCTGAATTTCCTAATAGGTCTCTGAAACCCTGTTCAGACATGTGATTTACTCTCAGTGCCTCAATTTACTTAACTGTAAAATGGGGATGATAATATCTCTATCATAGGGTTGGTGAGCAGATTAAGTGAGCATATACAACTCGCCTGGCTGAGTGCCCAGCACCTGGTGGGTGCTTCGTAGCCGCTACTTCCCCTACAGGAATAAGAAACTGTCTTCAGTCAGTTGGCCGAGTGGATTTCACTACATGAAATCATTCACTGCAACCCAGAAATTCATAAGCCCCCTTGTTTGGGTTCCATTTTTAATAAGCTTTTTTTAAATCTGTGGCAATTGTTGTTTCCTTTTAAGGAGCTATAAAGACATTAAGAAAAAACTGTCTTTCAGAAGAGGCCATATTTGCGTCTAAAAAATAAGGTCACATTCACAAACTTGAACCAGAGGTTCAAGTTTGTTAGATGCTGCTGCAAAATGAATGCCAGAAACAGAAGTGACTGCACTGTAATTCATGGTGTTGGAGCTTGAGGAAGTCGAGTAAATTATAACTCACTCTTGACAGGACAAGATTCAAATTGACCAAGAGTTGAACACTGGCGTTAGGCAGATGGAGATCAAAATATCACTTTTATTAATGATGAAGTAGTTGAAGATAATGACTTATTGTGAGGGCCAAATGGGTTTGCCTGCTTACCTCAGCCCTCAGACAGCCAACCAGAGGAGAAATTTGGGTCTACAGAAACAGTTTTACTAATATTACTGACTGGCACTGGTCCATAGAGGAAAATGAAAAAGGATGCTAAATCCTCCTCACTGAGAGACTTTTAGTAGACTCGTCCTATCCAATCAAGAAACATGGACATTAGTCACCACCAACCAGGTTACTCAATTCTACATAGAGAGACAAGAGAAGGACAAGGGGCTAGATGTGTCACATTAATGGAGCCCTCCACATGGAAACTTGACACCAGAGGAAAGAAGGTTTCCCATGACATTGTCACCATATTTCTCACTGAGGATTTAGTAACAGTGAAAATTTGATCAGATTGGACACATTATCTTTTGGAAAAGGTGCCAGATAATCAAATAAAAATATATCGCTTTTCCCAATTGCTGGTCAGAAATTGGATTAAATACCATTACCAGCTCCCAAATAATCAGTACCCTTCCTTTGTCTCATACATGATAATGGCAGTCAGTTATTTTAATAACTTTAATAACCTTTGTGATGAATGAAGGTCACTCCTGGCCTACAGCAAGTTAGCTGCTAAAACGTATCCATCACCTCAGAGAGAATAGAATTAGGTTTCTACTTCAGTCATATAGTTCCCTATTTATTTCAACTGGAGGAAATAATAGCTTTCACAGACATCCTTCCAGCAAGGGGAAGAGTGTAAACCTTTGTTCGCGTCTTTCTCCCCGGTGTCCAGGACACGTTGTCACTGCAGCTGGGTCCAATTCTGAGAAATAATAAGGCTTCAATTTAAAAGTACAAGACAGCTGAACTGTAATTGGCTATTCAAGTTCCTCAGAATCTGAGGAACTCTTGCAGACTTAATCCAGATGGACAAGGCAATGTGTGAGCACCCACCCAGGTCACTCAGCGTGTTCTTTTCTTGGTCTCTGACCACCACTAAGGCCAGTAGTGAAGGCCTGTAAAAGGATACCAGGGACCACTTAAATGGCTGTCATCTCCACTTTCAGCAGCTTGCATCAGTAGTATTGAGGTATGATACTTAGTCCCCTTATAACAACCCATCTATTCATGTCATTTCAGCTGTGCTAGTCCCAAGGTATAGACCCTAGGCATTGTACCTTCTAATTTTACTTCACAAGCATTTATTTGAACTACCTTCTAAGTATGAGGCACTATGGAAACCAGAATGTTGTCTGAGAGGGGTGTGGGTGTTTCTGTCCCAAAGAGTTTACAATGTAGTGGATGAAACTTTAATTAAAGCAAGGCAGAATTTAAAAACTGCCAAAGGATATGTAGAAAAATAAATAAATAATGGGACTACAAAGGAATGAATAATTAATACTGCCTGAGGGAGTTAGGAAGGGCCTCAGGAATTAGTAACATTTGAACTGGACTTTGCAGATTGAGTTAGGGTTTCTGAGGGGCTACAATAAATAGCACCTCTTTTCCTCATCCAAGTTCTAAACACTTTGAGAAATAAGTAGTTGATGGAACTCAGAATATCATTTTTAGTTGGGGGACAAGTTAGCAGACATGGCTTTTAGACTGTTGACCAAGTGGGATTATTGACTCCCCAGAATTAGGCAGAATTCCACAGTAAGCCTTCATTCCCCATCCCACCATATACACCCGCAGGGACAGGGCCCTGGAGGATTTGGGAGATGTCAGGCTTCCTGCAGGCAGGAAGATGCCAAGAGAAAGAAGAGAGAGACTGAGTGGGCAAATCCAGTTATTATTCTCAAATCTACCAAGGAGTAAAAGCATAGAAAAAATTCCTCCTCATGAAACCAAGAGTAGGGAAAGATACTCCTCTCTGAAAATTAGGATGGCTGAAGGGAAATTTAAAAATAGTCCTAGATGGAGGATAAGGAAGATAGTCTGGATGAGACTAGAATCAGAATGAACAGAAAGTTCTGGAGAGAGGGTTGAGGCTGTGAATAAAGGTTGGGTCCAGAACATGGGGAGCCTTGTCTGTCATGCAAAATTATTTGGGCTTTTATCTATAAGCAATGGGAACCCACTAAATATTGTTACAGAGAAGACTGTATTTACAGATGATAACTAGCAGTTATGTGATGATTGTTGTAGAGGCAGAGAAATCAGTTAGGAAGCAATCTCAGTAGTCCACAGGAAAACCAGTGAGCACAGAAACTGGGCATTTGGCATCATTCCTGATTTCAGGAGAATTTAAATCAGATCTAAGTGCCCTGGATCTCAGGTCAGTTGATTAAGGGAAAATTGCTTATGTCATAAAACATTTGAAAATTTCTGTAGAAATAATTACATTGTCATATAACCTATGAGCAATCAGGATATACTTGAGGTGATTCAGTATCCTGCCTTCCTTCTGTACCCCAGATTTTAGTGAACTACATGTAGAACACTCTATGATATGCTGGGGATACAAAGATAAACCTACCTACAGAGAAAAGAGATGTCCAAACATGTAAATTAATGAGAGAAAACTTCAAGAGATATGTACGGTACTATGAGAGTTTTTTCCTTGATATCATAGTAGTTGATTGACAAATTTATAAAGTATATTCATTGGCATGGGCTTTTAAGAAAAGTAAATGCTATAAGAACACAGAAGTGAGAATAGTTAATTCTGCCTGGTGGGGGTGAAAGGGAGGGGCCTAAGGAAGACTTGGAGCCTGGGAACTGCAGGATGCATATAAGTTCTCCAGAAAAAGTAAGTCAAAAAGAACATGCCTTAAAGAGGGAATAGAATTTTTCACATTTGGTGCAGGGAGAAGTAATTGCAGTCTCCTTCAAATGACGCAGAGATTTTTTTTTTAATTATTTTGGAAGGGCAAATTAATATACAATTTTGCCATTACCAGCAACATTTCCCTCTCTCTTACCATTTACCTCTCCTACCCAGCCGTGCCCTGCACTGTGGGCTAGGTCTTTCCAAATCATAATTCCCCTGGCTGCTCTGCTGCTTACTAATTTTGCCAAGAAGGCAAAGGATCTTGTACGAGCTGTGGACCTAGATCCTGGCACATTTATAGGGGAGTGTGGGCAAGGAATTATAAAGTAAAATGAGTTAGAATCACTTTGATTACCTTACATTTGAGAAGGCAAGGATGCCTTTTGATGTGGGTTTTGAACAGAGCAGAAACTAAGAAGACTGTAGCTTTGTTTGGGCGAGTTTTCTTGTAGACTTAGATCAATTACATTAAAACATTCAGCCTGCAAACAATGGCCCCAAAGAAAAAAACGCTGGCTCTTTCCTTTTATGAGAGTAATACTTGCCTTACAGCCCATGCCATTGGCCGTTCCCTTTCTTTTGAAACGATTCACGTGGATTGTTGCTTGGATGTCCTAGAAACATATGGACGTTAATAGCAGAACATTTTAATCAGAGCTGTCTGGCCATGAGGGAATAACTGTTTTCCATTGATTAAGTCAAAAGCTAAGTTTGTTTACTAGCATGTAATATACTTGGAGTCAACTTATGAGTTTTGTTATTTGGCATTTACATCTTTGTCCAACCCACAGAATTCAAGAGACTTAAGCTCATTGAAGCACTGAGGAGAGGCCCCTTGGTAGAAGACATCTGGGGAGTGACAAAAAGATCACCTACCCCAAAGCAGAAAGTTTTAGTGTTTTGGATAGGAGATAAAGGAATTTGCCTTCCTAAGCATATTACTGGTCTGCATGAGAGAATATTCAAACTTTGGAAAAGTGTGTATCAAATTATTTATTTGTCAGAGCATACTTTTGGTTTAAATCCATAAAATGCATTTGTCGTCATGAATCATTTATACAGTTAAAATAGAAACCTTTTACAAACCTAATAAATATATATAAGAATCTTTATATTTGTTTAACCATATAGTTCTCAGTAAGTGCCAGACTCTGTTCTAAGTACTTGACAAATAACTCATTACTCAAAACAGTGCTATGAATTGTGTGCCAACTCTGTGTATTAGACACTGTGTAGAATTCTAAAATATATTGTTGGTTTATCAAGTCATATCAAGATGTATTTATGCCTTTCTAGGATGTGCATAGTTCCAGCTACCATGTTAGTAGTACAATGTCTAGACATGCTGTCAGAGTTTACAGTAGCAAGGAGGTACAATAGACTAGAGTGACCCATGCTGAGTTAGAAAGTAGGGGTCAACAGGAAGCAGCAGACAAATGAAGGTAGAGGCAGTCATGGAACTGGGAATCAGTCAGAGATCAGGACAGGACAGGTTCAGCCTAGTTCCAGCCAGGCAGCCCATGATCTAAAGAAAAGAGTCATCATCTGAGTGAGACAGGTCCAGGCTTCCAGAGTATAGGGCAGAGATGGTCGTGGTGTTGCATGAAGAAGTGCTTCCAGAAAAGTCCACTAAAATCAAGGCAACACCCCAGTCTTGGGGCCCACATTGCCAGTGGGGGAGCAAGCAAATGTCCCAGGCTGGCTGGCTTATAGAAGAGGGTGCCACTCTCCAGGAGCCAAGGGTATTCAGAGAGGATGGATTGCTCTCTCTGCTCTTGGGCTTAGAGCTCTCTGAAGACCATCTGAATCCCTTCCGCTGTCTGAGTGAAGTTCCTTGATTGACCACATGAGTGAGTCCTCTTCTCTTTGAGAGAAGCAGAGCAGTTCACCATGACTGGTAACCAGGTTTCCCACATGAGCATCAGTTAAGCTCCAAAATCAAGGCCTGCCTGACACTGTGTAGCTGGTAGGCTTACACCTAGTTTAGAACTGAATATTGCCTCTTAAAGCCCTACCTCAGGGCTTCCCTGGTGGTGCAGTGGCCAATGCAGGGGACACGGGTTCGACTCCTGGTCCCAGAAGATCCCACATGCTGCGGAGCAACTAAGCCCATGCACCACAACTACTGAGCCTGCACTCTAGAGCCCTTGTGCCACAACTACTGAGCCTGCGCGCCTAGAGCCCGTGCTCCACAACAAGTGAAGCCACCACAATGAGAAGCCCGTGCACTGCAACGAAGAGTAGCTCCCGCTCACCTCAACTAGAGGAAAGCCCACGCACAACAACAAAGACCCAGTGCAGCCAAAAATAAAATAAATTTAAAAGAAGAAAGGCCCTACCTCAAAAAAAAAAAAAAAAAATCTCTGCTATCCTCCATTTTTCTCTTACAAAGAGCCCTCAACTACTGTCTTCCTGCGAGGGTCCTCAGGCTGAGAAAAGAGCATCTGAGGACTTTCCATGTTGTTAAGGACAGGCGAAGACTTCCTTGGAGTCAGCAGAGGTGAGGCTGGGGAGGGGCATGTTTGGTGGCAATAAAGAGAAACTCACTCAAAATATATAAAGGAGTATTTTTGATAAAGAGAAACATGTTTAGAGGAAGGTTTGCAAACTATGGCCCACCCTGTTTTCATATGGCTCATGGGCTAAGAATGTTATTTTTCATTTTTAAATGTTTAAAAATAAAAGAATAGTTTTGTGACATATGAAAACTACATCAAATTCAAATTCAACCTCCATCTGAAAATTCCATTTTTCTCGTTAGTAGACCTGTAGTACAAAAAAAAATGTATTCAGTTGTGTTTTGCAATTCGTCCATAAACATTCTGTATAATTTGTTTTCTCTCTTGTTATATAAGTACCTGCATGATGTCCTCTATTTTGCCCATTGTCCTACAAAGCCTAAAATATTTACTATATAGCCCCTTACAGAAAAAACTTTTCTACCTTTGGTCTATAGGGGACTCTGTACGAACTACAGCCAAGTGACTGTATCTTGAACTGAAAAGTCACTAATAATCCAGGCAATAAATCCCTCTCTCTCTCCCACTCTCGCTCTCGCTCTCTCTCTCTCTCTCTCTCTCACCCCCAAACACACACACTCTTTCCCTCCCTCTCACTCAGGCCACGTGATCTCTCCTCTGTGATGCACTCAGTTCCCTTCTTTTCTTCCTGCACACAGACTTCTTTGCTTGTTTATTCACCCTGACATGGTCCCATCAGAGCCACCACTAATAGAGGCTTTACTCCCCAAATACTCATGCCCTCCCAGTCCCTCCCAGTTACTCACCTCAGGTTCAAGGTCTCCATTCAAAGTGCAGGAAGGCAAATCTGGCCCACTGCAGGTCTGGAATCTACCTCCATTCCAATCAGCTTTGAAAGATGCCAAGTAAGGCTGCCCTTCTGTGCTGCGGACAGTTCAGTTCTCTGATAGGCGAGTATGGATAGAGAGGACATGATGGGAGTTGCCAGTACACATGCCACAGTGACCTCTTTGGTTGGCTTTCAAGATTTTTACATTCAATCCACTCATCCACTCCCCCAGTTCTGGCCTTTGGCCTTCAATCGCTACATGGGAAAGCAAAGCAAGAAGGCAGTGTCCAAAATTATAGTCCTCTGGTGGGGGCTGGTACTGAATTCCTAAGAAAATACCTGCAGCATTGATAATGCGAAAAATAGATTGGTTCAACAACAGAAAAAAATGCATTGGAAACAAACAGAAAAAAAGGGGATTGGCCATATTAATTCAGTAGATTTAACATTCTTAGTCCCCAGGGTAAGAAATGCTATGCACCATCTGTTTTCGGTCTTTTATCATTGTCTCAGAGAGATGTTTCCATGAATTCAAACTCTATATCTTCAACGTCTTGACAACCTCATATCTTCAGCCAAATTTACTGAGATTTTAACTGCCAAGATAAAATATACATGTATGTTTATTCTGGAATATTGGCACTAGCTTTAAATATGGAAAGATTGTGTATGGATGGGGTCTGTTAAGTTAAATATCGACAAGGGAGTTGCCATAGGGATTGGTGATGATAGGAAAAGACATTTAAGCAATTTGCATTATCTTTACCCCTGCCTAGTCCTCCAATGGGTTGGAAATTTATGCTTCAGGGAAAGACCCCAGTCCTTTTTCAAGGAATTTCTTCCCCACTAGAGAACCAAAAGTGTCTAAAAGTGAAGCATCTTGTTGCATGTGGTTTCCTTTTGACTGCTTAATAATTTGTGCAGTATTTTGTATTTCCAAATGCTTTTCTAATCCATTTAGGGGCAGAATTATAGTGGCAAAAAAATGTAGTAAGGATATACATAATTGGTTTGAACTGGGATTGGCATTTACCAATTGAATACATCATCAGGATTTGCTAAAATGAATGGGTTTATTACCCATTTCCAAGTGGGATCAGGCACATTCCAGTAATAGTTCTGTTGTCTTGAATAGATAATGTATTCTATCTCTAAAACATGAAGGCAATATCTAAAACATCTGCTTCCATTGAAGACTGAAGAGACATTCTAGTTAAAATGAGATGGATTTTTTTTTTCTTACGTCATTCCTTTATATTTTCTTGGGCTCACTCTGTTCCTTAGTAGCTCAAAGATTTCCAGTCACGTTTCTTTTTGCCAAAATAAAGCATATTAAAATATTGTCTTTCTATACAGTAATATTCTACAGTTGTACCTGAATATTCATGTTCTGGGAATCTTCCTAATTATAAGAAGCACCTTAAACTTAATAAATAAGAATAGTATCGAGTGTTGTCAGTTAAACACAGCTGATTACCAGCTTTATTTAATTTTCATAAATCCATCCCACAATTTGCAGACCATAGAAGAGATTCATTAAGGGGAGCAAGAACCTAATTCTCAAACTTTTGTGAAAAGCCGTGGTATTATGCAAACTTCAGCCACTATTTCTCAAGTAGAGAGTAAACTGGTGCCCATTAAAATGAGGCAAATAGCTTGACTGCTTCTCCCATCACTACAGTAGTTGTTAATGCCCCCCAGGTCTGTATAAAGTTTTTTTTGTAAAATATAAGATCTTAAGGGGTTAGTGAGTTTTTATGGCCCCATTCTAGTCCAAATACAGGAGATGGTGACCAGTATATCTATTGGTCGAGTCAACCATTGAATCAAAGACCAGACTATTCAAATGAGAAATGGGATAAAGGTGATATGTTCAGTGTTTTGTTTTTTTTTTGCGGTACGCGGGCCTCTCACTGCTGTGGCCTCTCCCGTTGCGGACCACAGGCTTCGGATGCGCAGGCTCAGCGGCCATGGCGCATGGGCCTAGACGCTCCGCGGCATGGGGGATCCTCCCGGACCGGGGCACAAACCTGTGTCCCCTGCAACGGCAGGCGGACTCTCAACCACTGCGCCACCAAGGAAGCCCAGTGCTTTTTAATAATATACGCATTTTAATAATATAAATTTAAAATTTTGCAACATAAAATATATTGACAAATTCTCACTGTATGCACCCTTTGAAAGCATATGCATTCTCCAAACAAACTTCTAAATCATCAAGAATCACATAATCCCAGAACTGGCAAGGCCAGTGTGTTAACTGTGTTCATGTTATTGCTAAACAGCTTTAGCTGGTAAACAGAAATACCTACCCATCACTGACAGACTCATTCTCAAAGTGATTAAGATCTTCAAGAAGTCATTGCTCACGTAATGTTTGAAGCCTCCTTTCTAAATGACCTGTACTGTAACAATCACATGATCTGTGGCTTTGGTCATTAAGATTTAGCTAAATATCAATTTTCTATGCTCCATCTCCATGTAAATATAAACCACTTTCCAACAGCAAAAAAATTATTCCTTAGGCCCACTGGCATTTTAGATCATATATAATGATGTTGACAGTAAACCAAAGGATTAATTTGGTTTGATCAAAATTCTATTTATCCGGGGCTTCCCTGGTGGCGCAGTGGTTGAGAGTCCGCCTGCCGTTGCAGGGGACACGGGTTCGTGTCCCGGTCTGGGAAGATCCCACATGCTGCGGAGCGGCTAGGCCTGTGAGCCATGGCCGCTAAGCCTGCACGTCTGGAGGCTGTGCTCTGCAGCGGGAGAGGCCACAACAGTGAGAGACCCACGTACTGCAAAAAAAAAAAAAATTCTATTTATCCAAGCATTTCACTACAATACACCAAATATTTTTACAAGTAGCTGAACTGATCGTAGATTATAGTCTCATGTTGGCAGAAAGAGAGAGAAGAAAAAGGTCTTTCAGAATTTTAAGACATTCTTCTCTCCCTGCCACCTCCTTCTTTACACCACCCAACCCAATCTTTGTTTACACCAATTTTGACAGTATTTGAATTATTGGAAGCCCAGGCTTAACTGCATAGTGGTCATAACAAAATGGGACAAACGTCTAAGAGGTTATCTTCTGCAAAGAACCATTAACTGGGGTTCAATTTATAATTTGAAAGCCCGAGGTCAACCTGGAATCCTCTAGAATGTAGTTGCTAAGTCCGTTACTCAAGCTCACATTTTTGTAGGCTATAATGCTTCCAGTTCCAAAATTACAAAAACTAAAAAGTGTGGCAAACATCTTGCCTCTTCCTGAGTAAGCAACTCTGCGTTGCTCTAAAATTAAATTCTAATGGAAATCTCTAAGAAGTTTTTGGTTATAGTAGAAAATGAAAAATTATTGCAATCAAGGAATTAGCCTACTTTCCCCAAAACCAAAAGAACAAGTATTGACCAAAAAGATCTCTGAGGGGCCTAGATAAAATGAGAACGTTTTGGTGATAATAGAAGTCATATTTTTTTAAAACTATAAATCTAAACTACTTTTTGTGAATGGTCAGTAGTTTCAGCTGAGCAAGGCTTACACTTGTGAGGCTCTTCAAAGGAATTTATGTTAAATTTTTTTGTGGGCATAAAGAAAATTGTAGTGGTCCTTATGAATCCAGCTGGATCTTCAGTGAATTCCCAAAATGTTTATTTCACTAATAAAGAATATACCATTCTTGTTTTTTAAAATGCTTTTTCTTTACTAATGATGTCATATGCTACAGATTTGTAAATTTGTGGTTTTCTCTAGAGATATTTTTTAATATCCTACGTCTAAAATGTAATTTAGAAAAGAAAATGTGAACAGAAGGGATAAAGAAAAACAAGGAAGAGAGAAAGGAATGAAGGATGGGAGGAGAAATAACCTATAGACAGTGCTTCACCTTGGAAACTTTGGCCAGTCACTGTAACCGGGTAGTAATAATGTGATATAGTTTCCCTGGACATAGAGTTTTGTTTGAAAACCCATTCTAGAACCTGTCTCAGAGGCCTCAGTGGGCTTCATAAAAGAAGACAAACTGATGCTTTTTGCATATATAGTGGTCCCTCAGTATCCTTGGGGGATTGGTTCCAGCCCCACCCCCACAGATACCAAAATTGCAGACGCTGAAGTCCCTTCTATAAAATGGTGCAGTATTTGCATTGTAGCCTACACACATCCTCCTGTACACTTTAAATCTTCTCTAGATTACTTATAATACTTAATACAACATAAATGCTATGTAAATAGTTGCCAGTGCCTGGCAAATTGAAGTTTTGCTTTTTGGATCTTTCTGGAATTTTTTTCAAATATTTTCGCTCCGCAGCTGGTTGAATTTGTGGATGTGGAACCCACAGATACAGAGGGCCAACTGTATATCAATGTTCTTAATTTAGGGTGGGGCTTTGTAAGGATCCATTAGCAAGATTTTTATGAATAGGCTTCAGGGATCCATGAACTTTTGAAATGCATAGAAACATTTTTGTGACTGTCCTTATGAGCATTTATTTTTCTGGGAAAAGGATCATTAGCTTTCATCAGATTCACAAAAGTTTTCAAAGATTCTTGTCTCCAAAAAATAGGCTAAGAACCATTGCTTTAGGTCATTACTAATTATTTGATATCATTTTCTTTTCTCAGAAAAAAGGTAATATGCGTGATGGGTGTGTGTGTGTGTGTGTGTGTGTGTGTGTGTGTGTGTGTGTGTGTTGACAAAAAGGCTTAATGTTACCATATATCCATATATTGGCATGTTTAATTTACACAAAGCATATTTTTAGGCATGGCCTGATTCTCTACCACCTATAACTAAGAAAATAAAAAATGCTTTTGTTTTAGGCTATAAGGGTTTTTCATTGTCTATGGAACAAATTTCCATATATTATCACTAAAGGAAATGGGAGAGAATTTGGAGGCATAGATATATTGGATATATTCAGTTTATGAAAAAATAGATGATATTTTGATACTTTACTCCAACCAGTTTTTAGCTCTGGAATATATATCTGAATTAATGTAGTTCTTTTCATCATTTCAGTTAATTACAGCTTCATTCCAAATATAGGAAATCTGACCATCTAAATGCTTCTGTATTTCTAGAGGTTATAACAATTTGATTTATTGATAAATATAACTGACAGCTTATTGCTCTCAAATCTTCCTATGAAAATTGATCCTTTGCACCTGTGTTTCCTCTCAAAGAGAGGAGAGTTTTCCAGCCATCTTGCCTATTGTCTGGTAGACTCTGGATCACTGGAACATTCTAGAAGATCCATTCTATGACTTCTTCCTTCATGAGTGGGTCACAGTTGGTCTGTGAGTAGGAGTAAAGATCCACTGATAGAATCAGTGCTCAAGAATCAGAATTTGGCCAAGGCTTCTCTTAGAAGATCCTAGAAATAGTCTAAATGATATCCTCTGGTATAAAACAGTAGGTATAGCATATTGTTCCTTGACATGAAACAATATGAGAGCATGTGCTAAAGAAAAGCAAAGGGAAAAACTAAATAGCATAGTATTTTGGAAATACCTTATAAAATCACTTTAAACATTTAAGTTTAAACTTTAAACATAAAATACTTTATAAAATAACTTTCACTGTGCCTTGGAAAAGAGTCTCTTTTCCAAGGCACATTAGAACATAAATCCATATAGGGGTGGGTATTTTTTATGTCAGAAAATTCTCCTCCAAAAGAAGTGTGTTGTATTAACATTTCAAGTTAGCCCTTAATCTTTAACATGCCTTTCAACAGGAATTTACTTAATCCTCATAAACAATAGCAGTGGGAAAGTGTCTCTTTCATAGACACCCCAACAGAGCTTTAAAGTGGCCTTTTGTCTGAGTCATTAGAGCTTCTGGGTCAAAGGAGAACAGCATGACCTTTTACTTCCCTCTCCTTGGATTTGAAGGAGTAATTCTCAAAAACTCCCCATTCACAGAAAACTCTGATGGGGCTACAGGTCATCCCTCTCTCCCAGTTCCTTCTGGGGAAAAAAAAAATCTTGGCTTCTTGCCTTAATCAACAATTGTTATTTTCTTACATTTTTTAAATGTAGATTTAAAACAGCACTCTTTTTTTGTGTAACTGGCATTTTGGACCATTCTTTACAGATGAAAATCAAACCATGAAAAATACTGACTTATAAGAGATAAGGCCCTAGGAGACTGATGTACTTATACTTTAGAAGTAAAACAGGTCACACAAGTCTAATAAAATCTCTTACTAATGGAGCAAGAAATCAAACACCAAACTGTTATTTCTCATAGGGAAGCAGTTTCTAGATAAAAGATAAAACCATAACAGAAGGGGGAAGAGGAAGGAAGAACTGAGGTGATTAAGGGCTTTTTTCAGTTCATATTTACAGAAGTGGTACAGAATCTTGACTCTATTTTTTAAGATAACTGCTTTGTGTACCTTATAAAACCCTTTCATTTTTATGGCACTGCCCAATTTCCTAACTATTCTGAGAAGATAGAGTGAGAAAATACAATGTGGTACCAAATTGAGCAAAAAAACTTAATGAACGATGATACTGAGATGTCAGTTGAAAACTAATTTAATTTCTTTCTCATCATGTCTCTCATGGACATTTGTTTTTAATACTTCTTTTTACTCTGTTAGGTTGAACATACATAAGTGTTGATGTTAGGGCAGTTTTTACTTGAAAACAGCAATGTCTATGGCTCAGCATAAATAGCTGAAATCCCTTAATTCAACTGAATTCAGAAAATGTTTGCCCATCGTGTGCCTGGCACCTTCCTCAGTAGTGAAGGACACAATAATGGCGGAGGGCAGTTGCCATATCTCCTGAGTAATTTATTATAACTATTCTAGTGTTAAGAATCCATAATCAAGCTTATCACCTATGGTCAGAAATAGATAGACCCCTAATTTTGCCACTGGTTGATTCAACAAGTTAAAATATGCCCCCAGCTGATTTTGGTAGTCTTTAATAAAAAGAACCATTTAGGCATTTTCTTAGCACTGTGATGACTTCAAGGAGGTGGCATTGTTTTAACTTCCCATTTTTCATATAGGAAACTGACCCTTGGATCCATATGAGACTTGCTTAAGATCACATTTAGCTTCCAGTCTTTTGGCTGCTGGCCCAGCACTTCTTCTACTAACCAATTCCTTTCCCACCCTCCTCACTCTACGCCTCCCCTGTGAGGTATAGTCATCAGCTCTTTAAATCCCCGGCACCCTGGGAGTTGCGGGGAGAGGGCAGAGTCGAATGGACTCTCTAGTGGGAAAATTCTGCTAAAGGGTTTTCTGTACATTTTCGCTCCATATGTTAGCCCTTCATATGTTGTTACCCTCCCCCATGCTCAGTAATTTTAGTTTGTGCTTTTTGTTTCTCTTTTTGTTTCTTTGGTTTGCTGGCTTTGTGTTCTTTTCTCTTTTTTTCCTTTTCTTTTCCTTTTTTAATGCAGGAATCGGTCAAGGCGTTCCAGTGGTGGCACTCATTGTGGAAGGAGGACCCAATGTGATCTCAATTGTCTTGGAATACCTTCGAGATACCCCTCCCGTGCCAGTTGTTGTCTGTGATGGGAGTGGACGGGCATCCGACATCCTGGCATTTGGGCATAAATATTCAGAAGAAGGCGGGTAGGTAATTTTCCAGACCCCAGAGTTGACCTGTGAGTGCTAAGCTTGTGTTCCAAGCTTGGAAGAGAGGGTGTGAGTTGATTGATCATTTGGCATGGGAGGGAGGTGGGGAAGAGCAGGGAAACATATTCTACATGTCCTGTGAAGTGGGCAATTCCATGACAGCTCTACTAGTCCACACTGATGATACAGAGAACTAGGGGAATGGAGGGGTCATAGGATGTGGTCTCCTTTCTGTTCTCTTCATTTTCCTTCTCTCTTGTCCTCCTCCCACTGAGGAGAAACAGGAATTGTGTTTTAACACATGAAGCACAGCTAACCTGGACCATACAGTACAGGTTAGTAACTCTAGAGAAGCTATAGGATGTGCAGCTTCCAGGCTTGACCTCCAAATACCACCTTCCCCAAGCTGCCATGTGTGTACAAATGCTAAATGTTTACAAAAGCATTTGGTGGCCTGTCCCATCAGATCCCTCTAGACTGGCTTGGAAAGTAGATTCTCTGTAATGGTAACCACTCTGTCCTGTGTAACCTGCTCTTGAGCCCCTCACGCACTTTCCTTGGTCTAGCAACCCCCTGATGCTGCTCTCAACAGTACAAAGTACCCAACCCCATGGAGGACTTCCTTTCGTGGCCCTCCCCCCCAAATCTGAGATCCCCCTCAGTGAATCCTGAAGTGCAGGCACTCCTGCAGATGATTAGATCAAAGTAATTCATCTGAAGGTGTGAATGACTTTAAGGAAGAAAACTCAAGGGAGCAATTGAAGTTTTAAATAAGGAACTTCATAACCTAACCAGTTCTCCTAACACACGAAAGTAGTGGGAGAAAGAAACCCCGAAGGAGTTGGGGGTCTTTTATTCATTCCTTTCATAAATATACAGTAAGTGTCTACTGGGTGCCAAGCACTAAGATATGAAAAAGAATAACAAGCTATTCCTACCCCAAAGAGTTCATAGCAAGTCTTGTAAGTAGACAAGCATATCATTATAATAATAGTAATAACAGGTGAGCTTGCCTACTCAGGCCACTCCCT
Source organism: Orcinus orca (assembly GCF_937001465.1). NCBI lineage: Eukaryota > Metazoa > Chordata > Mammalia > Artiodactyla > Delphinidae > Orcinus > Orcinus orca. The sequence goes on along the minus strand of NC_064564.1, from coordinate 72,279,715 downwards.
CCTCCACCTCTCTCTCACCCAGCCTGACTTAAAATAGACTCGGCATGGCAGCTTAATACCCTCTCTGTCCGCAGTCCTCCTCTTGTCTTTGCCAGCAGCCCAGCACTCTGGGTGAGCCATTAAAACAGCACACTTCCCTGGTTAGTACATGAACTTAGACATGAGAAAGGAAGACGGTTGGAGACATAAGACTCTCAGCTTAACATTGCAAACACTGACTGTGACTTTAGGCCCTGTTAAAGCTTTGATACTAAAAGAAAAAAAGCTAATTTTTATACACACCAAGTTCGAGTTTGCTTACTGGCAAATTCAATGAAGTTACTGTTATCTTCTTCTTTAATAGTGAATATCAGTCACATTTGCCTATGTGTCCGCATGTCTGTTACCAAAAAGAGTTCGAGATCCTCAACTATACTTTGCTTTTAGCCATAGTTCTCATTGATTTAAATATAGCAATTGGTTCTTTATTCAGAAATAGGTTAGAGAATGTACACTGTTTTTAGCTTTGCTGCTTCTTTTCTTTTTAGTGCTTGCAATTATTTTGCTGTATCCCTAAAAAGTAGATACAAGTTTGCACTCAGAATGCACATTTCGTTTTCAGAAACCTCAGCATTTCAGGTTTCCAGGTCTATATACAATGAAAGTCTGGACCTAGTGCTTGTTTTTTGTCATTCTCTAGGGTTGGGTACCTTGAAAAATATTAAAATCTCTGATAAGTTGCTTTTCCTGATTCTGTTTTAATATAGGAGAAATGTTATACATTTTAGAGCTGGGTAAGACTCTATATATTATTTAACCTAGGGGAGAGATACACAGAGAAATTAAGTGCTTTCCCAAGGCCACACAGCCCATGATCCCAGGCCATTTCTGGTGTATTATAAAAATTCACTGAAATGTGTTTCGTGGTATGTGCCCTAGTGTTTCTCATATAGTACTTCAGTGATACTATCTTTTAAATATATAGGTATACTTAAGCTGCCTTCAGTTTCCTCTTTCTATTATAATTTAATTTTTTTATTATTCTGTATATTCAAAAAAGGGTAAAATCGATGCATTGCTGGTTGTAAACCAACATCCAAGCTGATCAACTCTACATCATGTAGATTCTTTTCTTTCTTACACCCAGACCATCATACTTCAACTCCAAAATTAAGAGTCAGAAATACCATGCCCTTTCATGCGTGTAACTAGTGTGAAGATAAAGAGTTAAGACATAATTTTATATCTTTGGAATTATTAAAATTAAAACTTCAGTAATTTTCAGAAACATTTAGAAATGGTTATTAAGAATATAGAAGACTAAAAAGAGCATTATATTTGCCAGTCTAAATATATATGTATATATTTTAAAGTTAGGATTAAAATACGCTCTGCTTCAGGAAAGCAGTTATAAGTTTAACATGATAAAATGCATTCAGAATGTTTCTGTGTGCCATCTGAATAACTGCCAGAATTAATCATGTTTATTTACCTTGGTAAGAAATTGTCCAGCCACACATGTGCAGCCAATTTTAAAAATCATTAGTGTGCTTTATTATATGCTCCTGAAAAAAAGGCCCACCTGGACTTCATTCATCAATAAGGATTTCTTCTTTGATTTTCAACAAAGTCTAACAGAGTTGAGACATGTTTCACTGCAAATAAATATAAACGCATAACTATATGTTCATATAAACAAATCTATATAAATAAATGTGTGTGATCGTACATATACTGTTGAACATAGGAAATATACATACCCTGTTTATTAAACATGAATCAGGATTTGACTTATTTTTCAGTTACTTTGGTAATTTAAATATGATTTTTTAAATTTTAAGTTCATTTATAATTTGTTAAATAGTATAGGCCCAAGCACTATAAATTTTTATATTCAGCTGTAAAGGTTTTCAATTTTATAATCCTAGAGGAGTGAATAGAATTTACACACTTTGTAGTTTAACTTTTTTTTCCCGTCCCAGAGCACAGGCTCCGGAGGCGCAGGCCCAGCAGCCATGGCCCATGGGCCCAGCCGCTCCGCGGCATGCAGGATCCTCCCGGACTGGGGCACTAACCTGCGTCCCCTGCATCGGCAGGCGGACTCCCAACCACTGCGCCACCAGGGAAGCCCTGTAGTTTAACTTTTGTGAACTTGATATTTTGACTTTAAATTCCCTGTTATTAACTATCTTCCAAGAATATGAATTTGAAAGGGAATCGCTCTGGAAGCAAATTATCATTGGAAATACTGATTAACTTTTGTCGATAAGATTACGTGAGGCAGAAAAAGTCAGACTGTATCTCTCCCAATGCAAATGGGTTTGGATAGACTAGGAGACTGTATCTCTCCCAATGCAAATGGGTTTGGATAGACTAGGAGACAATTGCAATTAAATTCTTATTTTTATCTTTTCTCCCCACCTCTGTTCTGTGGACTATACTACCAGAAAGAAATGGTCAAATTTTGTTTTTTTCCTTATTGACATATTGGATTTTCTATTTCTCATCTGTCACAGTTTAGAATGAGTCACAAGTCACTTTCCCTACCTAATTTCATTGCTTTAGAAATATTATCAAATATTATTTCTGAATCACAAATGACTCAACACTGCAGACATAAATAGATTGATGCTATCTAAGTAGCGTTAGATTCAGTTACCTCAGTTTTTTTTTTTTTTGCCTTATGCGGGCCTCTCACTGTTGTGGCCTCTCCCATTGCAGAGCACAGGCTCCAGATGCGCAGGCTCAGCGGCCATGGCTCACGGGCCTAGCCACTCCGCGGCATGTGGGATCTTCCCGGACCGGGGCACGAACCCATGTCCCCTGCATTGGCAGGCGGACTCTCAACCACTGCGCCCCCAGGGAAGCCCTACCTCAGTTTTTAAATACTAGGATTCCCCTTTTTGCTGTGTTGACTAACCAAGATGACCAGCATTACCCATAGTCAGGAGCACCTTTCCGGCTGTAGGTTTATGAAGTTGAAGTCAGAGATTACTTTGCTTGATAATTGTCAACCCAAGTCTCAGATTGCAGAGAAATGTGGTCTAGCCCCTCATTTATCAATTAGTGAGCAATGACCCACAGATGAAAAACATCAGCATGAAAAAGGCATCTGAATGAATGTGAGTCCTGAGATGATTGCCCCCATTCATCCAAATTGTATTATCAGTGCTTATGTTTATTTTAAGTTTGTCCCAAAAATAATCTTCCGGATTTACCATTTTTAGATACCCTAGGCAAGAAGCAGAACTTGCAGTAACAGAAAGCCTTAAAGTTTTAAGTAGTCATAACACTTGGAAAGTTATTAATGGGGCAAACACCAATAGACTTCACATTCTTATGTGCCAGTGGAATTTGCATCAGGTATTGTGAAGAATAAATGAGCAAAGCCTTGCTCTTGAATACGGGAGATAAATATTGTATATGAAATAAAAGTCTGATTTGCCTGTTTAAAGGGAGCTTAATAGGGTCCCTGCATTTTTGGATTAGCTGAAATAAAGGCATAAATGGAACACAAAGTAGAAATGAAGAAGGAAAATTTTGCTGCATGGCTTCAGATTATATAACTGTATCCTACCAGAGATGTGACAAGTTTGTTTCTCTCCAAATACACATCAAAATGACCAAGGACAGGAGAAAGTCACCAGAAAACTAGTCATTTTAGAACCCCAGGTGTTGGGCTTCCCTGGTGGCGCAGTGGTTGGGAGTCTGCCTGCCGATGCAGGGGACACGGGTTCGTGCCCCGGTCCGGGAAGATCCCACATGCCGCGGAGCGGCTGGGCCCGTGAGCCATGGCCGCTGAGCCTGCGCGTCCGGAGCCTGTGCTCCGCAACGGGAGAGGCCACAGCAGTGAGAGGCCCGTGTACCAGGAAAAAAAAAAAAAAAAATAGAACCCCAGGTATAGACTGTATTCCCTAGGGCATATCATTCTCTGTGGTGGCCACTCTTTCCTTATGCTGCTCAAGAGATTTCCAGCTAAAGCTGAAGGATGCCACAGGCCTATCATTTGTCTCTGTAAGATCTGCTGAAAGAAGGTAATTGATCTCGATGGTTTATATTCCAGCATGATTTAGACATAATGGGAATGTCAAGTGAGAAGGAAGGAAACCAATAGCAGGCATGCCAACTTCAAGTGTCCATTATATTTTTTGTTAATTTCATCTTGCCTTGTCTCTTTTCTAGAATTTTCTATAAAAAGCATGTCAAAACTGGATTCTGTTTTGTGACCTCAGAAGGGAAGTAAGAAAAATTGGAAACATCTTGTACAGGCACAGAATACTGGTGGCTTTATTTATAAAAAAGTGCTGTTTTTGTAAACTGTTTTCCAAGTTAACATTTAACTGTTAGAGGACGTGGCACTGTCGAGGACTTTGGAGATTAAATGGAGATATCCAACACAGGCATGAGTACAGATAGCTAGAAGGTCATGTATGCTATGATAAATGTATAAAGTGTTACCAGAGCACAGAGCACTTGAGTGTGGCATTCCTCATGAGAATCTATTCAGTGGAAACATTTTTGTTAATTATCCCCAAAATGGCAATATAATAACTCTATTGCTTCTCTTCCCCTTTTCCATCAAAAACTATAAAGTGAGGGTCAGTATGAATGATCAAGGAAAAGCTAACATATGAACCTCTTTTATGCACGTCAACACAGAAAAAAGAATCAATCTGAGTAGGATTGAAGGAAAGCTGGTAAAGGGACGAATTATATGAGACAGTATGGTGTTTTGTGTGGTGGTGTGTGTGTATAGATAGATATTATTAAACTGAATTTATATATACTCAAATTCAATGTAATGAAATTAATTGATAATTTAATACTATAAAATTTAATTTTATATAATTAAGTATATATACTTATATATAAATGATAATATGTGTATGTATGTGTGTGTTTAAATTTTAAGTGAAAACTTAAATGTAGGACTGATAACCTCACTTTTCAAATTAATCAATCACCAGGTATTTTTTGAATGCTTGTTTTAGGCCTTTCCTGGAGAGGTATAATCTCATTTGAACTAATATAATAGAAAATAATTTTCAACTAGTTGTTAGTTACTGAATTCTAAAAGGCAGAAAGAGGCAGAGGTTGGAGGAGATGGAGAAAGTTTCATAAAGAGAGTATTACTGCGATTTTTCCCTCTGTGGAATATATAAAGATATAGTTATATGGATACTTATGTCATTGTATCCAAGTTCCACAAGGCTAGAGTAGCTTCATTTGTTTAGGAAAGTGCAAAATAAAATAAATATTTTTGCCTTAGAGTTTGCTATTTGGTCCCTCCATGTGTGCCAACATGGGGAGAATGAAGCATTGACTTAAAAAAAAAAATCTAGATAGTTCATGGAGGAAAGTACCAGTGAAAACTTTTATTGATATAAATTAGCCAATAAGTTCTCTACATTGATTAAATTTACTTTAGAATTGCTCAACTCCAAGTTGGGAAAATGTGGTCTTGAACATAAGGAGCAAACATGAGAAAAACACAGAGCTGGGTAATCCATTACCGTAAAGAAATCCTTTTTAGGGAACCACTGCCCAGAACTTTTAGATACCCCATCAATGCAAGTGAAGACTTCAGAGGTACCAGTTGTGTTCCCCTGAGATTTGCTTAGCTAACTCTCGGCCACTTGTGATATAGAAAACTTTCAAAATAAGCATGTGGTTATCACATTCCAGCATGCCTGAGAATCACCTGGAGAGTGAAAGAAAAAGTCCCCTAAGCATTACGATTCAGTGTAGCTGGGCTGGGGTGCAGGAAACCCCAGATGATTCCAATAAGAGTGGTCCATGGACCACACTTTCAGAAACTTTTTATTTCATTGAAGTATAGTTGACTAACAATGTTGTGTTAATTGCTGCTGTACAGCAAAGTGATTCGGTTATACATATGTATATACATTCTTTTTCATATTCTTCTCCATTATGGCTTATTACAGGATACTGAATATAGTTCCCTGTGCTACACAGTAGGACTTTGTTGTTTATCCATCCTATATATAATAATTTACATCTGCTAATCCCAAACTCACACTCCATCCCTCCCCCATCCCCCCCCTCGGCAACCACAAGTCTGTTCTCAATATCTGTGAGGCTGCAGAAGCTCTTTTAAAGGTTATAAAAATTAGATTTCTCTTTATATTTCTCTGGTGTTTCCAAAAACAGCTTCTTCACTTTCTATGCCTCATGTGCATTCTACTCACGCAAGTCATTGCATTGTTACCACAAACACTTTGTACTCTCTGCCAAACTTTGTCTTTGGAACCCAGTTGACTTGAAAAGTGTATTTAGCATGAATCTCCTCATTTCTTCCTTTATCACAGCTGTTCTTGGTTCCAAACATCTGTCAGACTTGAAAATTCTTCCCTTGAAGAGCAAGCTATAGCTCTTCATACAGCATAAAAATATGCATTTAGACAGGACTGGGAGACTTCTCTGTTAGTATTTTTATTTATATGGATTTCTTAAAGCTATTCAGCTCACCTCCCTATTTCTCTTGAAAATTATTTTCTGAGTAGTTCAAAAGGTATGAACAATTTAAAAAGAGAAAGAAAAGCAGATGAGAAAAGCAATAGTACTTAAAAGTGAAGTAATGCTAGTTGGTTGTGAATGATGGCTCTCAGCTGTTTGAGAAGCCACTGAAAGTCACTGGGGCCACTAACTTCAGCATTAGAAGGTATTACCTCACTTTCCTTTAACTTGACAATTGCAGTGGATAACCATTTAAGAGTCCCAATTTCCCACTTGCCTCTAGTATTGATTTTCACTTCTTTAAAGCCCCTGGACCCCTTCTCAAATGAAATCTGTGGTACAAGTGCCATTTATAAAACAGACAAGACACAGGTTTACTCTGTTGAAGCTGGGGTGGAAGGCCTAGACCACTGGTTCTCAACTTTTACCTTGCATCAAAATTACCCAGAGGGCTTCTTAGAGTCTGCATGCCACAACTAAAAAAAGATCCAGCATGCCACAGCGAAGATCCCCGGTGCTGCAACTAAGACCTGGTGCAGCCAAAAAAAAAAAGATTAAAAAACCATTAGCATTAAAAAAAACTACCCAGAGGGCTTCTTAGAACGAATTGCCCGGCCCCACCACAGATTTTCTAATTCAGTAAGTCTGGTTGGGGCCAGGTGATTTGCATTTCAAAGGAGCACCCAGGAGATACGGGTACTGTTGGCCCAGGGTCCATACTTTGAGAACCTCTGGCTTAGCCTCCTTCTCTCTGCCTGGGTCTCACCCACTAAAGCAGTTCTGAAGCAGCTCTGGAGCTCATCCTCAAAATTCCAGGGGCTTCTTTGTAGAACCCAGCTGAAGACCATTAATCTACAGGTTAAGTCCACATTCCTTTACTTAAACTCAGGACTCTTTGCATTCTGGCCCCAGCGTCCCTCTAAAGCCATCTCAGTGAAACTTCCATTTACCTGAAACCCAGCTGAACTGTCCGCCTGCACTGCTCTCCAAGCACAGCTTGCTGCCATAGGCCTCTCTGCCTTAGCATGAGATGTCCATGTACATTTCTTTACCCACTTAATTTCTAGGAAATTTTTCTTTCTGAAGTCCAATGCATAGTTTCTCTCTCATGAGAGCTTTAAAACCCACAAATACATTTAAAACTTATCTGGATGAGGTGCAGATAATAAACTCTCCTGGTATTTAATCCCTCTACCTTAGAGGAAATGAATTCTGAATCAACCTGGCTGACATTAGAACCTGCAGCTGCTAAAAATACAGTGTATTAACATCTCACCCAGTGATCATTAATAATAGATAATGTTTGGAATGTTCTTAATGGATTTCACTCAGATTCCCCATGCAATTCTCAGATGTTGATTATGAGCCACAGGATTTATGAAAACTATTTACAGCAGTAACTACCTGCTTATAAAAGCTTCTTCATCCAGAGAAACACTAAAGATGCATTAAAGTAGGACTCCAAGGTTAACTCAAGTTTGTACTTCTGAAAAGTACAAACTAGAAAAGTCTCCATTCAGTTTCAATAAAGCCTGTCCTTTATTGTCCTAATTGCTGGACAACCATCCTAGAGTTAATATACATGTTCATTGTGTTTTCTGGGTTTATTCAATGTAAATGAAGTGTCCGTCCATGAGCAGTGACCCCCTAAAGGTCTTAAGTAAGCAATAAAGAATCGGTTCTTCTAACTCCATGGAAACCACAGTTCAGTGTCTTAGAGACAGGCCTAAAATTTGGAGCTCTTTGACCCTATGATCTTATTGGTTTTCACCATTTGACAGTATATTTGAGATTTGTTATCTCTGGTAGAGGGATGACAAGTTTTCATCTTGAGTGTCAACAATAATCAACCAGTAGTGGCTTCCTAGGATGATGTGTTGAGTGATTCTGAGGCCACATCTGGACTCTGGAAAGATTACTGTGATAGATTAGCAATGATGCAAAGAAGGAAATTTATAGTCAAAATACCATGGATGTCTATTCTTATTCTTGAATAAAAACAAAATCTTTTAGCTAGCCTGTGTATATCGCTACCAGGCACGCATCAAGCAGCACATTGAATTATGAAACCAGGGGAAAAATAAGAACCTTATCTGCCTAAAAGATACTTAAGAAATACTCAGTTTTTTTATCAACACTGTGAATCACATCAGTCTTTAAGTTATCTGATGATATGAGCCTTTTCACACAAGCGTAATGCATAGGATATGAGGGACAAGAAGCTCTTTATTGTGGGGTGGTGCTGTTTGGAGCCGGACTGAGGGACAAAGTGAAATTGCCAATGGATAATGTATTAGAAAAAAGAATAACTTTTTCAAAAAGCTAGGAACTGATTCATCACAGAATACATACAAAAATAGAGAAAATTATATTTGCCCCAACATCTCATAGAGTAAGATACAGGGTTAGAAGGAATACTTTGACAAATGACTTTGAAAGAGAAGTGATATTTACCACTCCCTTTTCCTCCACACCCCTGACCCTCCCCCCAATAGCATACTTGAGGAGTTGAAATTACTATTTTTTAAAGCTTCTCCATGCAAGAGCCTGATCTAGACACTTATTTCATAAATGCTGTGAGGTAGCTATGATAATTATCTCAATTTTATAAATGAGGAAATTGAGTAGAGAAAGGTTAGGAAAGTTCAGTATCGCATAGCTAGAGAGTGGTCTGCCTAAGAAGATTAGGGCTGGAAACTCTGCTCGTAGCAGCTGCACCATGTTGCCTCCTAGGAAAATGGGCCCCAGGAACTGCAGGAGGTTTACTTGCCCCAGAGCTGAGTTACTCCGAGCAACAGAGGAAGCTGCACCCAGCTTCCATCTTCTCCTTCTTGCTTCACATGCTGGTTAACTTCTCCTTTGAATTAAATGTTGGACCAACGTTTAAAGCATGTCAGTTGAAGAGGTGCCAGTGTTTTTGCCTGCCCGAGGAGCCTACACATCTCAGTCCAGCTCTGATTCTGTCTCTCATACAGGGCCTAAAACAACAAAAGTTTGATTATTCCTCTTGCCTGGCTATGTGCAATATTCACTGATGGGATTTCACTTGGAATGAAATCAGAGGATGTGTTTTCCTTACAGTTTTGGCAGCAGAGAAGCTACCTGACCATGTGGCAGTCCCCATATCCTCTGGCAACAATTCAGTTTCTACTCTTGGGCACATTCATAACCAAAGGCAAAGAGAACAATAGGAATTGGAGAGATGCAGCCAACACTGTTCAGGATTTCTCACCTAATGTCCTTCTAGTCCCTGACTAAGGCTGAGGATTTGGCACCTCTGCCTCAAGAGCAGCTCTATCCAATAGAACTTTCTGTGATGATGGATATGTTCTGTATCTCTGCCGTCCAATCAGATAGGCAGTGAGCTCTTGAATTGTGGCTAGAGTGACTAAGGAATTGAATTTTAAATTTTATTTAATTGTAATAAATTTAAATTTGAATTGCCACGTGTGGCTAATAGCTCGCACAGCTCTGGCATTTCTGTAATGGGATTCTACCACACTAGGAACCCTTGAAAGTCTGACAGATTTCCAATGTTATTAGAAATTGTTCCCTTCATTTTTAAAGTACATTCTTTCATCCAACCAACATTATGTACTCAGTCATTCAATATTTTTGGACACCTACCATGTTCCAGGCACTATTCTAGGTGCGGGCAAAAACACACCTGTGAGCCAAATAGACAAACATTTCTTCTGTTGTGGAGCTTACATTTTAAATTTTAGCACGGTTAGATAGATAATAAGTAATATACATAATAAATAAGCCTGTAGAACATTTTAGAAGGTGATATACTATGGGGAAAAGGAGAAGGGTGAGGGGAATCAAGATAAGGAGGTAGAGGAAAAGCCTCTGTCTACAGCATGTCCGTGAACACTGAGAGAAGGAGTACGTAAGTAATATAACATGTAGTCCATGCATCCGAGGAGTTAGAGTTTGTTAGGATTTTCTTAGATTAATCTGTCTTTCTTTATGAAATGCCAAATACAAGATGCACAGCACAAAGCTTGTCTTATAATAGGTGTTAACTGCCTCTCTTAGCACCACTCTCAAGCCTACCTCACCACCTACCTTCTGTTTCCTTTTGTATGTGTATCTAAGCCTTCTGTTTTACTATATCTGGCTCAGGATTGTAGAGTGGGTTTTAAAAAGTAGATAGATATTAGGTAGGTAGGTAGATAGATAATAGGTAGGTAGGTAGGAAGGTAAGTAGAAAGAAAGGAATGGAAGACACATCACTCTATGGTTAGTGGTAGGTGAAATTTGCCAGAGAGCAGACTGTACCATCAAGGTATGTGCATCTTGCCCAATTATAAGCAGCTTCTCTAAGATCCGTCTAACTACCTCACATTGCTAGATGGAAACCCTCAGGAGAAGCCCAGGTGAACAACTTTTCTAGGCCAGATGCTCAAACAAGATCAGAGGTACTATTTCTAACATGTCTTAGCTAATAAAGGCCATTTGTACCTGGAGTTGATCCACAGTAAAACTTGGGCAAAGTAGTTTGGTCACTTTTCTACATTCCATTCACATCCTCCCCAACTTTCTATCCAACTAGTGCTTCCTGAAAAACATCAACATCAGTCAATTATAGCTAAGTAGTTTAACATGAAATATCACGTTAGGCCTTCTAATTGTTGAGCAAAATAGTTGTTTGCCTTTTAATTAATTTTAAAAGGAACTTGGGGCATCTGCTAAGTTAAGGGAGTAACTCTGAGAAAGTAGTGGATCCTTGAAATCACATTACTCAGTCTTCTCACATATAAGATATATAACATCCTGTCTCAGGGATAAAACAGAAGAAATCTCTTGTATCCAATCGTTTAAACAAATCACTAACTTTACTACACTGAGCTGAGCCTATGTATTTAGGTTAGTATAATTCATTGTCAAAGGTTATTCCTTCTTCTCTTGTTCTCTAAGCCCAGCTCTGATGCTTTCAGCTATGTAATCTTTAACAAGTCAGTTTACCTGTTGAGGCTTCAGATTCTTCATCTGTAAAGTGGTTGTTCTGAAGTTGTATCATTCCTTTATCCTGAACTTCAAATTCCTCAATAGAATTTTTGGATTAGCACTTTTCCTAGAGCACACAGACTCTAGAAATATCAAAATATAAGCTTCAGGAGGAGGTCATAGTCAAGTAACAGTTCTGATACTAACAGCAGTTTGACTTCAAGATGACATAAAATTATCTAGAGTAGTGGTTTTAGGGTGTCTTAGCATCACTTGTTTGTTTTTACGTGACATTGATGAACATAATACAAGAGCTAATGAACTCTCTTCATTGATACCCTTCTAAGTGGTTTTGAATTATAGCCTTGGGCTTCCCTGGTAGTGCAGTGGTTAGGAATCCACCTGCCAGTGCAGGGGACACGGGTTCGAGCCCTGGTCCAGGAAGATCCCACATGCCGTGGAGCAACTAAGCCTGTGCGCCACAACTACAGAGCCTGAGCTCTAGAAACTGCAAGCCACAAATACTGAGCCCACATGCCACAACTACTGAAGCCTGCGTGCCTAGAGTCCATGCTCCACAACAAGAGAAGCCACCACAATGAGAAGCCCACACACCGCAACGAAGAGTAGCCCCCACTTGCCACACCTAGGGAAAGCCCGCGTGCAGCAACGAAGACCCGACGCAGCCAAAAAAATAAAATAAGATAAAATTAATTAATTAAAAAAAATTTTAGCCTTTTCCATCCCATTCACAGACCTGCTCCATCCAACTTTTATAGAAATACTGCAGTTTTTCCCTCCTCCATAGAATTGGTCTCCTCCAGCTAATTTGCATATGCAATACCTTGCTTCAGCCCTGAGCTGGGCACATCATTGGGATTCCCTGCAGGTGCGAAAGCCCCTGGGGTATTTAATAATAAGAAAAAACTGCTTATTATTGAACACCTACTACGTACCAAGAACAGTGCTAGGTGCTTTCTATACCTTATCTTTTTCCAAATACATCAACCTACAAAGACATTCTACCCTCTTTCAACAGATAAGGAGATGGAGGCTTAAAGAGATTGAATAACCTGCCTCAGATCCCTCAACTAGTAAATGAAAGAACTGGATTCCAACCAAAGGCACCATATCATAGTGCTTGAATTATAACATTCCATCTTCTATAGAAGATTGCAAAACTGATCTCACCCCTTCTATATATGACATGGAATTAGTTGAAAAATGTAGATGTATGTTGACTTGATCTTTTTAATTTTAGTTTATTTTATTGTAGTATAGTTGCTTTACAATTTGTTTTAATTTCTACTGTACAGCAAAGTGATTTAGTTATACATATATATATAATCATTCTTTTTCATATTCTTTTCCATTATAGTTTATCACAGTGAGTTGATTTTTATGTGATATAATTACTTCCATAAAAAACACCAAGATCTATGTGAAGGAATTATCTTGATATCACTGAAGTCCTTAAAGTCTTTAAATAGTTATTGAGTACTTTTATGGGCAAGACATTGCCCTAAGCATTATGGGGGAGACACAGTGAATATGCATCTCCTCCTGATGAGCTACAAAGCAATTCAAAAGTCTCCAGAAGTAGAACCAAATATAGATTATTGAGTTTGGTGGCCAATTCATTTCTAAATACCCTTTGAGTTTAAAGAAAAACTGGAATATTTCTTAGAGATGGATCTGATTGAATGAAAAACGATCAAGAAAATCAGATTGTTGGGGGGTGAGGGGCAAAACCCTATGCCACTTCTCTCATTCTCCCAAATAGGTTTGAAGTCCATCCCAGCATGAGGAGCAAAGGGGAATGGGGAAGACCACCTGGTTAGCTGCCACAGAGTAGCTAATGAGTAGGCAGCTACACATTCACTCAGTCAATCCACAGATCTGCTTCTAGAACCAACAATGAACTATGTGCTCTTCTAGAGCTTAGGTACAGGAAGTGTGAAGATGCATTCACTCCTTCAAGGAGTTCATAATCTACTGGAGGGAGACATGTAAACAAATAATTCCCATACAATATAATAATAGTAGTAATTAATATGTATCCAGTGCTATGGGAACATCAAGAGAGTGGTAACCAGAGACTTTCACACAGGAGGTGGACTTGGAGCTGAATTATGAATGGTGAGCCTGAGTGACAGGATCAGATGTAGAGAGCATTGCAAGCAGCAGGTACAGCAAGTTCAAGGGCATAGAAGCATGCAAGAGTCTGGTGTGTTCGGGCGATAATAGCATTTTATAGAATATGTTTAGAGAGTTGCAGGGAATGAGCCTAGCTGGGAGAGAGGTCCTGTTAAGCCTTAAATGCCATATGCAAGTTGAGGTGTTATCTTGCTAGTGATGGGAAGCTATTGCAGGGTTTTAAGAAGGATATGATAGAATCTTACTTGCCTTGTAAGAGAACCATTCAATCAACACCGTGGGGAATATAGTAGAGGACATAGAGAAGAAACCAATTAGTGATCTGTTAGTACCATTTGCATGAGTCACCTCTGCCTGAATTCTTGGCCCACAAGATTATCAACACAGTAAATAAATACTGTTTTACATTGCTAAGGTTGGGGTGTGTTACCTATTAATAAATGACCAGGATATGTTGACACACAATCCTGTGAGTTCCTTGAGGCTAGGACTGAATAGTGTTCATCTCTGTACCTCTAGCATAGTGCCTGGCACATAGTAAACACAATATTGTTCGTTGAATGAATGAGTGAACGAATGTTTAGGTGCTGCCTGCATGGGATGTTTGCAAGGCTCCATTATAATTAAACCTCCAAATCTAAGTATCTCTGTCTCAAATGTAAGAAAGAATGGTGATCTCTGACCTCTCTGAAGTCAGAAAGTTATTTCTCTGACTGCACACCTGGCGAGCCCAGTGGTATAAGGATTGGAGTGTCCTTATACCGCTGGGCTCTCCAGGTATGCAGAGCACTGTTGATCCCAGGGGAGAGCTCTGCATTACACACAGAGGCCCTGGCCACTGGTTGTGCTACTTGACAAGAAGGGCTGGTCAGTCAGTGACGCTTTCCTAAGGAGCATTGTAGGACTGAGCTCTAATAATAGCAAACGTTTACATAGGACTTGCTGTGTGTCAGGCACTTTTCTAAGCATTTTGCAAAGATTAATCCATTTAACGTTCACAAGTCTATAAGTACTATTATAATTCCTATTTTACATATACAAAAAATATGACTTGGAAATACTAAGTAATTTGCACAAGATCACACAGCTAGAAGTGACATTTGAACTCCAGACATCCTGGCCCTGGTGACCATGATGCTTTTATTCATGATGCTCTCCTGCCCCTCTGGGAAGAGTCATGCTGCTACTTGTGACCTCAGCCATTTGGGAAGAACTGATAACTTTTACTAAAGAAGAAAGAGAAGGAGAAAGGGAAGAGAAAAAAAGAAAAATACCAGTCTCTGTGACCTTAGACAAGACATGTAAACTTTCTGTGCCCTAATGTTGTATTTAGTACTTTGCTTTGGTTTGAAGCAAATAATAAAATTTCTTTTTTTTAGACCATTAGAGATTCCATGGGAAATGATGTTTTGTACGTACCAAACAGTGGTATTATTAACAGTCATTTTTATTTATACAAGTAAAATTTTCTCACATTGTATCTGAATAGGTTAAGAGAGTGTCTGTGGGGGCATAAGAAGGGCTCCTCTCCTCAAAAGCCATTAGCCTAAGCCTAGCTGTTTGAGTCCCATTGAATTCTGAATGCGTTTTCCAATTTTTAAATCTAGGAACAAAACTCTGATATTGCAGATAAATTCATTTTGAGAAAAATACGTACATGTGGGTTGAATTGCCAGCATTTGAACAGAATATTAGTAGCAAACTGTGGGAAGTTTTGGTTACTCTGAGCACTGGATGGACACTGACCTATTTCAGATAACTCTGTGACTCATCTGAAAAGCTTCAGATCACAAGTACAGCATTTAAATGGAGACACAAATGCTGTAGTGTAGAGATTTTCCTCACTTCAATGACTACACTTCCTAATCAGAAAGCCTTCTAATTTGAAGTATACCAAAAATAGCATCAGTACATATGGAACCACAAATTAACAGTTTCCATAAATAGGCACCCCTTTGTCAAAGACCCAATTCTAAAACTAAAATTTTACATAATACTATGACCATGTTTTGGTGTCAAGAAATTTTCAGTCACTATTTTAGTGCCATAAAAAGAAATCTAAAATGAGCTTATTTCTATTTTTTGTTCATGATTAAATATAACAGTCAAGATTTTTAAATCATTCCAGTGTTGTGCAGAAAAAAATATGCGAAGAGCTAGGAAAGTAATAATTTCAAGAAAGTAGGCCTCCCAGTATCATAAGTATAGTCACAAAATAAGAAAGGTGTGGTGGAGAAGACAGTAAGAATTTGTGCCAAATGGAAATCATCTAGGTCAGCATAGAAAATACTTGTGGAAAATTAGAAGCAAATGTAATCTTCAGTGCACTAAATGCACTTTTTCGCTGTCCTCATTTACCAGTTTCCCCTTATCTTCTCCAAACGTGTCTGATTTCCTTCGGATATTTTCTATGTAACTAAAAGGAAAAGCAATTTCCTACAACAAATACACGCAAATGTCTACCTCCAGTGCAGATGAGTAGGAAAGTGAAAGGCATATTTATAGATTACAATCAGGAAAAGCAACACCATGGGAGGAAGGCTGAATTCAGTAGGCCCAACTGAAGCACTGAGATGAGCAAGCTTTGTGACTTTGCACACATCATTTCACCTCTTTGGGCCACAGTCTCCTCTTCTGCAAAATGGAATTAATACCTGCTTTTCTCACATATTGTTATTAAGAGCAAATAAGATTATCTCTGTGAAGCCCATTGTGTGTCATAAACACTGCTGCACTATGAACACATCAAACCATTATACAGTATCTTTTTAAAAACAATATTATTAAACTCTCTGCAAAGAGTGTGGGACCTAAAACCTGTCATTTCTCTGTCAAAAGGGGGGATTTGTAAGTGTGTGTGAGCTGTGAAAGGCAAAGAAGCATCAAAAATGAAATTGTCCTCTTGATGCAATCAGAAGGACAGAAAAAGAAGTAAACCAGGAGTAACAGTTATTTAATATTTAATGAGTATAACCTAATGCTTTGAAAGGACCAAATCACCTTTGTTCCACCTAAATTCATCTCAGCTCCAGCAGTGACAGTTTTCCTACACTCTGGAAAACACCAACCTAGAGAATTCTTGTACTTCTAGAAGTAGAATCCATGGTTTTTGTTGCTAAATGATTTAACCAAAGCCACAATTTCAGTCAGTTGCAAAATTGGACTAAAAAGTATAAGATGCTTAGTGTCTTTCAGCTCTCCTAGCCACTGAAGCCCACAGTCAGCTGAGTTGTACATCATTTCTGAATTGTTACAAAGTGACAGACTGGGTACAAGTGACAGATCCCTCAAACCGTTAATGACCTCAGGGAACTGGGATTTCATTACAGATGTTTGGCAATAGAAAACAAATTTTGAGTTGTTGTCAAAATTAAACACCTGCAGATGAGTGATTGGATCTATCAAGTGGCTAATCAGGAGAGTCTTTTCTGTTGTTAATCATGTACAACATTTATGTACACTTGATATTGCAAAAACCTCTAGACTGTCAAGTAGACACATGCCCAGGTATGAGTGCTCATGTCTTGACTCTTACAGAAAATTAATTGGCAACACAAATGTAATCATGTTACTCTCCAACTTAAATCCTTCAATGGTTCTCCTTGCCTGGGGGATAAAAATCCAAATCTCTAACACAGTCTTGAAAATTGCCCATGATCTTGCCCTTGCTTACCCCTTCTGCAGCCTCATCTTGTTCCAGTCTTTCTTTTGCTCTCTGTTCTTTAGCCATACTGGCCTTTTTTATTTTCTCCAAACTAGTCCTATTCATGCGGTTTTGTTTGCCAAATATGCTCTTACCTAGCCCCCAGCCCCACCCCCATCCCACCCCCTTCAAGTGCTAAATGCTCCTCCATTCTTCAAGTCTCAGATAAAAGAGCACTTCCTCAAAGAAGTCTGCCCCGAACCCCTTAGATTAGATTGTATTCAACTGTCACAAGCTTCTCTGCTTCTTGACCACTGTAAATTATAGTTGAATTGCTGGATCGTGTCTTTCTACTCCACTGGTGTGTAAGCCCATTGAAGGCTGTGAGTGTGTATATCTCATCTATCCCTGTAGCCCTGGCATGCACCACAGTGTCTGGCACTAAATAGACATCACTAAGCAATTGTTGAATGAATGAATGAATGGATGGTTTCAGAGTGGTTCACAACTAAGAGTACAGAGTCCTCCAGAATAATTCAGTAATCTTGAGAGGATTTGGTATCATTTTTCAACTTTATCTGGATCATTCTCTTTTTCTGAATGTATATGTTCATGATATAAATCTTCCTGGGGGGCCAAAAGGGTAACCGAATCCTCCATCAAGGTGAGTGACATTCCAGGATCCTTGGTATAATTCTATCATGGGGAGTGCAGCTGCCTCAAAGTAGGGCCACCATAATATCCAGCCTCGTGGGTCTAGGTGAATCTTCACACAATCCTGGGGCACAGCAGGTCAGTGATATGAAGACATTCTCAAGCCTCTCATCTTGCTTTCTTTTAAGAAACAGATAAAGGAAATTTTATAATTTCCTGCTCAAGTAGCCACAGTGATAAAGAGAGGCAGTGGTGTATTGCGAGGTGTAATACAAGGCAGCATGGTGTAGTGGAAAGAGCACCGGCTGAGGAATCAGAAGAACTAGGTTCTGGTTTTGACTGTGCCACTTGTTTTCTGAGTGACCTTAAGCATCTGGCTCTTTCTGGCTAAAATATCCTTCCCTTCTGAATTGGACAGATCTCTTGTCTATCAAATTTCTGTAGGCACCAAATGAGATAATAATTATAGTATACTATTTTATCTAGGAGTTGTTGTTGCTTCATGTGTGAAGACAATTTCTAAACTGTAAAGTACTAGGCAAATTATGGTAATTTTGTCACTAGTCCTTAAGAGAAGTTTTATCTTCCTGATTTTGAATAGTATCTATTAATACAAAGTGAATTTTCTTTCCTGCTATTTGATGGCTGATAGATAGACCAGTTCTCAGCAGCCTCGTGGTAAAGGAGTTAAAATTAATTGTGATTCATCCACATGCAAGAGATAATTGAGCTTTAACTTGATATGATGCACGTTCCTTGTTTTAATTCACTCCTCTATAATACGAAAACTATCTTTAAATAAAGTAGTCAATATAATACCTCTTTATGGGTCAGACTCTTGTTGGCACACAACACAGCAAAAGTTCAACATAAATAGTGAGGACCTGAATTGTGGGCCAGTTCAGCTACTACCTTCACAGAATGATTTTAGAGGAAACATAAGTCCTATTTCTCCTCACTGATACTCAGAAATCCCTTACTGAGACAAAATTTTTCTTTCCACAGTTAGACATGAAGGTGAAATTTAAATCTCCTTCAAATAAGTAATATATTAATAGTAAATTTTTACCAAGATGCAAAGGATTAATTGAAGGTATTTTTTTGATAACAGCACTTGAGCAAGAGGGCATTAGACATATGCCATATGAAAGAAAAAAGGGAGAGCCAAAAAAGAACTAAATCCATCTTCTTCCTTTACTCATTTAGGTACTGAGATGTTGAAATGGATTTATTTTTAAACGCACTTAAAAAAAAATAATCACAATCAAAATAACTGCTATAGAAAAAAAATATGGGAAGAAATAACTCCTATCTAAAGTAAATCCTCATAATGCTTTCTCGTGTTCTATATTTGTCAGAAATATGTACTAAATAGGAGCTGAGTTAACCCGCTTTCAACATTGTTTCACTGCAGACTTATAAACGAATCTTTGAGAGACCAGCTATTGGTGACCATTCAGAAGACTTTCACATACACTCGAACCCAAGCTCAGCACCTGTTCATCATCCTCATGGAGTGCATGAAGAAGAAGGAATTGGTAGGTAACATTGTGTCCATGGGTGGCAGAGACCTCCCCACATTCCCTCTGTCTGTTTAACCATTTTCTTGAATCACACACCCACTGTTTCTCCTTTCCGGCCAAGCTCACAACCATCCTCAGCCTCCACTGGCCCCTGTAGCTTCCTCCCTTCAGTAGCTAAGAAACTTTTCTGCCTGGATCTAATGAAGTGTGGGCAGCAGGGTTCTAGCATCATTTGCTACTGAAGCTCACCTGAATGCTCCGATTGCCTCAACCCAATGAGGTGAAGAGAGAACATGGGTTTTCCTCTTGGAAAATGCTTCAGTTGATACTCTGTTAGGTTTGGAGTTTCACTTGACTTGTGAGTCATGAATCACTGATGTGCTTAGTATCAATGATCTTAGTGACACAGGGTTCAGGCTGATCTGTTCATCTGTACAGGTGGAAAATGGAGAAACGTAGCCAAGGAAGGGTGGGAATTTCTGTAATTTCCGAAGTGTCCTTCAATAACTACTGAAACATTTCTTACATCTGGGGAAAATGTCTTAGAAGTGTGTCAGCACAGAGACCTTCTGTTACGGTGCACAGAAATAACCTGAGCTAACACTGAAGGAGTAGGCAGGTGCCAGATCTTTCCATGTATTAGCTCACGTGATCTTGGTGACTGTCCCAATGTGAGAGGTACAGTTATTATCCTCACCTTACAGAAGCCCAAAGTCACCTGATGAGTAAATCAGGAACTAGACCAAAAACCATTGGTGGGCTTCCCGGTGGCGCAGTGGTTGGGAGTCCGCCTGCCGATGCAGGGGACACGGGTTCGTGCCCCAGTCCGGGAGGATCCCTCATGCCGCGGAGCGGCTGGGCCCGTGAGCCATGGCCGCTGAGCCTGCATGTCCGGAGCCTGTGCTCCGCAACGGGAGAGGCCACAACAGTGAGAGGTCCACGTACTGCAAAAAAAAAAAAAAAAAAATCATTGGTATTTCATCTCTGTGGGAAGTATTTTTATTCAGAAATTGTCTCATTGAAGCAAATGCAGTGAATCACCCAGTCTGGGTCGATTTGAGGTAGGCCTCAGTGAGCGGAGACTATTCTCAAAGGCCATGTGAGCCCACCTGCTGATGGGAGGCGAAGGAGCAGTTCAGACCTGAGCAGTAGCCTCACTCAGGCTTTGACGATCTCAAAGTCTGCGTAGGCATCCTGGAGTGATCATCTCCGGAGACGTAGGGGGGCACAGCTCTTCCAGAGGGGCACCAGGGCCAGACCCTAAAAGGCTCAACCACAGGCAGGTAGGTGGTGAGGAGAAGAACTAGAGAGAGCTGCCTGCAGGCAGCTCCCCACTAGACTATAGCTCCCTGGGCCTGGGCTGGAACTGTCTTGCTCATGATGGTGTCCCTGTGTATGTGACGGTGGCTGGCACGCACAGGTGCTCACTGAGGCTGCCAGGATGGAGGGAAAGAGGCAGTTTCTGAGTTTAAGGAACTAAATATTTAGAAAAAGAAAGATTTGATTCAAATAAACAAGATCCAACTCCAGAAAGCATCACACAGCCTTTGTGAAAAGCCTTTCAGCAGCTTCTAGGTTTGGGAGGAGAGGAGTGAGGTAAGGAGAATGGGGCAACACCTCTAATCCTTGAGTATCCAATCTAAGTAGTCTGGCCGCCCTGCAGAGAGAAGCCCACGTGCAGACTGGGTTCACAGTCATGACCGCTGGTGTCCCAGCAGAGCCTCTGCCAATCCTGAAAGTGCCACTGGCGTCCTCCCATCTCGGAGGCAGTTAGCTCACAGCACTTCAGCCCATGTGCTTCCTGCACTCCCAAGGAGGGCATGGAACTGAGCTTCTGCATGCTTGCAGCAGGGATTTTCTCCTAACTGAGGATTAAGGATTTTCCAATGGTAAGGCCAATGACTGTGAAAGCTTACCAGAGCTATGCATTTCAGCAGTCCTGCAAGTTTCCTAGAAAGGCAGTCAGGCTCAAAATTCTAGGAACCAGTTAGAAGTCATAAAATCAAATGAGGCTGAATGTACTTTTCTGGGTACTTTACAGGGCTGTTCCCTGGGATTCTTTCTGTCTGATGATTATCTTGTTGCTTAATCATGGCCCCTGCTGTAATTTCAGCTGCATTTTCATGCGAGATATTTATTCTAAGAAACGTGAGGTATCCCTAGCTCTAGGCTAAGGACATGTGATCTAAACAAGCAGTAAATTGTCCTGATTCCCATCCACATCTGGACAGAAATTAGGATTTTTAAAATCATAAATGTAATTTAAATAATTTCCATTTTTGAAGGACTATGTGTGTGGACAGTACTAGATGCTTTAGAAAGGAGGTGGAAGGAGGTAGGCATTATTTTTCTCAGGGAGGGAAAGAAAGAAACAGGGGAGGGAACTGAGGCTGGGGAGGTGAGGAGATGTGCGCACAGCCAGGAAGAGCCACACTAGGTCTGTCCTGCTGCAGAGCCCAGGTACCTTGTCCAGGCCGCCTGGCTTAGCACACACAGCAGCATTGCACAGGGAGCTCCTCTTCACTTTAACATGTTTCAAGTTGCTTTTTTTTTCTTTTCTTTTCTCAGTTAGGTAGTCTAGAGTTTTTATTCCCCCACTGGAGATTTAATCCATCAAGTATTAGGTACAGAGTTTCTTTGCAACTTTTTTTTAAATTGAAGTACAGTTGATTTCCAATGTTTCAGGTGTACAGCAAAATGATTCAGTTTTATATATATATATATATATATATATATATATATATATATAAAGAATTTTCAGATTCTTTTCCATTATACGTTATTACAAGATATTGAATATAGTTCCTTGTGCTATACAGTAGGTCTTTGTTGGTTTATCTATTTTATATATAGTCCTGTATATCTGTTAGTCCCAAATCGCTAATTTATCCCTCCTCCCCTTTCCTCTTTGGTAACCATAAGTTTGTTTTCTATGTCTGTGAGTCTATTTTGTTTTTAAATAAGTTCCTTTGTATCATTTTTTTAAATTCCATGTATAAGTGATAGCATACGACATTGGTCTTTCTCTGTCTGACCTACTTCACTTAGTATGTTATTCTATAGGTCTGTCCATGTTGCTGCAAATGGCATTATTTCTTTCTTTTTTTATGGCTGAGCAATATTGCATTGTATGTATGTATATATATATATACCATATCTTCTTTGGTATACTTAGGTTGCTTCCATGTCTTGGCTATTATAAATAATGCTGCTATGAACATTGGGGTGCATGTTTCTTTTTGAATTAGTGTTTTTGTCTTTTCCGGGTATATATGCCCAGGAGTGGGATTGCTGGATCCTATGGTAGTTCTATTTTTAGTTTTTTAAGGAACCTCCATACTGTTCTCCATAGTGGCTGCACCAGTTTACATTTCCACCAATAGTGAAGGAAGGTTCCTCTTCAAGTTTCTTTTGATTTCCTTTACAAATGAAGTGGGATGTCATATCCTGAGGTCAACCTAACCATTCATTGCCAAGTTCAACTTAGGGATTTGGTTCTAGAGCTGATCGTACATCTTTCTCATCCCAGCATCCTATTAACTATGTCATAAAGATCTGCACTATAGATGCTTGTGAAACCCAGGCCTCTGGGCTGTGTGACCTTATGGAAAATACGCATTGATGGGCCCTTTGTGTGAGTGCTTTCTACTAACTTCATATTGTTCTTGAAGAAATTCACTTCTCCTCTGCTTACTTCCCAACTTGGGTCAAAACACCTGAAATCCTGTCACCTTCTGAGAAGATAAATCCCCCTAGAAACCAAGCCATGAACTAAATTCCATCATTGTTATTGAGGAAAAAATTTAAAGTAAAGCAATAAAAACTGTCCCCAGCCAGTATAGTAATTTGGGGGCAAATGTAAGGGATCAGTGGCCCTCCACCTCCTTCCTCTCAAGAGGGATCTGGTCATAAAGAACATCAGGACAGGAAAAGTGGTATAGCGTACTCTGAGGCTGATTGCGTGTGTAGAAACCACAGAGCCTTTTAGTTCCAGAGAACAGTGCCACCTCCTGCCTCTTGGAGCTCCTGCAGAAGCCTCCCCCCATCACCACTTCCAACCCACCAGTCCCAGGCTGGGCAGTACCTTTGCTCCTGACACTCCGTAGTGATGGGGTACTGGTCAGACTCAGCAGTGTAAGCCCCATGGTACCTGTGGCCCTAAACAAGTCATGGTGGAGGATGGCACCCGCCTGGCTCCTAGTTCACTACTTCCACTTCCACACTGATGGCTCCTCTAATTTGCTACCCTTCTCTCCCAGCCGTTGGACCTGCTAGGGGCCAGTGCTGTTCTTCTGGCCACCACTTCCCAGTCACACCTGAGGATCATGTCTCCACTCAAGACTGATGCCGCTCTAAAATCCAAGACTTTAAATTCCATTCCCACCTCCAAATACAGTCACCCTCCCCTCCCCCCACCACCATCACTTTATTCATATCAAACTTGAATGCCAAGCTTTTCCATAATTTGCTAGTCTGAGATCAAATTCTTGAGATCATCCATGTGGAAGCATATTTTAGAGTGTGGTTTTCTTTGTCCTGCTCCTAGTTGAGAGTCCAAGCCATCACTCCCAAAGCTGAGTCATTGGTTCTAATTCAGTTAGGTCTTCAGTCATACTGGGCAATCTCTTTCTTCATCTCTAGTCAATTCAGGATGTACAAGAATGAAGATAAACTGATTTTTTAAAGACATCAGATGTCAAGAATCTACCAAGGATGTCTACAGGTATAGAGAAGAGGTAGTTTGGGGAGAGTTGGAGGGGACCTGCTACCTACCTTTCTTTGGAAAATGATGGACACGTGCAACCTGAGAAGCTAAATTTAAGGAATAGGTCACTATTATGTCCTAGCAGCTGAAGCTATAGCATCTCAATATCGTCACATTCTCACTTGGGTAGGGCACCTTAAGGCAAGGAAAAGCCAAGGACATAGAAATGTGCTAATGGAATAAACTGAAGCAAAGATATTAGGTCATCAGGTTTGTGTCCTTTTCAGTAACTTCTCTGTAGCATTTGATGCTGTTAACCCCCCTTCCCTCTTCCAAGTTACATTCCTGAGGAGTCAGTGATGTTAGACTCTGTAGATTCTGTTTCCTTGCCATTTCTCTTACAGTTCATATATCTTTCTATTGCTAATTCCCCTTCTTCCTCCCCACACTATAAAAAGATGTTTATCAAAGATCAGTTCTTGGGGCTTCCCTGGTGGCACAGTAGTTGAGAGTCCGCCTGCCAATGCAGGGGACACGGGTTCGTGCCCCGGTCTGGGAAGATCCCATGTACCGCAGAGCGGCTGGGCCCGTGAGCCATGGCCGCTGAGCCTGCGCGTCCGGAGCCTGTGCTCCGCAACGGGAGAGGCCACAGCAGTGAGAGGCCCGCGTACCGCAAAAAACAAAGATCAGTTCTTGGCTCTTTCCCTTTTCATTCCTTATTCTGACCTCAGTTATCATTTTGAGACAATTCCCAAATTACACATATTAAGCCTTGTCTTCCTCCAGGCTCCTTCATTTCCAAAGTCCATGCTCTCAGACATTCCCTTTCTTCCTTTCCTATCACTCTTCCCTATTAACATGGTTTCTCCTAATCCAGTATCCCACCAACAATCCATTTTATACACTGCAGAGGTTGGCAAACTTTTCTGGAAAGAGGCAGATGGTAAGTATGTTAGGTTTTGTGTACTATATGCAGTTCTGTCATATAATTTTTCTGTTTGTTTGCTTATTTGTTTTTAAACAAACCTTTAAAAGATAAAAACCATTCTCAGCTTACTGGCCACAGAAAAACAGGCCGTGGACCAAATTTGACCCACAAGCTGTGGTTTGCTGACCCCTGCTATATAGTAATGCCAGGTACTCTTGCTGGAGCAGAGAACCAATCACATCAATCATCTGAATATGAAGTATAACGTTTTGCTTATAGTTCCAGCCTTACATTCCATCACTTTTTTATGGACCCCTTACACTAACCAAACTAATCTTGCAGTCATTTTTTAAATTCCTACTTCCCTGAATTTGTTCAAGTTTAGAACCCTCTCTTTAGATGTAACCAGTTGCCTAACACATGCAAATACATGCATGTACATGCACACGTGCACACACACACCTAGAAGACACCTCACTCCTTTATTTGCAACTCTCTTGTGGTACTTATCATTTATACCTTAAGTTATTTATGTGTATCTCTAACTTCCCATGTAAACTCTTAAGAGCAGAATCTCTGTCCAATTCGTTATTCTCACTCATCCCTAGCTGTACTTA
Source organism: Orcinus orca (assembly GCF_937001465.1). Lineage (NCBI taxonomy): Eukaryota > Metazoa > Chordata > Mammalia > Artiodactyla > Delphinidae > Orcinus > Orcinus orca. Next base: position 72,254,079 of record NC_064564.1, on the reverse strand, counting down.
GTAGCATAGCATATATGTAGCAGATGCTCAATAAATCTTTGTTTAATGGATGAGTGAGTGAATGAATGAATTCAGATGAATATACATTAAGGCAGAAAGATACAGATTCAGTATCCATAAATCGCCCTAAAAATTTCATTAACACAGCAGCATGTCTCCTTAGGGCATCATAGATATGGTTTATGGACATAGATTTGATTCAGGGCCATCTGCTTAAGTTGCTGGACCTACGGGAGGTATCCCAATGCAGTGGTTATAAGGAGCATATAGAAGCAGTGGTTATAAGGAGCATGTAGAAGCAGACAAACCTGGATTCCAGTTCTGGCTTCAGCGCTCAAGAGACTTAACTTCCATTGAGCCCCAGGGCCCTCAGCTTTAAAAGAGAGTGATAATAATACCTGTGTGTTCCAGGATCTGCCACATTTAGAGCTTCTTCCTTACTGGTACAGATTATGCTTTGATTCTTTTTTTTTCTAACCACAATGAGACAAATATCACAATACCAAAAGATTAGAACTGGCACGAGGATTTCACATGCCCTATGTCTATGCCCTACCAAGTCCAAGGCCAAGCAGTACCCAGACATCACTCACGTGGCTTCTTGTCCTCTGCTTGATGGTCCCAGGCTCCAGAGCTGATGAATATCCGCTAGACACTGGGGAAGGCAACAGAGGGGTGTTTTCTGTGCCTTACAGGTGAGTCTTTGGAGGCCCAACTCCGCTACCTTCCAATGCAGGGAGATGTATTACTTTTATGAGGGCATATGTAAAGCATATGCTGATGTCCCATCACAACTCTCTAACCACATTTGGGAAACTGAGAGACAGCTCTCTACTTGTCATTTCATAGATTCATAAAAACCAAGCAAGCATGACTTATAAACAAACAGGTTTCCTCTCCTTTCGCAGATGGGTATCCTATATCTGAGGAAGAACCACAAAGTGCAAGATGTTCCTTGCTTAGAAAAATAGATGTTTGTAAGACTCTTAATACCATAGACAGGAGCAGTTAGCGTACCTTGACGCATTGATACCTTAGCATCGTGTAGGAGATATTCCTGAAGATCCCAGTTACCCCTCCACCACCCTGGGATGCTGGGAGAGTTGAGTGTTTCAGCCTATGCAAAGAATGTTGGCACAGTTTGTGGCTCCTAGGAAATACTCAGTAACCTCAGCTATCATTACAGTTATGTGACAAGTCACTACAGATGCTAATCAGAGTACAAGCACAGATACCTGCTCTTACCCTTGTTTTCTCCCTAGTCCTATCGATAGTTATAATTGTCACTGGGGCACAGTTTGACTTGAGTCACTTGTCATCCATCTTCACGTTCCGTCTTCCTTCCTTGCTCATCACCACGGATAGAGAGGACAGAAAAGAGGAAACATATTTATATGTAAACTCCCGTGTGATAGGAGAGGAGTGAGCCTGCGCCTTCCCTGTTTAACACCAATGGCCAAACAAGTGCAGTAGGTCTTGTGTGGTCATGAAGGAAATAAAACCTCTTAGAGCTGAAAAAAGGCTTTTTAGGCCAAACGGCTGAAAGTCAAAGTCATGTATCAAGTTTAGAAAACAGTTCTCTCTAACACAGTGTATGGGGAGAAATAGAAATGCTCTTTGAGATCAATGCTGAATTGTACCTAGCTCCTTTTAAGTTCATTTGACTATCATCGTAACAATTTAAATCCAAACGTCTTAAATGAGATGGAAAGAGGATAGAGGAGCAATATTGTTCCATTAAAAATGTTTTCATATTAGTTCTCAAAACACACTGAGTTACTGATTAATTTTTGGAAGTTCTGAAACTCTTTTAGGTGATAGAATATCACTATTCTAGGAATAAGGATGATGAAGGCTTTGGAGTCAGTTTGCCTGGCTTCAAATCCCAGATCTGTCATTTAATACATGGCATTAGCAAGTTATTTAATCTCTTTAGTTTTCTCCTCCAGAAAGTTGAGATAATAATAATATTTATGTTATGGGGTTAATTATAAGGATTAAATGAGTTAACATATGTAAAGCATTCAATAAATACTTTTATTGTAACAATGATGATGTCTATATAGCACTTTATTTTTAATGAAGACAATTTTCTTGTCATCTTATTTGATACTACAATCAACCTTGCTAAGGTCAGTATTAGAATCTCCATTTTACAGCGAGAAACCAAGACTCAAAGACTTAAGTGACAGGCCCAACGTCATGTAGCTTAGTCAGTGGCAACCCCAAGACTTGAACCAAGAACATCTTTCTGCAAGTCCTCTGCTCTTTCCACCATATTTCAGCTGATTCCATATTCAAAATATCAGGTATGACCAAGTTAAAATGACTTTAAAGTAGGAGCCAATTTTCTCTTTCATTCCTAGAATAATCTGAACAAATATTTAGTAGATTTTTAGAGTCCTGGAAGGAAAATAAGAGAATACATTGTTGGTTGATATTCCTGGAATGCCCTCTGCCCCTGTAGCCATTATATTCCTACAAGGAAAATGTAAGTACAGTGTCCAAATCACTTGAAATTTCTGCATCAAGGGCAAAGTGAAATTATTCTTTTCCAGCATAATATCTTAATGAGACTAACTAGAAGTCCCAATTAGAGATCAACTCTCCTATGTCTTCTCACAAAATATTCATTGAAATAAAAAAGAAATTTGAAGGAAATGTCATTTACACAATTCCTTGCCAAGACAGCTGATCATAATAACACCTTTCATTTAATGATGTATAATAACACTTTATAATAGACAAAGGTCTGTTGCACTCCTTGTGTCATTTGAGCTGCACAGCAATGGGACAAGAATCATGTCTATTTTTCAGCTAACCAGAAAAATTAAAAAAATTGGGAAAGACCAGAGAAGTATACAGAAAATCGCCATCTGATTTTTAACCCCACTATCCAGGTCTCACATTCTCTCATAACCAATAAAAATGCATAGAACTTTAATGCTCCTGACTTTTTTCAACCATATTCATTAAATATTAGTAGATTAAGGCAAAGGGAAAATATAACAAGCATTAAAATATAAATAATTAAATATAAATAATGCACAAAAATAAACATATTATTGTATTATATTATTCCTTTAGGAGCTGACTTACTAAATGGTTTACATGACAATTGGTTTGAGTTCCAACTCTAGGAAGACTCCATCTCACCTCCAGTCTGCATTTTCCCTCTGCCTCCCTGGTCTAAGGTCTCACCATGTTCACCTAGACCATTGGTGTCTACTTGGTCTCACCACCGCCAGGCTCTCCATTCCAACTGACACTCAACTGCTGAAGGATTCCTTTTACAGAGCATCTCTCATAACATAACCTCACACCCACTCAGAAGTCCCCATTGCACTCTCTAGTGTTTCCCAAAGTGAAGAATACCTACTGCTGATTGCATGAGATCATTTTAGGTAGAATGTAAATTCATATTTTTATTTTAGGAGATATAGTTTTTTGCGTATGTATTTGAAATGATTACAATAAAATGCAAAATATAAGTATATATTAAGCCTTTAAAAATATAAGTTTTAAAGGGGAATCAGTTTGAAAAAAAGATCTAATTGTCATGTTGGGATATAGATATGGCCAAAAGATGAAGATTGTACAAGGATGACTGTAGGCTGGAACATACTGGCTTTCAGAATTAAGGTGCAGTTTCTTAACCTAGAATTCAGGATCCTCCGTGATCCAGATCTAGTCCTCCTTTCCAGGCACAGCTACCAGTACTACTACTCTTGTCCCTTATACTCTAGCCTCTCCATACCTAATTTTCTTTGAGGAAAAAGACTGTGCCTTATACATCTTTCTGTATTTTGTGCAAGCTCTTGAATCCTCTCTCAAATGTTAAATGCAGTAGGCTCTACAAGCACCAGGATGGATTCTTCACCCCTACCCTACAGCCTATTCCCAAATAGGAATTTTTCTGTTGTAAATAGGAATACATGGGCTAGTGTTTTCCCTGAGTTCAATAGGCTAACAATTCTTAGCCTAGTGTTTAAGAACAACTAGAAGTCTCTAGGGAGTTCTGCGAATCCCCTGAAAATATACATAAGATTCTGTGTGTGTGTGTATGCCTTTCATGGAAAGAATGCATTCAATTCTCAGATTCCCCAAGGTACAAATAACCCCAAAGAGTTAAGAACCACTGCATTAGAGACCTCTCCATGGTAGCAACCAAATTAGAATCATGGGAGCCATAAACATTGTCTCACATTCCTTTTAGTTCCTCAGAGATAATCCCATTTGGATAAATATTTAAACTCTGAGAAATTTTTAAATGTGTGAACCTCCACATTTCTCAATAAGAGTTTGTACACGTAATTTCTTCCATGCAAAACAGTCAATCATGCATCTCAGGAAGTCATCAGCTTATAAATGGGCTGTGATCCAAGGATCTATTTACAACCCAGAATCCATTTTCTCATAAAGCAATGTAAATAATTTAGCAAAATTCTGGTTTGCTATAAAGAGTCTGAGAACAAGAAACCAAGAAATGTAGTAGGAAAGAAGGAAAAGATTGTCATTCCCTTCTTTGGGACATCCCCATCTTGTTCCTCCATTGTGACCCATCTCCCACCTCCTACAATTCCAAGTCCTCCCTGCAGAGCATCTTGTCTGGGAACCTGGAATCCCAGCAGCAGGAGTGATAGTTCTTTGACCTTCGTAACATACTTGAGCTTCCAATAGAGGAAACTTATTGAACCAAAGGAATTATTGATTAGGGGACTTTAAGGTACTATAACAAATGAAGGGGGAAATACAGGTGGGAAGGGCAATGAAGAGGTAGGATGTTGAGTCTTTTTTGGAAATCTTCTGATGTCAACTGTCATATTCAAACCATTTCCAAACTCTGCTTCCTACAGCATCTTCATGATGGGTAAAGGCAAGAATAAAAAACATGCTGAATATGACAGACACCAGCCCACCCTTTCTCTGTTTTAAATTCATCTTAGTTCTGTAACCCTTCTCCAGTAACAGTTCATTCAACTAAAGATCATAGGACTAAAGTTTGAAAATCACTTCTCCAAAATAGGTGTTTCCCAGCTTATTCCCTTTCTCCACTTCTTTTTTTTTCATAGCTCTTTTTTAAAAATTTTATTGAAATATAGTTGATTTACAATGTGTTAATTTCTGCTGTACAGCAAAGTGACTCAGTTTATATACTTTTTCATATTCTTTTTCATTATGGTTTATCACAGGATATAGCATATAGTTCCCTGTGCTATACAGTAGGTCCTCGTTGTTTATCCATCTTATGTATACTAATTTGCATCTGCTAACCCCAAACTCCCAATCTTTCCCTTCCCCACCCCACCTCCCCCTTGGCAACCACAAGTCTGTTCTCTATGTCTGTGAGTCTGTATCTGTTTCGTAGATATGTTCATTTGTGTCGTATTTTAGATTCCACATATGTGATATCATATGGTATGTGTCTTTTTCTGACTTAACTTCACTCAGTATGACAATCTCTAAGTCCATCCATGTTGCTTCAAATGGCATTATTTCATTCTTTTTTATGGCTGAATAATATTCTATTTTGTGTGTATATATATATATATATATATATATATATATATATATATATATACACCACATCTTCTTTATCCATTAATCTGTTGATGGACACTTAGGTTGCTTCCATGTCTTGGCTATTGTAAATAGTGCTGCTATGAACATAGGGGTGCTTATGTCTTTTCAAACTATAGTTTTGTCCAGCTGTATGCCCAGGAGTGGGATTGCTGGATCAAATGGCAACTCTATTTTTAGTTTTTTGAAGACCCTCCATAATGTTTTCCATAGTGGCTGCACCAATTTACACTCCCACCAACAGTGTAAGACACTTCCTCTACTTCTGATTCCACAATTTTACTCAAACATGTAAGTTTTGGTTTTGACCCACAGTGTTTGCAGGAGGAAGAGGGGAGTGGAGAGTTGCCGGGGGCGAGGGGGCGGATAAATGGGAAGGAGCTAGAGAGGCTATTTATGTGTGTGGATTATTTGTAAACCAGGTTTCTGAAACCAGATACTTTCTGCTTTCTCTTCCATGCTAATCAATGTGTATAAAATACCTTCTATCATTTGATCTCATTCAGCCACACTTCCTTCTATATTAGTATTTATGCTTCTTATTAGATGTGAGGCTCAGTAAATGAATACATTCATCAAATTCCAAGGTTTCAGGCAGGGCCATTAGCCTGGTGTTGATCACATGTTGCCCAATATATCATTCTCCCAATTCATGATCTGCCTTCCCCAAACCCAAACCTTGACCTGAGAAAATTTTTCCCAATCAGAAGACAAACATACACTGCATAAAGAGCACTCCTACTACTATTATCTCTATCATTTATCTTTGGGTTTTTACTTGACCATCTTTTCCCTTAAAGGGAATTTAAATATTTTACCCACTAATCTCCTCCTTTACATTAAATAATACTTCCTTTCTTTTTCCTTCTCATTTGGCCTTTGTATTTTCTTTATTCTCAGCCCACTTGTACTGTTTGTTGTCAGCACACGGCTATCAACTGTAGGGCCAGTGCTCAGGCCTTGTTCTGGAGCTGGTCTGTCATCTTCATTCCATAGCGATGTGACTAACACTTCCCCTGTCCTTGTGGGCCTTAGCATTGGCCCATGGCAGCCACATTAGTTTCCTTACCCTACTTCTTCTCGTTTTTAATTCATAGAAACATAGATACGTAGTTCACAGAAGTGTAGAGGCTTGGGGTGTTAAGAAACCACTTAATAGTGATTCTCAACCTTGGTTGCACATTAGAATCACCTGGGGAGTTTTAAAAACTGCTGATGTCTGGACCCCACCCCTGTGAAATAAATTAAAAGTTGCCTTATGTGAAACTCCTCCTTTTTCAAAGATACCAGCAAATGAAGTATCCTGATACAATGAGAGCAGGCCTGGTGGGGGGCTGGGCAGAGAAAGAGAAAATTATTAAGTAAAACTGGCCCCAAACGGACTTGATTTTAAATGTTGTGATCACATCCTCCTCCATGCGCTCGGCCATGACTAATAACAGTGGTGAGAATGACTGTTGAGGTCTCACACCACATCATGGGCTGTCTGCACATGCCAGCGACGAGCCATTCAGTGATAAAAGACAAGAGGCCCAAGGCGTCGCCGACTGGTAGAGGGAAGGGAAGAAAGGAGGGAAGTGGAAGAGGAGGGAGGAAAGGGAGTAATTCATCCCTAGCTTGCCAGTTGCTTTTTGCAATTTTATCTTCTCTACAGCAGAGGCAAATAATGCCATCCCTATTTTTACAGACAGAAAAGTTGCTTGGAGTGACTAGAGGTCACTCAGCTAGCAAGTGGTCTGATCAGGCTTCCTCCTACCACTCCTACCTTACTGTCGTCACCTGTTCAAAGTCTACTGCTCTGGTTTTGAAGGTCAGGGAACACAGAGCCTCCAGATCTGAGTGAAATAAAGTTCCAGGTGGGAGGAAGGGCAGCCTCCACCCAGGGGGCGGAGCATTACAGCTCTCAGCCCTCTGGGTAGAGGCAGGCTGACTTGGGAGCCAAGAAATGGAGTTTGAGTTTTTCTGGCAGTGGTTGGCCTCCAAGGGGACCTGGGTCAGGGGAAAAACAAATTCCACCAAGCAGGTTCCAGCAGGCGCTACATGAATGCAAAGTCTGGAGTATGAGTCCTTTTGCCAGGCTTCCCCAGGAAATGGGCTGGAGGAATTCTGTTACTGAGCTAATGGGGGGACAGTTTCAGTTGTTGTGGAGAACAGCAGAGAATAGAGTATTAACAAAACCCCACCATCCTCTCATCTAACGACACTAAGAAACAGTCAAATACTAATGATTCAAACATTTGGGCAAACTTGCACTTCAACCAAATGGCATCGTTTTGTTTCCATACTTGTAGAGGACAGAATGATAACCAAAGGGAGAAATCTCTTACAGCACAGCATTTAGGGGCAGGAGGTGGCCAACTCTCAAAATAGATTTTCCGGAGGAATGACTACCAATATTTTCACCCTGTTTTTCTCTCCTTGCTCTAGTACTGGTCTCTCATCTCAGCCACTCTGGTCTTCTTTCAGTACGTCAAACACCCCTGTGTCTTCTTTGGTCTCAAGACATTTGCTTATATACTTCCTTTTGCCTGAAACGTTTCCCTCCAGTCTTCATGTGGCTGGTGCTTTCTTATTCTTCATTCTCAGCTTGACCATCACCTCCTCCAGGAAGCCTTCCCTGAACACCCTATATAAAGCAGTTCCCCCTTTCATTCCGCTATTTGTTTCCTATTAGCATTTATCACACTTGACAGTTCTCTCATTTATTTATGTTTGCATGTGTTTTTGTCTATCTGCAACTTTAGCCTCGATGAAGGCATATCCATCTTGCCCAGCGAGTCACACATTTTTAGATATAACGTAGATGCTCCATTTAAATGTTTGCTGAATACATTAGCAAACAACGCCTACATCTGCCATGTCTCATGCTGTATTTTCTCCCCCCACCCTTTTTTATAACTTTTTAAACTTATTTAGGGTGGGCTCTATTTCAAACCCTATGCTAGGCACTTTGCTCATATTTCATTTAAGACTCAAAACAATCCTATGTAATAGATATTTCTCCAATTTTACAGATTAAGAAATTAAGGTTTGAGAAATTAGGTTTCTTGCCTAAGGCAGCATCATAATGAAACAGTCCGGATTCAAGCACACATGTATCTAATTCCAAAGCTTTTGCTCTTTTCACTCTGTGACACTATCTCTAAGGAAAAAAGAGGGATTATTGGGGTGGATGAATAATCTTTCCAAAGAATTGAACAACAGTGCTTCTCATTTATCTTTCTTCCTCTCCTTTTATTTGTTCATTCCTTCCCCCCATGCCCCCATTTCACATTGCCAAAAACATGCACATCCATTGGCAGGAGACACAGGGAAGTAATCTCTGTCCCAGATAGTGCCTTTAGAAACACTGAAGTCAGAAAGCCACTTTGAATGCCAAGCTCCTTTTCCAGTCATGGAAATCTCCTCTTTTAGTACCTATGTTTCTAGAGCCTCAATGCAGCAGACCTCAACGCACCATACTCAGCCCCTGCAGCTTCAGAGAGATGCCCTTGGAAGGGCTGAGTGCTCTGGGGAAAGGGTACAGGGCCCAGATAACACCCCCACCAGCATCCCCCAAACTCAGGGCTTGCAAGAACCAACTTGCAAGTTCTACTGTGGACAAAAAAAAAACGGATCAGGGTGTTGAAGGAGAGGACCCCAATCCTGACATAGATAAAGTTTGAGATTGCTAGGACTGTCACTAGCCTATGCATAGCTTTAAATGCCCATGTTCCAACTCAGCCTAAGATAAAATGTTTCTCAACAACTCATTTCCTAACCAGACCTCAACCATCTGCCATCCGTGAGCCATAAGCTCTTTGTCTTCCTCTTTCATTGGTCCTCGGAAGCTCTCCATTTCCACTACAGCTGTTTTATCTCCTTGTGTGGGTTGATTCTGTCACTCTGCCAGCTTAGGAATACTTGGTAGCTTTCTCATCCCCAATAGAATAAACCAGAGAGCTCAGAGAGGAGAATTTCTAACCCTTGTAACATGCCAGTCAGCTCCCAGATGCCCTGTGGGCACAGGCACACGGAGGGGCAGGAAGCAGAGCAGATGCCAGGCACAGCATACATCATATACACATAAACAAGGGCATTTGCAACTGAAGCTCACTGCAGAAAAATCCAAGTGGGAAATGCCTCTTTTAAAGCCAAATCATTACACATACCAACAAATTATAAGCACTGAACAGAAGTCCAGAATGTGCTCAGGAACTGCCCATGGCATCCATGGGGTGGACTTCAGCTTGGAACATACATTCACATTCCCCTCAGGGTCTCCTTCAGGGAAAGGCAGTCTGTTGTTACCTGCAATAGATTTTTGCTGAACAGACTACTTTTGCAGTCATTCATTCCACAAACCTTTATTGTATGCTTGCCACATGCCAGGCACTATTCTAGGGGCTAGGGATACAACAGTACCTGTCCTCATTTCAGCCTACATTCCAGTGGGGAAGAAATAGTAAAGAAATTGGTACTGACCCTTTCGAGTCTGGCCCCAACAAAGGTCCTCCTGCCCAATGTCACTTGAGCCAATACAACGAGACCGTGTTCAGTGCAGAAGCAAAGCAAAGTTTTATTCTTTGATCAGAGAATGGAGAGGCGTGAGCTCACGCTCTAGAGTACACGGTCTTTTGACAGGCTGTGGGCGGAACTCCTTTATAGGGATCGTGTCATCTGGGAGGGAGCGGAGTTCTGGTAGGTTGGCGGGGCCGTGCTGTTCCGGCTCCAGATAGCAGTGCCGGGCGCAGCGCCTCTGCACACAGCCCACTGCCGCCATCTTGAATTGCAGTGTCGGGCGCAGCGCCTCTGCACACAGCCCACTGCTGCCATCTTGAATTGCAGTGTCGGGCGCAGCGCCTCTGCACACAGCCTGCCCAGCTGAGGCGTCAGCACAGACTTTCGGCGCTAGGAACTCTGGCCCGAAGGGCCAGGCGCAAGGCCTCTGCCGGCGGCGCCCTATGAGCAAGTGACACTAGACTAAGCACAAAGGAAAAAAGGTTAGACTTTATTACCCAGATTCTGTTTTTATTTCCGGGGACTTGTTAATGGGATTTGCTGGTGACAAAATAAATACATGGAAATATATATTATAATAAATGTATGATCTTGTGCATTTAACGCATCAAGTACTATAAGTATTAAAAGTTTGCCACCAGATTTAGCAAGATGGAGTACACTGGTGGCCTTAAGGAGCATGGTTTTGGTGGCGTTGTGGGCAAAAATCCTATGAATAGGGTACATTCAAGAGAGAATGAGGGCTTCCCTGGTGGTGCAGTGGTTGAGAGTCCGCCTGCCAATGCAGGGGACACGGGTTCGTGCCCTGGTCCAGGAAGATCCCACATGCCGCGGAGCGGCTGGGCCCGTGAGCCGTGGCCGCTGAGCCTGCGCGTCCGGAGCCTGTGCTCCGCAACGGGAGAGGCCACAACAGTGAGAGGCCCGCCTACCGCAAAAAAAAAAAAAAAAAAAAAAGAGAATGAGACTGAAAGGAATGAGACAGTGAGTAGAAACTGCTATGTGAAATTGAAATAAAGGAAAAGAAAAAGTGGGGAAGAAGCTGGAGGACAATGGAGATCAAGAGATGATATCACAATAACTTGTCCATTAAAAAAATATTCTATGACCTTAAATATTTATCCTATCCAGTATCGGAGACACAGGACAGAGATTTCAGTACTTATCTTCATTCTTTTCTAAACCCAAGAGAAATGGCATCAAAATACTTCTGGCCTGGGGGCCACCGAGGAATCAGAGAAGTCAAATAATAATGATAATGTTAAAAGCTGCCATTTTGAGGGTGCTTTAATGATTAAGCAGTTATATACATGTGTGTATATATATTTCCCTCTCATTTAAATCTGAAAAACACAGTAAGAAGTTGCCATTATTGTCACCTTCCCTCTCTGAAGTTGAGAGAGGTTAAGTAATTTGCCCAAGGCACACAGAGTTATGGAACAGCATTAAGATTTGAATCCAGACTTGTTTGAATAAAAATCTTGTGTTTTTTCTTCTCTCTTCTAATGTGAGAAGAACAGACTTTCAACTCTCCAGCCTAAAAATCTCACCTTAAAATGACCTGATCAGATGGAACACACAATCTAGATGATCTCTAAGTCCCTCTGGCACTGCTTTTCTTTTATTCTATGATTCATTTACAAAGAAAGACTCTTTCATATTTCAGATTCTTTTATTTTTTACAAATTAATTTTACATCTCTCAGTGAACAATCATCTTAAACTTAAATTTTTTTTTTTTTTTTTTTTTTTTTTTGCAGTACATGGGCCTGTCACTGTTGTGGCCGCTCCCGTTGCGGAGCACAGGCTCCGGACGTGCAGGCTCAGCGGCCATGGCTCACGGGCCCAGCCACTCCGTGGCATGTGGGATCTTCCCGTACCGGGGCACGAACCCATGTCCCCTGCATCGGCAGGCGGACTCTCAACCACTGCGCCACCAGGGAAGCCCTTAAACTTAATTTTTAATGTAGTTTTGATTTTGTTTATTTCTTCCATTGTGAAAGTAATATCTGCTAATTGAAAATATGTTTTTTATAGAAAATTTAGAGACCACTAAAAAATGAAAGGAGGAAAAGTATCACCCACAGCCCCACAAGCACCAGTGACTTTTATTGTTTCCTTCTATGTGTTTTCTATGTGTAAATTTTTAGATTTATTTTGTTTCAAATACAGTTGTAATTAAGCATATATTTTTAAAGTAAAAATTTTCATTTAACATTAAAATATTGGCATTTTTTCATACCATTCGTAAGTATACATTTTTAGGATTAAATTATTCATTATGTTACAGTGAGATTTCCCCACTGAAAACATTAGGTTGGGTTTTATTGGGAAAAGATATGGATAGTGCACTTAAGTCCCCCAGCCATGCTATTAGAAAAGAATAGGTGTCTGGTTATAAGGATACATGACTCAGTACTACTAGCAGCTTCTTCTACCATGGTTCTCCACTATGATTCTCAAAACTACTTTGAGTAGGGGATCCGCCTTGGCAAGTATAAATTTTGGGGTCATCCTGTTAATCAGTGTTATGACCCTGCTGAGAACACTTGAAAAAACTTTGGATTAAGAAACATGCCAACCCCACCTCTGCTTAACAAAGCCCTTCCTAAGCATTAACATTGCACATGAATGCTGTTTATGATCATGTACTGAATATTCCAGCATTTGAACAGAGGATAATGTAGAGACGACCTTTACTACTTGTCCCTTTTCACTTGTGAAGTTTATATAATACAATTAATTTGAATCCACTTAATGTCCAAACAGTTTATTGGGCAATTTGCAGACTTGGTGAGTGTCATGGATTCTTAGACATTATGGAATATAACCTACTAGAGAACCTTTGTCCCCTAAATAGACAGTCCATGTGAAGGAGCCACAGCATAACAAGAAATGGCGTGACGAAAAGAAATATGAAGACCCAGCTTGTACTTGACATCTGTGGTGAATGCAGCCTTTCACTGATGTACCCCTGCCAGTCCTACCTTGTTTGATTTTGCATTCTCCATGAATGTGGCTATAATGCTGGCCCTGGTAAAAGTTCCATTGTAAGCTTCCTGTTTCCTGGGTATAATACAGCCAGCAAGCTTACTTACATACCAGCTATTGACCAACAAAACAGTGACCTATTATTGAAGAGGTCTTGGGTCACTGTGCAGTATATGCTTTATGTTCAATGAAAGCTGTATCAGGGACAATGTTAGAAACCAGTTCGAACCACCAAAGAGAATCCTCTTTCATTCTTTCTCTCATATATGCTCTATTTATCTTTTTGTCTTTCTTTTCCTTTTGTTTTTGAAAGGGGTATTTCCAGTAAATCTGTGTCTAATAGGAAGTGGTTGATTTTGTAAAATGCCATTGAAATCAAACTACTGATGAATAGCAACTTTTTTTTTCTTCTCTGGACTATTGTTCCCTAGAAAAATTGTACCTTCCTGACCGCTTTGTCTCTCACCAGGATTTTTTAATACTTTTTTTTAATGCATTTGGGTGCAATAAATATAGCCCTTGGATTTTGGTGGAGCCTAAATCCAGGGTAATGTAAGGTAAAAAATCTCTTTTTCAAAAGAGGACATACTCACTAGCTCAAAGCCTAATTGTAAGCAGTTTATAGCCCCCATGACTAGCATTTATTCTGCTTAGGAAGATATTTGAGAAAGAGAGCAACCATTTGGGGGAATGAAGGATTTACAGTAGCAGTTGTTGGAACAACTGGCCATCAGCCTGTCCAAACATTCTCCCAGATTTGTAACATAAAATTACCGTATCAGCACAAGTGAGCCTCCAGGGAGCTAAAACAACCAGTTGACAAGCTGTTCTACTCCCTGTTAAAGCTGAGCTGGGCCTCTCTCCTCCTGGATCCCAAAGCATTCAAAGCTAGGCCAAGTTTTTAAGCCCCCAGGAGAAATTACCTGCTTAATATCATTTCATCATTCTGGCATTATAAAAAAACAAACAGAAGTTATTTGCATGGAGCAAGACAAAACAGTTATTCTTATGCTTCCATTTGCTGCCATGAGCTCTTAATACCTCAGGGTAAATTTTCATTTGTGTTAAATGTTAACCTGATCCACTGATTTAGGATATTGGTCCCTCCATAGAAAATTGAAGGACTTTAACAGAGGTCGCCAAAACAAAGAAACTGTAGGGATCGTCAAGATTAAATCCACCCATCCAGTTTACAGATGAGGAAACTAGGACTTTAAATAATAACAATAATAACAATAAAACAAAAATAATAACAAACAAATAATAGGACTAGGACTTTAAATAATAACTTTAAATAATAAATAATAACTAATAACTAGGACTTTAAGTAATAACAATAAAACAAAAATAATAACAATAATAGCAACAGCATTTACTGAGCACTTACCTTTTCATTGGTCTGGTTTTTTTAGCTCACCTGTAAAGCCAGTTCAGTTTCTCCAAGAATATGCCAAGTTCTTTTCTGACTGCTTTACACGTGTTAATTCACTTTTCCCACAACAACCTATGAAGATGATATTGTTAGTGTTGTTGTTTTGTAAAAGTTAGATGACTTGCTTGAAGCCACAGAGCCAGTTAAGTGGCCTAATATATTATGTGGGTGTATATCATTATATTACATTGTCTATAACGTTATTTATATAACTGTCAAATGTCACAATACAATGATGTTATATAATAAATGTTATTATATGTTGAAACTTACAAAAATCCATTTTCCTGAAAGGTTCTATGCATTTTGTTTTTCACTAAAGAGGGTTGTAATAAGTCCATTATGTGCTGGTAAGGAAAACCAGGAAAAAATAATATGCCATATCCCACGTAATATAAGTCTTCTGATTTCACTAGATATTGAATTAAAACACCAGCCTTGCATCTGAAGAAGGTGTTCAGAAAATATCTGTTGACTCAAAATCTGACTTTCTCTCTTGGAGTCATAATAGTGGATAATATGGGTCCAGAAACCATATTTTCAGAACTAAAATCTAGACAGGGTGGCCTTGGATGTGAGCTATAAACTGGGCAGAACATTTGAAATAGGGACAGTTCTGGAAAATTCCATTTGCATAGTGAGTGTGTGTGTTTAATATGTGTACTTGGTGTGAGTGTAAAATGTAGGATGCCATTTTTCAACCTCTTTTGTTTGATGCCGAGTAAAAACATTTGTAAATTTTTAAAACCTGGCTATTTTAGAAACTGTAGGTAAAGCCTAATAAAAATTTGAGTTAGAGAGCAGGAATGTCTAATATTCTCTCACAAGTCAGCATAAGTAAGTCACCAAAGACAAGGAGGACGTCTTCTCCCTGGATTTTATCCCAGTTCCAGAAATGCCTCCTTTCCTTGTCCATATCAGAAGGTATAGGATCAGTCACTGTAAAAAGGTATGTTTAGGGTGCTTGATTTAGAAAGCTGCTAAAATATGCCTTTCCTTTAAGGGACTTTCCAGTTCTCTGCCAGCCTTTGTCACACTGGTCTGGGTGGTTCTGTGATTGCTGAGTGTGCTCAGTGAAGCAGTGCTTGAAAAGCAATTGAAACCTGAAGTTGACTGGGCCCATAACAGCAGCCAGTCTACTTGAAAATACACACTGAACTCCTTGAAATGGAACTTGTCATGCCCAGCAAAGCTGGTGACTGCCTGTCACATCTGGGAATTCTTGGAGGAATTGAACTAGCCTGACAGATAGACTCAAAAAACCAAGCAACCTGGAGAAATGTTCCTGAGCTGCCCCTCCTTTGCAACATCAGGCATGCTGGTGGCTGTGGGCTGTCTTCCTCATTAGTTCCTGGTAGCATGGTGGTCATGTTTCTGGTGGCCTTTTGTAAAAGATGGTGAGATACTTGATAAAATATTGTCTTGAATAACTAAAGGATTTGTCATTCACATTATATTTCTTCTTTTGGAAAAAAAAAATTCTTCCTGTTGCCCAATTTATTTTAGGGCTGCCACAGTTCTATCAAGTCTTAGACCCTTAGAATTATGGTATCTGTATATGGGGTAAACTTGGCCTTACATGCTTTTTCAGATTGATGACATAATTATGGAGAGCCACTAATGGTGTCATTCCCTCAAACACACTCTACTATTTAGTTAAAACTAGGTTTTTCTTTTCTGAAGGGTGAATAAAAATAAAACCTACTTTCTTTTCAAGGGATTAGAATTATCCATTGTACCTGGTATAAACCCACTAATTTCCTTTTTATTCACAATTTCAGGGACCCACTGAGTAGTACATAATTGTGTAATTTTTTCACACATCTAAATTTAGCTTCATTTAGCTGCTAATATGTTATATTGTTTCTTATTTTAAACAACTATGGCCAGAAAAACTCCCAGGTGCACTTTTCTCATCATCTAAGAACTATATTTGCTTTTTTAACTAATAAAATTACTCTTATGATGCTGTTTTTAAGGTTATAAATTTTGAACTGAGCTTCACCTAGCTACAGTTCCTATTCCATAGAAACAAATATCTAGAAAATATGTGTGGTGTGTGTGTGTGTGTGTGTGTGTGTGTGTGTGTGTGTGTGTGTGTGTGTGTGTATTTTTGGAAGGAAAGAAGGAAAGGAGAGAAGGAATGAGGAAGAAAGGAGAAGGGGAGGCTAAAAACATAACTGAAAGAAATGCAGTGTTTGCATGAGAGAGGGACTCAACATTTGAATGTTTCTTGAATGTTCCCATGCATCTCGCCATACACAACTTTCAAGCTAAGGGATGTTCTGCTGCAATTGACTGATAAGGAAGAGATTAAAAAGGAGAGAAATATTTCTCACTGATGTCCAGAAATGAATAACGAAGTGACAGACTCAAAGACAGGTGCTGGACAGAAAATAATTACATTCTACTTTGCACCACTGTTACTTCAGTTTAATGCAGTAGCTTTATAATTGCTAGCTAAAAATATATGCCTTTCCATGCCGTTCTATCAAGCCTATTTTTGGGAACTTGACTTTCTTTAGCAGCTTGCTTTATTCCATGTTATTTCTACTTTGGGGCATCTAGGAAATTCTCTATTTAAAAAGCAAAGTCTAAAAGAGCTGATGATAAATGGTAAAAATCTGTATGCATAGCTGACAATCAGTAAGTGCTCTTGCCGAAGCAACAGAGAGGAGGTTCAAGACTGAATAGTAATGCTGTCTCTTTCATCAACATCAAATATGGACACTACCTCTGACCTCAGTGCAGCTTCCATTCATTCTCTTTCTGTCCCTCCATAAAATCCAGGGAACTCTGATGAATCGTCCAGCAGAATGAGCGGCGAGGCCTTCAACAGTAGTGTTTGAGCACACCCCATGAGAATTCCAGCTATGTGACTTTGAATAAGTTACTTTACCTTTCTAAGCTTCAGGTATCTCTACTGGAAAACAAGAATAATAATACTGAGGGTCATTGGGAAGATTAGTGAGTTGTACATGTACAATGTTTAGAGGAGTGCTTGCACACTACGGCTGCTGTTATTATGATTAAGAGCTTTCTTCTATTCTTACCTTAGGCAGATGTGCTAATGTCACTTAGCAACTGCTCTCCTTAAGAGGCTAGACATGTTCAATTCTTAACTCCCTAGTAGGGATTAGCAGAAATAGTTCAAATGAAATTAATTAGAAAAATTTCCTGCTATAAGTATGACAATGTCTAATTTATCTGAAGATCTCTTATACATAATCCTCAACTATGCAGAACCAGGAAATAAGAAATGAAAAAAGAGAGTTATTTGAATGCTGTCATTAATATCAGACAATCTGCACTAAGTCCCACACAGTCAAAAGCACTAAATGCCACAGAAACCACCATTCTTCGGTTCAGTTTTGGTCTGGTACTCCTGCCCTTTATGCCTCAAGGATGGTTCTGAGAAGAGTTAAACTGTGGAGTGAGGAACCAATAAATAGCAGATACATGAACTCTGAACATGAACGGTCTGAGGTCATTTCGATAGGACGAAGTAGTGCTACCTTCCTGACAGTCAATGAGAACATCACAAAGTCACACCAAAAATAAATGGATTTTCATTTTATTTAATGTTGTCTAAGAAGACAAATGTGTCTGTTCCATTTTAGAAACGTTTCCATCCAAGAGAACTAACTTGTTTTCATTTGGTGTCAAGCAATCACCCATACTTAACTAGAAAATTCACCTCTATAGAACAATTCATCATTCTTTAATATCTCCAAATAAGATAGACATCATCATATAACTGTACAATCAGTGTAACAGGAATATGTAAATACTGCAAGCATTTGATGAAAGTGGTAAATGTAAAGCTGAACATTTTTCTGAGGGTTCTTTGTGGGAAAGGCGATGCTCGTTGAAAGGTACATTCTTCCATCCAAGAGAACCACACTCAAATCGTACAGAGTTGTTTTCTGGGGCGGCAGTTAGCATATTTAATATTGCCAAGTCATGTGACTCACAAAACCACTGTGTGTGTGTGTATGTGTGTGCACGTGCACATATCTCCTTATTGTCGTGATAGGATGTAAGTAAAACATGCCTCTAATTTTGCTCTCTAAAGAGAGCAACTTGATGAGAGCTTCTGTTTTCTCAGTCCTGGGTATCTCCACATACATACATATTGCTCTGTGGCAGTTATAACCTGAAAAGCTGTTGACAGCTTCAAGTTTTGCCAAATCCTTCCCTTTTCCTACTCTTCAGAATCTCCCCAGGGCTTTGGTGTAGCTCTAGTCAAAGGCATTTTAACAAAGAGCTCATCTTTTGCTTACAGTGGGAAGATTTCGAGGGCGTGTGGGCAGCAGGGATTCTACTCATTTTGGTTTCACTGCCCGGCAGAGCGCTGTCAAAAATCACCCCCTACCTTGTAGTGTGCTGCCCTGGCCAATACTCAACTTCTGAATCAAAAAGAATAGAAGTTATGGAAAACTCTTCACTTTTCCTGGCTTTTCTGTTTCTCTTAAGAGCAGCCCCATGCTCTCAGCACCAAGGCTGAAAAATTAAGAGTCATCTTTGATTCCTTCCTGTCTCTTGACCCCTGAAAATCAACCCACCTTGTGATCCTTCTTGATGTTCCTCGCACAGAGCCTCTTCTCCATCACACAGCCATATCCTAATCCAGGCCCTTGTTACTTCACCTTAAACCTGCTGCAACAGCCCTGAAGCTGGGCCTCACCTCCAGTTTGTACCCTGAGATTAATTTGCATCCAGCAGTATTTGACTTCAGCAAGATAGCCTAGCAGGCTAAGAGCATAGCCTTTAGAGCTGAGCAGATCTGAGATCTAATCTTGACTCTGCCATTTACCAGCTAAGCGCTGTTGGGTACTAATCTAATCTCACAGAGCCTCACAGCGTTGATGTGAAGATTCACAAGGTAATATATATAAAGTGCTTGGCACAAGGCCTAGTACATAGTGAATTATGTCCAAATTCCTTAACACTGAGGATGGTTCACAACTCGGCCCCAACCTTCCTTCACTAGTTACCTTCCCTTTACAGTGCTCCAGCCAAATGAATATGTAATGCTTTTATTTTTTTTTAAGTATTTCATTTTATTAGCTTTCTCGGAAAGTGCAAACTTAAATAGCCATATGTGTTCTCCTGGGCAACACCAAGTCTCTCTTGTGTCTTATTTTTAGTCTTGGCAAGAAAACTGTCTTTGTCAATTTGCTCAGAACAGGTGATGGATGTAATATTTATCCTCAAAGAAAGGAGTAGCAAGAAAAACAATAACCTACATTTATACAGTGCTTATACATATTTTATATCATTTGATTCTTTTTTTTAAAGTTAATATCTTTCTTGGAGTATAATTGCTTTACAATGTTGTGCTAGTTTCTGTTGTATAACAAAGTGAATCAACTGTACATATACATATATCCCCATATCCCCTCCTTCTTGCGTCTCCCTCCCACCATCCCTATCCTACCCCTCTGGGTGGTCACACAGCACTGAGCTGATCTCCCTCTATTATGCAGCTGCTTCCCACTAGCTATGTCAGTGCTACTCTCTCACTTCGTCCCAGCTTACCCTCTCCCCTCCACATATCCTCAAGTCCATTTTCTAGGTCTGTGTCGTTATCCTTGTCCTGCCCCTAGGTTCATCAGAACTGTTTTTCTTTTTTTGATTCCATATATATGTGTTAGCAAACGGTATTTGTTTTTCTCTTTATGACTTACTTCACTCTGTATGACAGACTCTAGGTCCATCTACCTCACTACAAATAACTCAATTTCGTTTATTTTCATAGCTGAGTAATATTCCATAGTATATATGTGCCACATCTTCTTTATCCATTCATCTGTTCATGGACACTTAGGTTGCTTCCATGTCCTGGCTATTGTAAATAGTGCTGCAGTGAACATTGTGGTACATGACTCTTTGTGAATTATGGTTTTCTCAGGGTATATGCCCAGGAGTGGGATTGCTGGGTCATATGGTAGTTCTATTTTTAATTTTTTAAGGAACCTCCATACTGTTCTCCATAGTGGCTGTATCAATTTACATTCCCACCAACAGTGCAAGAGGGTTCCCTTTTCTCCACACCCTCTCCAGCATTTATTGTTTGTAGATTTTTTGATGATGGCCATTCTGACTGGTGTGAGGTGATACCTCATTAGTTTTGATTTGCATTTCTCTAATAATTAGTGACGTTGAGCATCCTTTCATGTGTTTGTTAGCAATCTGTATATCTTCTTTGGAAATACGTCTGTTTAGGTGTTCTGCCCATTTTTAGATTGGGTTGTTTCTTTTTTTGATATTGAGCTGCATGAGCTGCTTCTATATTTTGGAGATTAATCCTTTGTCAGTTGCTTAATTTGCAAATATTTTCTCCATTCTGAGGGTTGTCTTTTCATCTTGTTTATGGTTTCCTTTGCTGTGCAAAAGCTTTTAGGTTTCATTAGGTCGCAATTGTTTATTTTTGTTTTTATTTCAGTTTCTCTAGGAGGTGGGTCCAAAGGAACGTGCTGTGATTTATGTCAGAGTGTTCTGCCTATGTTTTCCTCTAAGAGTTTGATAGTGTCTGGCCTTACATTTAACTCTTTAATCCATTTTGAGTTTATTTTTGTGTATGGTGTTAGGGAGTTAGGGAGTTCATTCCTTTACATGTAACTGTCCATTTTTCCCAGCACCACTTATTGAAGAGGCTGTTTTCTCTCCATTGTATATTCTTGCCTCCTTTATCAAAGATAAAGTGGCCATATGTGCATGAGTTTATCTCTGGGCTTTCTCTCCTGTTCCACTGATCTGTATTTCTGTTTTTGTGCCAGTACCATACTGTCTTGATTACTGTAACTTTGTAGTATAGTCTGAAGTCAGGGAGCCTGATTCTTCCAGCTCCATTTTTCTTTCTCAAGAATACATTGGCGATTCAGGGTCTTTTGTGTTTCCATACAAATTGTGAAACTTTTTGTTCTAGTTCTGTGAAAAATGCCATTGGTAGTTTCATAGGGATTGCACTGAATCTGTAGATTGCTTTGGGTAGTACAGTCATTTTCACAATGTTGATTCTTCCAATCTAAGAACATGGTATATCTCTCCATCTGTTTGTATCATCTTTAATTTCTTTCATCAGTGTCTTATCGTTTTCTGCATACAGGTCTTTTTATGTCTTTAGGTAGGTTTATTCCTAGGTATTTTTTTCTTTTTGTTGCAGTGGTAAATGGGAGTGTTTCCTTAATTTCACTTTCAGATTTTTCATCATTAGTGTATAGGAATGCCAGAGATTTCTGTGCATTAATTTTGTACCCTGCTGCTTTACCAAATTCATTGATTAGCTCTAGTAGTTTTTTGGTAGCATCTTTAGGATTCTCTATGTATAGTATCATGTCATCTGCAAACAGTGACAGTTTTACTACTTCTTTTCCGATTTGGATTCCTTTTATTTCTTTTTCTTCTCTGATTGCTCTGGCTAAAACTTCCAAAACTATGTTGAATAAGAGTGGTGAGAGTGGGCAGCCTAGTCTTGTTTCTGATACTAGAGGAAATAGTTTCAGTTTTTCACCATTGAGAACAATGTTGGCTGTGGGTTTGTCATATATGGCCTTTATTACGTTGCGGTAAGTTCCCTCTATGCCTACTTTCTGGAGAGTTTTTATCATAAACTGGTGTTGAATTTTGTTGAAAGCTTTTTCTGCATCTATTGAGGTGATCATATGGTTTTTATCCTTCATTTTGTTAATATGGTGTATCACATTGATTGATTTGCATATATGGAAGAATTCTTGCATTCCTGGAATAAACCCCACTTGATCATGGTGTATGGTCCTTTTAATGTGCTGTTGGATTCTGTTTGCTAGTATTTCGTTGAGAATTTTTGTATCTATGTTCATCAGTGATATTGGCCTATAGTTTTCTTTTTTTGTGACATCTTTGTCTTGTTTTGGTATCAGGGTGATGGTGGCCTCGTAGAATGAGTTTGGGAGTGTTCCTCCCTCTGCTATATTTTGGAAGACTTTGAGAAGAATAGGTATTAGCTCTTCTCTAAATGTTTGATGGAATTCACCTGTGAAGCCATCTGGTCCTGGGCTTTTGTTTGTTGGAAGATTTTTAGTCACAGTTTCAATTTCACTGCTTTGTGATTAGTCTGTTTATATTTTCTATTTCTGTTTTGTTTTGGGGTGCGTGAGGAGAGGGGTTTCAGAGCACCACGTAAACGAGCTCCAGAGACGGCTGCAAGCCGCAGCTGTCAGCATGGATACCAGAGGCGGGCATGAGACGCTAAGGCTGCTGCTGCAGCCACCAAGAAGCCTGTGTGCAAGCACAGGTCACTATCCACACCTCCCCTCCTGGGACCCTGTGCTGCCTGCCACTGACAGGGTCCCATGATCCAGGGACAACTTCCCCAGGAGAGCACACGGTACGCCTCAGGCTGTTGCAACGTCATGCCAGCCTCTGCCGCCGCAGGCTCTCCAGCAGTCTGTACCATTCCCTCCCCCAAGCCTGAGTGAGCCAGAGCCCCCTAATCAGCTGCTACTTTAACTACATCCTGTCTGGGCAGGGTACAGACACCCTCAGGCAACCTACATGCAGAGACAGGGCCAAATGCAAAGGTGAACCCCAGGAGCTGTGTGAACAAAGAACAGAAAGGGATATTTCTCCCAACAGCCTCAGGAGCAGTAGATTAAATCTCCGTAATCAACTTGATGTACCCTGCATCTGTGGAATACCTGAGTAGACAACAAATCATCCCAAAATTGAGGCGGTGGACTTTGGAAGCAACGATGTATATATTTTTTTCCTTTTTCTCTTTTTATGAGTGTGTATGTATATGCTTCTTTGTGTGATTTTGTTTGTATAGCTTTGCTTTCACCATTAGTCCTAGGGTTCTGTGTGTCCGTATATTTTTTTTTTTTTAAGTATAGTTTTGAGCGCTTTTTATCACTGGTGCATTTGTTTTTTGGTTTGGTTGTTCTTTCTTTTTTTTTCTTTTAATAATTTCATTTTATTTTATTTTATTTCTTCCTTCCTCCCTCGCTTCCTCCCCCGTCTCTTTCTTTCTTTCTTTCTTCCTTCCTTCCTTTCTTTCTTTCTTTCTTTTTTTATTTTTTATTTTTTTTACATCTTTATTGGAGTATGATTGCTTTACAATGGTGTGTTAGTTTTTGCTTTATAACAAAGTGAATCAGTTATACATATACATATGTTCCCATATCGCTTCCCTCTTGCACCTCCCTCCCTCCCACCGTCCATATCCCACCCCTCTAGGTGGTCACAAAGCACCAAGCTGATCTCCCTGTGCTATGCAGCTGCTTCCTACTAGCTATCTATTTTACATTTGGTAGTGTATATATGTCCATGCGACTCTCTCACTTTGTCACAGCGTACCCTTCCCCCTCCCCATATCCTCAAGTCCATTCTCTAGTAGGTCTGTGTCTTTATTCCTTTCTTACCCCTAGGTTCTTCATGACATTTTTTTTTCTTAGATTCCATATATATGTGTTAGCATATGGTATTTGTCTTTCTCTTTCTGACTTACTTCACTCTGTATGACAGACTCTAGGTCCATCCATCCCACTACAAATAACTCAATTTCGTTTCTTTTTATGGCTGAGTAATATTCCATTGTATATATGTGCCACATCTTCTTTATCCATTCATCTGATGATGGACACTTACGTTGTTTCCATCTCCTGGCTATTGTAAATAGAGCTGCAATGAACATTTTGGTACATGACTCTTTTTGAATTATGGTTTTCTCAGGTTATATGCCCAGTAGTGGCATTGCTGGGTCATATGGTAGTTCTATTTGTAGTTTTTTAAGGAACCTCCATATTGTTCTCCATAGTGGCTGTACCAATTCACATTCCCACCAGCAGTGCAAGAGTGTTCCCTTTTCTCCACACCCTCTCCAGCATTTATTGTTTCTAGATTTTTGATGATGGCCATTCTGACCAGTGTGAGATGATATCTCATTGTAGTTTTGATTTGCATTTCTCTAATGATTAATGATGTTGAGCATTCTTTCATGTGTTTGTCGGCACTCTGTATATCTTCTTTGGAAAAATGTCTATTTAGGTCTTCTGCCCATTTTTGAATTTGGTTATTTGTTTTTTTGTTATTGAGCTGCATGAGTTGCTTGTAAATTTGGAGATTAATCCTTTGTCAGTTGCTTCATTTGAAAATATTTTTTCCCATTCTGAGGGTTGTCTTTTGGTCTTGTTTATGGTTTCCTTTGCTGTGCAAAACCTTTGAAGTTTCATTAGGTCTCATTTGATTATTTTTGTTTTTATTTCCATTTCTCTAGGAGGTGGGTCAAAAAGGATCTTGCTGTGATTTATGTCGTAGAGTGTTCTGCCTATATTTTCCTCTAAGAGTTTGATAGTTTCTGGCCTTACATTTAGGTCTTTAATCCATTTTGAGCTTATTTTTTGTGTATGGTGTTAGGGTGTGTTCTAATCTCATACTTTTACATGTACCTGTCCAGTTTTCCCAGCACCACTTATTGAAGAGGCTGTCCTTTCTCCACTGTACATTCCTCCCTCCTTTAACGAAGATAAGGTGACCATATGTGCGTGGGTTTATCTCTGGGCTTTCTATCCTGTTCCATTGATCTATATTTCTGTTTCTGTGCCAGTACCATACTGTCTTGATTACTGTAGCTTTGTAGTATAGTCTGAAGTCAGGGAGCCTGACACATCCAGCTCCGTTTTTCGTTCTCCAGATTGCTTTGGCTATTCGGGGTCTTTTGTGTTTCCATACAAATTGTGAAATTTTTTGCTCTAGTTCTGTGAAAAATGCCAGTGGTAGTTTGATAGGGATTGCATTGAATCTGTAGATTGCTTTGGGTAGTACAGTCATTTTCACAATGTTGATTCTTCCAATCCAAGAACATGGTATATCTCTCCATCTATTTGTATCATCTTTAATTTCTTTTCATCAGTGTCTTATAATTTTCTGCATACATGTCTTTTGTCTCCTTAGGTAGGTTTATTCCTAGATATTTTATTCCTTTTGTTGCAGTGGTAAATGGGAGTGTTTTCTTGATTTCACTTTCAGATTTTTCATCATTAGTGTATAGGAATGCCAGAGATTTCTGTGCATTAATTTTGTATCCTGCTACTTTACCAAATTCATTGATTAGCTCTAGTAGTTTTCTGGTAGCATCTTTAGGATTCTCTATGTATAGTATCATGTCATCTGCAAACAGTGACAGCTTTACTTCTTCTTTTCCGATTTGGATTCCTTTTATTTCTTTTTCTTCTCTGATTGCTCTGGCTAAAACTTCCAAAACTATGTTGAATAAGAGTGGTGAGAGTGGGCAACCTTGTCTTATTCCTGATCTTAGTGGAAATGCTTTCAGTTTTTCACCATTGAGAATGATGTTGGCTGTGGGTTTGTCATATATGGCCTTTATTATGTTAAGGAGAGTTCCCTCTATGCCTGCTTTCTGGAGGGTTTTTATCATAAACTGGTGTTGAATTTTGTCGAAAGCTTTCTCTGCATCTATTGAAATGACCATATGGTTTTTCTCCTTCAATTTGTTAATATGGTGTATCACATTGATTGATTTGCATATATTGAAGAATTCTTGCATTCCTGGAATAAACCCCACTTGATCATGGTGTATGATCCTCTTAATGTGCTGTTGGATTGTGTTTGCTAGTATTTTGTTGAGGATTTTTGCATCTATGTTCATCAGTGATATTGGCCTGTAGTTTTCTTTCTTTGTGACATCCTTTTCTGCTTTTGGTATCAGGGTGATGGTGGCCTCGTAGAATGAGTTTGGGAGTGTTCCTCCCTCTGCTATATTTTGGAAGAGTTTGAGAAAGATACGTGTTAGCTCTTCTCTAAATGTTTGATAGAATTAGCCTATGAAGCCATCTAGTCCTGAGCTTTTGTTTGTTGGAAGATTTTTAATCACAGGTTTAATTTCAGTGCTTGTGATTAGTCTGTTCATATTTTCTGTTTCTTCCTGATTCAGTCTTGGCAGGTTGTGCATTTCTAAGAATTTGTCCATTTCTTCCAGGTTGTCCATTTTATTGGCATAGAGTTGCTTGTAGTAATCTCTCATGATCTTTTGTATTTCTGCAGTGTCAGTTGTTACTTCTCCTTTTTCATTTCTAATTCTATTGATTTGAGTCTTCTCCCTTTTTTTCTTGATGAGTCTGGCTAATGGTTTATCAATTTTGTTTATCTTCTCAAAGAAACAGCTTTTAGTTTTGTTGATCTTTGCTATCGTTTCCTTCATTTCTTTTTCATTTATTTCTGATCTGATCTTTATGATTTCTTTCCTTCTGCTAACTTTGGGGGTTTTTTGTTCTTCTTTCTGTAATTGCTTTAGGTGCAAGGTTAGGTTGTTTATTTGAGATGTTTCCTGTTTCTTAAGGTAGGGTTGTATTGCTATAAACTTCCCTCTTAGAACTGCTTTTGCTGCATCCCATAGGTTGGGGGTGGTCGTGTCTCCATTGTCATTTGTTTCTAGGTAGTTTTTGATTTCCTCTTTGATTTCTTCAGTGATCACTTCGTTATTAAGTAGTGTATTGTTTAGCCTCCATGTGTTTGTATTTTTTACAGATCTTTTCCTGTAATTGATACCTAGTCTCATAGCGTTGTGGTTGGAAAAGATACTTGATACAATTTCAATTTTCTTAAATTTACCAACGCTTGATTTGTGACCCAAGATATGATCTATCCTGGAGAAAGTTCCATGAGCACTTGAAAAAAATGTGTATGCTTTTGTTTTTGGATGGAATGTCCTATAAATGTCAATTAAGTCCATCTTGTTTAATGTATCATTTAAAGCTTGTGTTTCCTTATTTATTTTCATTTTGGATGATCTGTCCATTGGTGAAAGTGGGGTGTTAAAGTCCCCTACTATGAATGTGTTACTGTCGATTTCCCCTTTTATGGCTGTTAGTATTTGCCTTATGTATTGAGGTGCTCCTGTGTTGGGTGCATAAATATTTACAATTGTTATATCTTCTTCTTGGATCGATCCCTTGATCATTATGTAGTGGCCTTCTTTGTCTCTTCTAATAGTCTTTATTTTAAAGTCTATTTTGTCTGATATGAGAATTGCTACTCCACTTTCTTTTGGTTTCCATTTACATGGAATATTTTTTTCCATCCCCGCACTTTCAGTCTGTATGTGTCTCTAGGTCTGAAGTGGGTCTCTTGTAGACAGCATATATATGAGTCTTGTTTTTGTATCCATTCAGCCAATCTGTGTGTTTGGGTGGGAGCATTTAATCCATTTACATTTAAGGTAATTATTGATATGTATGTCCCTATTCCCATTTTCTTAATTGTTTTGTGTTTGTTGTTGTAGGTCTTTTCCTTCTCATGTGTTTCTTGCCTAGAGAAGATCCTTTAGCATGTTTTGTAGAGCTGGTTTGGTGGTGCTGAACTCTCTCAGCTTTTGCTTGTCTGTAAAGTTTTTAATTTCTCCATCAAATCTGAATGAGATCCTTGCTGGGTAGAGTAATCTTGGTTGTAGGTTTTTCTCCTTCATCACTTTGAATATGTCCTGCCTGTCCCTTCTGGCTTGCAGAGTTTCTGCTGAAAGGTCAGCTGTTAACGTTATGGGGATTCCCTTGTGTGTTATTTGTTGTTTTTCCCTTGCTGCTTTTAATATGTTTTCTTTGTATTTAATTTTTGACAGTTAGATTAATACGTGTCTTGGCGTGTTTCTCCTTGTATTTATCCTGTATGGGACTCTCTGTGCTTCCTGGACTTAACTATTTCCTTTCCCATATTAGGGAAGTTTTCAAATATAATTTCTTCAAATATTTTCTCAGTCCCTTTCTTTTTCTCTTCTTCTTCTGGGACCCCTATACTTTGACTGTTGGTGTGTTTAATGTTGTCCCTGAGGTCTCTGAGACTGTCCTCAATTCTTTTCATTCTTTTTTCTTTATTCTGCTCTGCAGTAGTTATTTCCACTATTTTATCTTCCAGGTCACTTATCCGTTCTTCTGCCTCAGTTATTCTGCTATTGATCCCTTCTAGAGTATTTTTAATCTCATTTATTGTGTTTTTCATCGTTGCTTGTTTCATCTTTAGTTCTTCTAGGTCCTTGTTAAATGTTTCTTGCATTTTCTCTATTGTATTTCCAAGATTTTGGATCATCTTTACTATCATTATTCTGAATTCTTTTTCAGGTAGACTGCCTGTTTCCTCTTTATTTGTTAGGTCTGGTGGGTTTTTATCTTGCTCCTTCATCTGCTGTGTGTTTTTCTGTCTTCTCATTTTACTTATCTTACTGTGTTTGGGGTCTCCTTTTTGCAGGCTGCAGGTTTGTAGTTCCCCTGTTTTTGGTGTCTCTCCCCAGTGGCTAACATTGGTTCACTGGCTCGTGTAGGTTTCCTGGTGGAGGAGACTAGTGCCTGTGTTCTGGTGGATGAGGCTGGATCTTGTCTTTCTGGTGGGCAGATCCACGTCTGGTGTTGTGTTTTGGGGTGTCTGTGTCCTTATTATGATTTTAGGCAGCCTCTCTGCTAATGGGTGGGGTTGTGTTCCTGTCTTGCTAGTTGTTTGGCATAGGGTGTCCAGCACTGTAGCTTGCTGGGCACTTAGCGGAGCTAGGTCTTAGCATTGAAATGGAGTTCTCTGGGAGAGCTTTCGCTAGGACCTAGAAGAACTAAAGAGCAAACAAACAATAATGAACAACACAATAAATGAAATTAAAAGTTCTCTAGAAGGAATCAATAGCAGAATAACTGAGGCAGAAGAACAGATAAGTGACCTGGAAGATAAAATAGTGGAAATAACTACTGCAGAGCAGAATAAAGAAAAAAGAATGAAAAGAATTGAGGACAGTCTCAGAGACCTCAGGGACAACATTAAACACACCAACAGTCAAAGTATAGGGGTCCCAGAAGAAGAAGAGAAAAAGAAAGGGACTGAGAAAATATTTGAAGAAATTATAGTTAAAAACTTCCCTAATATGGGAAAGGAAATAGTTAATCAAGTACAGGAAGCACATGGAGTCCCATGCAGGATAAATCCAAGGAGAAACACACCAACACACAATAATCAAACTATCAAAAATTAAATACAGGGCATCCCTGGTGGCGCAGTGGTTGAGAATCTGCCTGCTAATGCAGGGGACACAGGTTCGAGCCCTGGTCTGGGAAGATCACACATGCCGCGGAGCAACTAGGCCCGTGAGCCACAAGTACTGAGCCTGCGCGTCTGGAGCCTGTGCTCTGCAACAAGTGAGGCTGCGATAGTGAGAGGCCCACGCACCACGATGAAGAGTGGCCCCTGCTTGCCACAACTAGAGAAAGCCCTCGCACAGAAACGAAGACCCAACACAGCCAAAAATAAATAATTAATTAAAAAAAATTAAATACAAAGAAAAAATATTAAAAGCAGCAAGTGAAGAACAACAAATAACACACAAGGGAATCCCCATAAGGTTAACAGCTGATCTTTCAGCAGAAACTCAGGACATATTTAAACTGATGAAAGGGAAAAACCGACAACCAAGTTTAGTCTACCCAGCAAGGATGTCATTCAGATTCGACAGAGAAATTAAAACCTTAACAGACAAGCAAAAGCTGAGCGAGTTCAGCACCACCAAACCAACTTTACAGCAAATGCTAAAGGAACTTCTCTGGGCAGGAAACACAAGAGAAGGAAAAGACTTACAATAACAAACCCGAAACAATTAAGAAAATTGTAATAGGAACATACATATCAATAATTACATTAAATGTAAATGGATTAAATGCTCCAACAAAAGACATAGACTGGCTGAGTGGATACAAAAACAAGACCCATATAAATGCTGTCTACAAGAGACCCACTTCAGACCTAGGGACACATACAGACTGAAAGTGAGGGGATGGAGAAAGATATTCCATGCAAATGGAAATCAGAAGAAAGCTGGAGTAGCAATTCTTATATCAGACAAAAGAGACTTTAGAATATAGACTATTACAAGAGACAAAGAAGGACACTACATAATGATCAAGGGATAGATCCAAGAAGAATATATAAAATTGTAAATATATATGCACCCAACATAGGAGCACCTCAATACATAAGGCAGATGCTAACAGCCATAAAAGGGGAAATCGGCAGCAACACAATCATAGTAGGGGACTTTCACACCCCACTTTCACCAGTGGAAACAGTCACAAAGATCAATAAAACTATAAGCTGGTTCTTTGAGAAGATAAACAAAATTGATAAACCATTAGCCAGACTCATCAAGAAAAAAAGGGAGAAGACTGAAATCAATAGAATTAGAAATGAAAAAGGAGGAGTAACAACTGACACTGCAGTAGTACAAAGGATCATGAGAGATTACTACAAACAGCTATATGCCAATAAAATGGAAGAAATGGACACATTCTTAGAAAAGCACGACCTTCCGAGACTGAGCCAGAAAGAAATAGAAAATATAAAGAGACCAGTCACAAGCACTGAAATTAAGACCGTGGTTAAAAATCTTCCAGCAAACAAAAGTCCAGGACCAGATTGCTTCACAGGCAAATTCTATCAAACATTTCGGGAAGAGCTAACACCTGTCCTTCTCTAACTCTTCCAAAATATAGCACAGGGAAGAACACTCCCAAACTCATTCTATGAGGCCACCATCACCCTGATATCAAAACCAAAGATGTTACAGAGAAGGAGAACTACAGGCTGATATCACTGATGAACATAGATGCAAAAATCCTCAACAAATTACTAGCAAACAGAATCCGAGAGTGCATTAAAAGGGCCATACACCATGATCAAGTGGGGTTTATCCCAGGAGTGCAAGGAATGTGATACACCATATTAACAATTTGAAGGAGAAAAACCATATTATCATCTCAATAGATGCAGAAAAAGGTTTCAACAAAATTCAACACCAGTTTATGATAAAAACCCTCCAGAAAGCAGGCATAGAGGAACTTACCGCAACATAATAAAGGCCATATATGACAAACCCACAGCCAACATTGTTCTCAGTGGTGAAAAACTGAAACCATTTCCTCTAGTATCAGAAACAAGACTAGGTTGCCCACTCTCACCACTCTTATTCAACATAGTTTTGGAAGTTTTAGCCAGAGCAATCAGAGAAGAAAAAGAAATAAAAGGAATCCAAATCGGAAAAGAAGAAGTAAAGCTGTCACTGTTTGCAGATGACATGATACTATACATAGAGAATCCTAAAGATGCTACCAGAAAACTACTAGAGGTAATCAATGAATTTGGTAAAGCAGCAGGGTACAAAATTAATGCACAGAAATCTCTGGCATTCCTATACACTAATGATGAAAAATCTGAAAGTGAAATTAAGGAAACACTCCCATTTACCACTGCAACAAAAAGAAAAAAATACCTAGGAATAAACCTACCTAAAGACATAAAAAGACCTGTATGCAGAAAACGATAAGACACTGATGAAAGAAATTAAAGATGATACAAACAGATGGAGAGATATACCGTGTTCTTGGATTGGAAGAATCAACATTGTGAAAATGACTGTACTACCCAAAGCAATCTACAGATTCAGTGCAATCCCTATGAAACTACCAATGGCATTTTTCACAGAGCTAGAACAAAAAATTTAACAATTTGTAATGAAACACAAAAGACCCTGAATAGCCAAAGCAATCTTGAGAAAGAAAAACAGAGCTGGATGTATCAGGCTCCCTGACTTCAGACTATACTACAAAGCTACAGTAATCAAGACAGTATGGTACTGGCACAAAACAGAAATACAGAACAATGGAACAGTATAGAAAGCCCACAGATAAACCCACGCACATATGGTCACCTTACTTTTGATAAAGGAGAGAAGAATATACAGCCTCTTCAATAAGTGGTGCTGGGAAAACTGCACAGCTACATGTAAAAGAATGAACTCCCTAACTCGCTAACACCATACACAAAAATAAACTCAAAATGGATGAAAGACCTAAATGTAAGGCCAGACACTATCAAACTCTTAGAGGAAAACATAGGCAGAACACTCTATGACATACATCACAGAAAGATCCTTTTTGACCCACCTCCTAGAGAAATGGAAATAAAAATAAACAATTGCGACCTAATGAAAGTGAAAACCTTTTGCACAGCAGAGGAAACCGTAAACAAGACGAAAAGACAACCCTCAGAATGGGAGAAAATATTTGCAAATTAAGCAACTGACAAAGGATTAATCTCCAAAATTTACAAGCAGCTCATGCAGCTCAATATCAGTAAAACAAACAACCCAGTCCAAAAATGGTCAGAACACCTAAATAGTCATTTCTCCAAAGAAGATATACAGATTGCTAACAAACACATGAAAAGCTGCTCAACATCACTTATTATTAGAGAAATGCAAATCAAAACTACAATGAGGTATCACCTCACACCAGTCAGAATGGCCATCATCAAAAAATCTACAAACAATAAATGCTGGAGAGGGTGTGGAGAAAAGGGAACACTCTTGCACTGTTGGTGGGAATGTAAATTGATACAGCCACTATGGAGAACAGTATGAAGGTTCCTTGAAAAACTTAAAATAGAACTACCATATAACCCAGCAGTCCCACTCCTGGGCATATACTCTGAGTAAACCATAATTCAAAAAGAGTCATGTACCACAATGTTCATTGCAGCTTTATTTACAATAGGCAGGACATGGAAGCAACCTAAGTGTCCATGAACAGATGAATGGATAAAGAAGATGTGGCACATATATACAATGGAATATTACTCAGCCATAAAAAGAAACGAAATTAAGTTATTTGTAGTGAGGTGGATGGACCTAGAGTGTGTCATACAGAGTGAAGTAAGTCAGAAAGGGAAAAACAAATACCATATGCTAACACATATATATGGAATGTAAAAAAAAAAAAAAAAAAAACGGTTACGAAGAACCTAGGGGCAGGGCAGGAATAAAGACGCAGATGTAGAGAATGGACCTGAGGACAAGGGGAGGGGAAAGGCTAAGCTGGGATGAAGTGAGAGAGTGGCAGGGACTTATACTACCAAATGTAAAACAGATAGCTAGTGGGAAGCAGCCGCATAGCACAGGGAGATCAGCTCAGTGCTTTGTGACCACTTAGAGTGTTGGGATAGGGAGGGTGGGAGGGAGATGCAAGAGGGAGGAGATATGGGGTATATGTATATGTATAGCTGATTCAGTTTTTTATAAAGCAGAAACTAACACACCATTTTAAAGCAATTATACTGCAATAAATTTGTTTAAAAAAAACTGGTGAAATCCAAATAAACTCTATAGTCTAATTAAAAATAAAAGAAGGTGGTATAGAAACTAGAGTTTCCAATTATAGGAAAAATATATACTTTGAAGTTAAAAGTTATTTCAGTTACCATACAGGATCAAAATAAAGGTAGAAAACAGGAGAGGCCTGGGAGCAGAATCAGGGTAATGAATTAAAGAGCTTCTCTCAGATTAAGTGGGCCAAGAAATTCTATATCTACAAACTTTATCCTACAGGTATACTCAGCCATGTGTGCACAAGGGTATCCCCTGCAGTGGTGTTAATAATGACAGCAGATTGGAAACAACCCACATGTTCATTAATAGAAGTACAGGTATGTAGTGAAACATTAGGCACTAAGCAGATAAGGGTGCACATCTCTTCATGGTTGAGTAGAATGGTCTCCAGGATAGATTGTCAAGTGTAAAAGAGCAAAGTATAAACTACTATGTAAAGCTTGCCACCACTTGTTTGAAAGGGAGGCATATGCATTTCTGTCCATATATGTGTAGAGCATCTCTACAGCTAATAATACTGGTTGCCTTTGTCAAGGGGTACTGGAAAACTGAAGACAGAAGTGATATACTTAATTTTCACCATATATCTCTTTCTACTCTTGGGATTTTTGTTTGCCATGTGTATGTATTATCTATGCAGATATATGATTTTTAAAATTTATTTATTTATTTTTTATTTTTGGCTACGTTGAGTGTTCGTAGCTGCACACGGGCTTTCTCTAGTTGCCGCAGCAGGGGCTACTCTTCATTGTGGTGCATGGGCTTCTCATTTCAGTGGCTTCTCTTGTTGGCGGAGCATGGGCTTTAGGCACGTGGGCTTCAGTAGTTGTGGCATGTAGGCTCAGTAGTTGTGGCGCACGGGCTTAGTTGCTCTGCAGCACATAGGATCTTCCCAGACCAGAGATCGAACCCATGTCCCCTGCATTGACAGGCGGATGCTTAAACTGCACCACCAGGGAAGCCCAATATATGATATTTTTAAAGGAAAAGAAAGGGGTAGAAGGGAAATGATAAGAAAATCTAGAAAACATAAAGTAAGATGGAAGAAATAAGACAAAAAAATCAATAATCATATTAAACGTAGCTGAACTCTTTTCTGCCTTTCAGAGAGAGATTTTATTTGAATTTTAGAAAAAACATCTAGCCTTGCTGTTTATAAGATACACACCTAAAACAAAGTGATCACAGAAAAGTGACAAATAACCAGATGGAATAATATACCAGACAAATCCTAATCCTCCATAAGTGTATGTGTGACAATTACAATATTAATATAAAACAAAATATAATACAAAGCAACAGCATTAAATAGGAAGAGGAGATATTATATGCTGATTAAAAGTTCAGTCTACCAAGAACAGATTGTCACAAACCTTTTATACATTTATAAGAAGCTTCAAAACATACAAAGCAAAGAGTGTTTGCTTTCAAGGAATAATTGTGACATGTATAATCAAAATAGGAGATTTTAACATGCCTCTCAGAAGTAAGAAACAAGTAAATATGTAGAGTATTTGAATCAAAAATTAGTATGTAATCTATATATAATATTGAACTCTGTACCCAACAAATAGAGAATAAACACTTTATTCAAACAAAATAATACATTTACAAAATGTTACATATATATGTACATATAGACTCTAATATTAAAAACAATTTTAAGTAAAAGAAAATAAATTACATATATTTAAAAGTGAATGAAAACTACATAATGCATATGAAAACATGTGAGATACATAATCTTAAATGTATTTGTTAGAAATAAGAAAGAATGAAAATAAATTGACCAAGAAGTCAACTTCTAGGAAAAGAGCAGTTAAGGAAGCAAAAGTAGAAGAAATGAATGAGCAGGGAATAGTAACTTCAAATTTAAATAATAATATTGGTCAATAAAATGAAAACCCTTTTGACCCACCTCCTAGAGTAGAGGAAATAAAAACAAAAATAAACAAATGGGACTTAATGAAACTTAAAAGCTTTTGCACACCAAAGGAAACTATAGACAAGACGAGGGGCTTCCCTGGTGGCGTAGTGGTTAAGAATCTGCCTGCCAATGCAGGGGACATGGGTTCGAGCCCTGGTCCAAGAGAATCCCAAATGCCATGGAGCAACTAATCCCGTGTGCCACAACTACCGAGCCTGTGTTCTAGAGCCTGCGAGCCACAACTACTGAAGCCTGTGTGCCACAACTACTGAGCCCAAGTGCTTAGAGCCCATGCTTTGCAACAAGAGAAGCCACCACAATGAGAAGCCCGCGCACTGCAGCGCAGGGAACTCCCCCTTGCTGCAACTAGAGAAAGCCCGCTCAAGCAATGAAGACCCAAGGCAGCCAAAGATAATAAAATAAATTTTTAAAGAAAGAAGAAGAAAACAAGACAAAAAGACAACACTCAGAATGGGAGAAAATATTTGCAATGGACAAAGAATTA
The DNA here is from genome assembly GCF_937001465.1 of Orcinus orca. Classification (NCBI taxonomy): domain Eukaryota; kingdom Metazoa; phylum Chordata; class Mammalia; order Artiodactyla; family Delphinidae; genus Orcinus; species Orcinus orca. The sequence goes on along the minus strand of NC_064564.1, from coordinate 72,217,965 downwards.
ATCTCCAAAATATATAAACAGCTCATACAGCTCAATATTAAAAAAACAACCCAATCAAAAAATGGGCAGAAGACCTAAATAGACATTTCTCCAAAGAAGACATACAGATGGCCAAGAGGCACTTGAAAAGCTGCTCAACATCACTAATTATTAGAGAAATGCAAATCAAAACTACAATGAGGTATCACCTCACACTGGTTAGAATGGGCATCATCAGAAAATCTACAAAAAACAGATGCTGGAGAGAGTGGAGGAAAGGGAACCCTCTTGCACTGTTGGTGGGAATGTAAATTGATTCAGCAACTATGGAGAACAGTATGGAGGTTCCTTAAAAAAACTAAAAATAGAATTACCATATGACCCAGCAATTCCACTACTGGGCATATACCCAGAGAAAACTATAATTGAAAAAGACACATGCACCCCAGTGTTCATTGCAGCACTATTTAAAATAGCCAGGTCATAGAAGCAACCTAAATGCCCCTCGACAGATGAATGAATAAACAAGTTGTGGTACATATATACAATGGAATGTTACTCATCTATAAAAAGGAATGAAATTGGGTCATTTGTAGAAACATGGATGGACCTGGAGACTGTCATACAGAGTGAAGTTAAGTCAGAAAGAGAAAAGCAGATATTGTACATTAACGCATATATGTGGAATCTAGAAAAATGGAACAGATGAACCGATTTGCAAGGCAGAAATAGAGACACAGATGTAGAGAGCAAACGTACGGACACCAAGGGGGGAAAGTGGGGGGGAAGGGGGGGAATGAACTGGGAGATTGGGATTGACATGTATACACTAATATGTATAAAATAGATAACTAATAAAGTGCTGTATAAAAAATAAAATACAAATCAAAAAAGAACAGTAGATAAAGTATGTTATGATCATAAAAAGATAAATGAAAACCTGATTCTTTGATATGACAATGATTTTGATGAAGTGAAAAAGAGGAATCAAAAAAGCTGCCATATAATGCTATACATAAAAGAGATTTTTTAAGTAATAAGAGAATTCTGTGTACAACTGTATACCAATAAATTTGAAAATCTAGATGAAATGTTTGATTACATAGGAGAATATATGAAATTGAGTCCAGGAGAAGCAGAAAATCTAAACTGATTAGTAACTGTTGAAAAATTTATAAAGATGATCAGTGATCTATCCTTAAAAATGCTTCATCCTACTAAACCTTCCGGAAGGAGAATTCCTTTGTTACGCTAACCGTTCTAGGGCATAAGTAAATTTTAAAAGATTACCAATTCATACTGAAAAGTTAGTGCAACTCTAATACCAAAACTAGGCAAGAATGGTGACATGTACCAACCTCACTTACATAGTTGAAAAGATGCTAAATAAAATATTAGCAAATAATATTTTGCTAATTGCTGTTAAAGAATAATACATAAAAACCAAGGAATTTTATATCAATCTATCATACTCCAAAACTACTATTTCGATTCACATCCCCACCAAGAATAAGAACACCTGGTTTTCTGAATCTTTGCCAACACCAGGGGTGATAGGAGAAGACGACTCTGGTTTTCTTGTTTGACTTCTCTTTTTTTTCTGAGAAAGACATATAAATTGAGTAATTGATATTTTTAAATTTTTAATTTCAAATTAAAAAGTTTAGAGTAGGGCTTCCCTGGTGGTGCAGTGGTTGAGAGTCCGCCTGCCGATGCAGGGGACATGGGTTCGTGCCCCAATCCGGGAAGATCCCACGTGCCGCGGAGTGGCTGGGCCCGTGAGCCATGGCCGCTGAGCCTGCACGTCCGGAGCCTGTGCTCTGCAACGGGAGAGGCCAGAACAGTGAGAGGCCCGCGTACCGCAAAAAAAAAAGTTTAGAGTAATGGAGACATAATATCTCAGGTCAACTCAAGGGAAAATTATGAAATAAATTTCATCTTTGGATCCTCCAGCCTCCCTTTGGTGCTTCCTCTCCCTCTTTCTAGGATCCTTAGGTACTTCAGTCTAAGCACACCATGGGGATGGGGTGCCACAGACAGGTGGACAGCCATCCCCTCCACACCAGTTTTCCAGAAAATCTGTGAAGCCCCAGAGTACAATGCTATTTCAGGCTCCTGGACAAACAACAGCACACATATCTGCATCTCCACCACGCCCACCCTGAAATCCTTTAGCAGCTCCACACTGTAAACCTTCCTTTCCCCTCCTCAAAGCTGTTCCTAAGAAAACCTGATACTCTTATATTTCAGGGTAAATTTATCTATTTGCTACCTTGGAAGAATTTGCATCTGAAATGGGATCTCTAATTGGGCAGTGAAATTTAGGCATCTGCAGAACAAGTCGGTCAGATGTTTAAGGAATTCCGTTTGATGCCTAATTTCTGAATTCTTCTAAAACAATGAGAGATGTTATCCTGGTAGTCCACAGCTTGCTACCAGCTCAGCACACGGTTAATACCTTTCAAACCCTAGCCAGCCCTGGCTTAAAGAGTTGAAGATTTAGCCAAAATTCCACTTCTGCTCCTTGGTTCTTTCTCCAGTAGACCTGAAGTTTTCTTCCCAATAAGGCACTTCTGAGTTCAGAACAGAGAAGAACTACCTCTCATCTCTGTTCTTGGTTCCAGTCACACCTGTTCTTCTAACTTGATGCTGATACTCTGTCTCTGGATAGTGGACTAGAGGATTTCTAAGGCAACTGACAGTTTAACCGTGATTCTAGGTACCTGTTCTCTTCATCATGGTGGCAAAACTTAGAATTATACATTAGCAAATCCTACAAAGTTTACTTCCTATGTGGTTAGAAACAGGGAAGCCCTATTATTTTCCCAGTTTACAGATAAAGAAACGAAGTCTAAAGCAGTTGAGCACAGTAGTAATTCAACCAATGTATATATTCAAATAACCTTTTGGCTTCCTTAAGTAGCTTCCATCTGACTTGGAAAAAAAATCTTCATTATTGTTAAGCATGATGTGGGGACTTCATATTAATCCAACTTGTATTAACCCTTCACTGCTACATCTGTACTTTCCTCCCCATCATTCATCCCCAGAGAATACTTTTCTTACCAGAATTAAGAGGAAAAAATGTTATTTTATTGTGTGCTTTTTCATTCTTACAACCTGGATACTAAGTCATTCTCAAGAAGGTTTAAGGTTATTGAGAGGATTGAAGGATCTAGAGGCATCACAATATTGAAACCCTTGAATAACTATTGCTGAGGAGAGAGTGTAGTGATGGCTATATTGCACACGTGCATATACACAAAAACACACAGGGGCACACACATATGCATACATAGTGGGGCCACTTACTGAAGGGCATACTAACTAGCTATTTTTAAACACTTAATTTCTCAACTCATAGTTTAAATTATAGCTTACACATTTTTGCAAATCTGGAAAGTTTTAATTCTAAAACTGAAATGGTAGAAGGGGACATTTTCTTTGGTCTCTGGTTTCAGAGATTGTAACCATAATCAATGAATTATCTAAGTTGGTTTCCGTTTGGAGGCTACTGAGGCAATTCCCTCTTAATGAGTTGCAGACCCCTCTAATTGAATTCTTGGTATGCATGCTTTTCCTGTGGTTAAGAATCTACCTTATAGATATTAAGATAGTCTGTGTTCAAATATGGTCTCATTGATTTAATTTCTCTTGAGATAAAAAATGCATTGCTAATGGTCACCTTGTCTCAAATTTCAGATTACAGTATTTCGGATGGGATCAGAAGGACACCAGGACATTGATTTAGCCATCCTGACAGCTTTGCTTAAAGGTAAAGAGTTTCTACGTCCAGAGAGTGCAAAAATAATTTAAATGGATTAACACAGTAACCTTATGTCTCCTAAGAGTGGATATAATTCCAAATAATACCATGACACATCCAATTATTGATAACATAAGGGCTTCTGTTATAAGACATTTTTAATGCTATTAAATTCCCCTATAATGGACCTGTTACAGTGTGACTCAATTTCATAAAATTTAAGTGTACTACAGTTCATCCGTGTCCATTCAATCATAAAAATATATGAATTAAAAGGCTAATGTAGGGCTTCCCTGGTGGCACAGTGGTTGAGAGTCTGCCTGCCGATACAGGGGACACGGGTTCGTGCCCCAGTCCGGGAAGATCCCGCATGCCGTGGAGTGGCTGGACCCGTGAGCCATGGCCGCTGAGCCTGCGTGTCCGGAGCCTGTGCTCCGCAACGGGAGAGGCCACAGTGGTGAGAGGCCCGCGTACTGCAAAAAAAAAAAAAAAAAACCACTGGGGAATCTAAGTAAGACATGTAATGAATACAGAACTAACAGAAAACAATTTGTAGGAAATCAAATGTCCTGTGGACTTACACAATCATTTCAGAGATAATTACCATTTTATTTTATACAGTTCACTTCAGACATAATTGATGCTATCAGTAATTAATAAACTAATTAATTACTTACCTATTCTTAAGCAGAGAAAGAACTCTTTTTAAGGTATGTATTTGTTAATTTGTTCAGACTATAAAGAAGAAAGTTTAAAATAAAAATTCAAATGCCAAAAGAAATAGTCAATATGTTCTAACTTTAGAAAAAATTTCTTGTAAGAATGCTATTGATTAGATCATACAAAACAATGAAAATCACTGTTTTCAGAGTCATTTTCCTTTAAAACTGTATCTTTAAAAAAAAACTCTAAATTTGAAATAAAAGTGGGTAAAATCTAATGTTTTTAAACTACTTCTGAATGCATGCCCCTCCAACTCTATTAACTAGAAAATGCAGAATTATTGTCACAAACTAGTACTGATATAAATACACAATTAGTCTTGCTAAATAACTCATTTTTAAATGGCTTAATTAATTCTTGATAAAACAAAAATTTTGACATATATTCTAAAGTAGTTTCTGTCCAATAATTCTCTGCACCAGATACATTTCGTAAGTAACTAACACCCTAGAATGTTTACTGAGAAGCTGTCTTTGCTTAAAATTGGATGATTAATGAATAGGTTTTATGGGAATTTACTGTGACTCTGCTTTGAAAATTAAAAAATTATTTCTAATTATGTGTTCCATCTTTCCCACCCTTTTTTCTGTGTGTAGGCAGCTTAATACAACACATGCATGATTGCTTTCTTTTTAATATTGTTTTTTTTTAACCCAGAACTGTTTAGATAGCTTTATTAAGGCCAAAAAAGACATTCATGTTGACACTTTCATCATTTATATGCAATGCAAAGTTATTAAATATTATGCAATGGAAATAGATGAAATTTTGTCCCAAAGATATCTCCAAAGTCAAAATGTGTGGCATATTTATTTTAGGTTTAAAAGGGCGTAAGGGGGTAAACTGTGGGAGAACAGTGAAATATTTCAGGTAGAGATGAAATTCACCCAGTATTTTTTACAGTGTAGATTCTTAACAAAAGTATTATTAAGCCCTTCTCTGTATGAGACCACTTTTAATCTTCCTTGTGTCCTTTGACTGTAAATCAGGCTCCCCCAAATGCACTTGTTTCCTGATGGTTCATTTTACCTCTTTAGCCAAATCTTTAACTTAGATATCACGGAGCAGATTGGCCATGAGCATTAGAACCTTAGCATGGGCCCCCCAGACCTATGTCTGCTACTGGCCTCTTATTATTACTTCATCCCAAAGCCACCCTGAAGCCACAATACCCTCTTTCACCTTGCTACTCCCTTGCATTTTACAAACTTGGAAATTGAGGCCAAAGAGTCTAAAAGACATTCAAGATCATCAGGCAAATCAGTGGCAGAGCCAAGCCTTAAACTCAGGTCTCCTAACTTCTATTGTTTTGTTTACAAACATGTATGAGTCTTTGGGGCATCCAGGATTTCTTGGCTCTACACTGCCACAGAGATTTCAGGCATTTGTCCCTTTGACTCCACGGGTATCCGAGTGATAACAGATCAGGACATCGACTTCCTTAAAACTCTCAGAACACTTACCACGGCCCTCAGCTGCCAGATGATCTTAGCTGCACGCACAATATCTTAATGATGAAACTAGAATGCACACAATTTAACCTAACGTAATGGAAGAAGAAGTATAGTCTGACACTTGTTTTATTTTTAAAGATTAGACCTCTGGTGAAATATTGACTTAACCAGGAATTTTTTTAGTTACATGTGATAGAAACACAGTTCAACCTAGTTCAAACAAAAAGAAATAAAATAGTTCACACAGCCAGGAAGTCTGAGGGTGAAGTGAGTTCAGGCAGAGTAGCATGCAGGACTCAAATGGTGTCATCAGGGTCTATACTCCATTTCTTAGACGTTAGTCTGTACACTTGTTATGCAAAACAGCGATCAGTAGTGCCAAGCTCACATCCCATCCACTGAGCAAACCCCAATTCAAAAGAGCCATCTTTCCTCGTACTTACAATGAGAAGTCCCAGGGAGCATTTGGATTTGCTTGCCTTGGTTCAGTGCCCATCCCTGAATTCATCACCGTGGCAAATAAGATGGGAGAATCCCTGTAAGCATGAAATACAAGATGGGATCAGCTTCATCTGAGTCTCAGAGTTATAGATTCCCAACAACACAAAAAAGAGGTTCTGTAGCCAGAAAGTAGAGGAGGAAAGAGTGCTGAGAAGACCAAAAGCAACTAAAAAATATACACGTCTCTGCAGTTGTATTAAAAGAAGTACTGAGGGTCAAAGAGTGTCAGATTTACCTCACATGCAAGCACCTCATGCACCTTAGTGGAATAAATTCTTCACTCAGTAGACAAAAATGGAAACTAGGTCAAATGAATACTAATCAGGGTTCAGACATTCTCCCAAGGCATTCTCAGGCAGTTCACTTCAGGTAGACCTAAATATGAAATTTATGAATATTATTTACTATATATTGTTATTTATTACTATAATCATTATAACCTTTTCAGTTTTAATTGTCTGTACTTGATTATTTCTGCCAAAAATTTTAAAGGAGATTACAATCTTAACACTTTTTCCCCAAGACCAAAGTCTATCCCTTAGGAAAAAATGATTCTGGGAAGACCAAATCGTCCCAGGCTTTCCCCACTAGACACCATCCACCCCATCCTCCACTACCACCCCAACCCCTCAGAATAGTACTTACCACAGTGAGACCACCAGTAAAGGGCCTTATAATGGTAAGAATTACAGCCATACTCAAAGCATCGCTACTCCCTGATTGAACAAATTGCTTTACTTCATTGAGGCTTGGTTTCCCAATCTGTAAAATTGAGATAATTATCATACCTCACTTATAGTCATTGTAACAATTGTAATTAATAATGCAAGTGAAGCACTTAACAGTACCTGGAAAGTTCTGTTTAATAAATGATGGTTGGACAGATCATGATGATGATGATGCCAAACTAGAAATGAGGACAGGGACCACATCTGTTTTACTCATGACGATATACACATATACACAGTGCCTGGCACACCATCAGTATTCAGTATGTTATATTTGTTGGATGCATGAATAAATGATCAACAGGCTTTGGGATAAGTTTATATATATATATATATATATATATATATATATATATCTCCTAGTTCTTTGCTGGCTGTAGAATTGACCACATTATTTAACCTCTGTATGCCTCAGTTCCCTTAACTGTGAAAAGGGAAATTGTACCTTTCTCATGTGGGTTGGTTTAAAAGGGATGCATGAGATGGTTACAGTGGAAGCTCTTTGAGGGCAGGCACTCTGCCTTCTTCATGGTAAATACTGAACACTTAGTGCGTTGATACTCTTCCCCTTCTAAAACAGGCTTTAAAAATTCCTAGGGGATTAGGATGTCCCCCATGTCCAAAATCCAACAGAATCATAAAATGTTAATTTTGAAAGGACACATAAATTTGAAAAAACAACACCCTTGAGCATACATGTAAATAACCAGAACAGACCACAAAAGAAATTTAATCTTGAAAATGGTTGAGCACATGCTAAGCTGCCTTAAAATGAAGTTAATTTTCTGGCAAGTTTATTTTCTTGCATATCCAAGTAGATCTCAGAGCAATAATAGAGACCATGGTAGATAGCAATTTTGGACATTTCTGTTTGTCTCTAATAGGAGAATGCAATAAAAGAACTTAAATCTCTTAATCTTTTTATTTGTGTAACGTTTTACAATTCACAAAGCATTTTCGCATAAGTCTTATCATCTAATCTTTATAACAACTCTGTGGAATGGTTGCCAGTTTATTTATCTCCAAACTGGGCCTTCTGGGGCATGAAAGTGGGAGGTATAGATAATTATGACAGAACAAGCAGAATGAACCAAGAATGTCCAGGTTAAACTGGGAAGAGTGAGCATCCTGATTACAATACCCACCTTCCAATTAGGAAGTTTCCGGAAGAAAAGTATTATGTCTTCTTTGCCTTCATATCCCAATACCAGGAAGAATGCTTGACATACACTAAGCATTCAATAAATGTCCACTGATTGAAAGAAGTGAAGTTTAGTCCCAAGCCCATCAGTCACTGGCCAAAGTCATATAAACAACCTAGACATAAACTGGGCCTCCTTACCCCTTGAAAGTTCGTTGAGGTGGACTCCAACCTTTCAACTCAGTGATCCACAGAAATGCAAATTCCACATCCTCCCCAGGATTTCTGCAAATTCCTGGAAGATGTAAGTTCTCTTGGTCACCCCTGCCTTCAGGTTCCTGATTCCACATGTGTTATTTCTGTTTCTCATCACAGAAGGCAAAATGTAAAACTCAGCCTTGCCACAGTTTCAAAACAAAAAGCAAAATTCACTTACACAAAGCTTTTAACAGACATAGTAGACTTTTCTAAAAAAGTAGGTAGGGATGGAAGAGAAGTTCTCAATGATGCACAGCAGGCAGCTCCAATGTTGACGTCCTTTGGCTGTTTCACACAGGGACTTTCCATGGATCCTTCACCCTTGACTTCCCCAATGTCACACTGTCTCACAGTCTTCTTCCCCTCTTCTCCCACTGTTCTCTTCTTCATGCTCCCTTCTAAGAGTAAAACAAAGTCCTTCAAACAGAGCATTTCATCCCTGTTCTCTGACATTTTGGCCCTGGCCCTGAAGGGCTCATCTACCCTAAGCAGCTTTGCAGGGTATTTTTACAAACAAAGACAGTCTCCTTCCTAAGCAGAGTTCTGGTGCCAACTCATAGGAGAGAGTGATTTCTTCAGCTCCTTTGATGTAGGTAGTAAGTGAGAGAGTGGGGCTTGGACTTATGTCTCTAATCAGAAGATGAGAGTACGATGTTCTTTGCTCCAGGGCCATAATCACCAGCAGTACAAGTTACAATGTGCAGTAGGCTCAGATGCTTGCAAGAACTGTGAATATCGGCCCCCAGGTCTGCAGCTGTGGCAGGCCATTTGTAGCAGATTTTCAAGATTATGACCGTGTCCGTAATATTGTCTCATTGTAGAAGTACAAAGCTGGATAGAACCGTAAAGGTCTAGAATAGGGAGAGGCCTCTGCTGATGTTCAGACAAAGGGGAACTGGGATCCAGGTCTGCAGATGTCCGGGTCTGTTACTCCTTCCCTGCATCATGCAGCCAGTTCTGGAGGCACATGTTGTCATCCTTGGCCTCTTGTTACACAAAAGGTAAACACCTTTCACTCTGCAGCTCTCTCATGCATCAGGATTGGCACGGGAACAAAGCCATGTGCACGTTAAGCTAATTGCAAACCCAAAGCTCCTGAGCAGCTCTCAGCTTGTGAAGACATCATCACTGCCGACTGCCCAGCAGTGCTGCAGAATTATACCTTTTCTTCCTTGACTTGCCTGAGAGCAATGAATCAGCCATTAGTTAAATCACTTATTGAATATTCTGAATTACATAACCATGCAGATTGGTAAGAGCATGATTCCAAAATGAATAGTTTACATTAATAACAAAAGTAATAGTGATAACAATAGTAAAACATGTAACAATAACAACTAATATGGCACTTACTATGGTACAAGCATTAACTAATTTAGTTCTCACACTACTACAGTAGGGCAGGTACTATCAGTATTAGCCATTTTACACTTGAGGAAACTGAGGCACAAGCAGGCTGCCTTGGCCAAGGTCACACAGCTAGAAATTGATGGAGTCTGGACATGAACTCAAGTTATTGGAGTCCAGAACACTTGCTCTGCATCCTAAACCTCTATGGCCAGGATCAGATATTAAGGACTACCCCCATTTTTTACATGTTCTGAACAATAAATGGTGGCTAAACTTTCCTTGATGTATAAAAAAAAATACAGATTCCTAGTTAAATATGGTCCACTGAATACGTGGATCTACTATTATTAGTCTCCACTGAATTCCTCTAAAACAAGAGTAAATGGTATGTATGTATTTATTTATTTATTTATTTTTGCGGTACGCGGGCCTCTCACTGTTGTGGCCTCTCGTGTTGCGGAGCACAGGCTCCGGACGCGCAGGCTCAGCGGCCATGGCTCACGGGCCCAGCTGCTCTGCGGCATGTGGGATCTTCCCGGACCGGGGCACGAACCCGCGTCCCCTGCATCGGCAGGCGGACTCTCAACCACTGCGCCACCAGGGGAGCCCTGGTTATTTATTAAAAGCATTGGAGCAGAACAATATTTTGTGTTCACCACACTGATTTCTCTTCTTGCACACTGAAGATTAAATATCCTAGCCTTCCTTCGAGAGAGGTCGGGACCATGTGACTGTGCTTCAACCAAAGGGATGTGATCAGAAGTGGTGTAAGCCATTTCTAGACCTGGAAGATGAAAAGTCAATGTAAGAATGGAAAATAACACACCAAAGAAAACTGAATACTAAGCTAATACCAAGCTGACTTACACTTCAAAATGCTCAAAAGGCCCAGAAAAGTGGGGCACACAGAGCCTTTTTAAAGAAGTAGCCAGAATGCCATATCCACTCCCCTAGACTCCTGTACACTCCAAAACCCTCTCCAATCAAAAAGCAAAGATTTATTCTCTGAAGAGGGTAAAACATATTCTCTGCACCAGGAGACACCAGGTGCTAGGTGAGGGCTAGGCTATAGAACTGACAATGGGGTTGCTAAATAAATTAATAGATATTGGATGCTGAGACCCCAGCCCTTCGCCCTCCACTTGGTTCCCAGCATGCTGGTGGCTGGGGTCTTCATCCTCCAGTGAGGAGACTGGAAGATCCTTTTTTGTAAAACCACTCCTAACACCCATTGGCAACTCTGACATATATATAAGCCCTTGATAATTTAGGGACCTCAGTACTTAATTCTGAGAATTACTGTTCTCAGTAATTACTGAGAATTACTGTTTCACTATACAGTTGGTGTTCTGTGTGGTAATTGTTCTCCATCCAGGAGTGTCTACATGGCAATGGCATTATTAACCTGATAAAATTATTAAAATATTATTATTAACCTGGTAAATTTATTGTCAGGAACATGTAAGACACTCAAAATATTTGCACAGTGCTTTAACAAAACAATTTTTTCATCTGTTATTCTATTTAATCCTCAATCCCTTGAGGGAGATATTGTTGACCTTGTTTAACATGAAGAAACTCGGTCTTGGGAGGATAAGTAACATTTCCAAGCCCCCCAGGTAATATCAGGGATAAACAGCCTAATCACTGGGGCACCTACCATAAGGCATTATCTTAAGTGCTGCGAAGTCTTCAAAATCTTAAAATATGGTAGAGTACACACCCCAATGTAAAATGTAAACAAAATGCTAAAAAAGTGCAAATGAAAGAGACCCCGGGTTCAGGGGAAGTTTTATTATAGAGGCAGCATTTGAAATGCACCTCTGCAGTTCAGAATACTAAGCCTATTATATTGAATAAACAGCCTAGAGAAATCCAAAATAAATAGTATGCCAATTGTTTTTTCAGAGGAATTTAAAATCAAGAAGAAGATATATATTTTTTTCTTTTTCAAATTATTTTCCCATTTAGGTTATCACAGAACATTGAGCGGCGTTCCGTGTGCTATACAGTAGGTCCCTGTTGGCTATCTATTTTAAATATAGCAGTGTGTACGTGTCAATGCCAAACTATCATCCGTACCCCCCGCCCTTCCCCTGTGGCAACCACAAGTTTGCTCTCCAAGTCTGTGAGTCTGTAAGAAGAAGATACTTTTTAAAAATCTTATTAAGACTGAAAATCAGAGCCTCCAAATAAACAGGATATAAGAATGTCCAAACAGGGTTTCTTTTGCCTGTACAGGTGTGCAACATTTTATCCAATCAGTACCTTCCTTACAATGTATTTGTAAATTGTATCTTTTGAACTGTATCATACTTTAGACACACTTGTACATTCCTAATTAAGGAAAGAATAAGCCCTTTTGCAAAAGAGAATCCTTTTACAAAAATATCATCTAAGTCACTGTTCTGTAAGTATTCATTTTTACAATATTGTTACCAAAAGTGGGGTCAGGCTGCTTGTCCCTCTGAAGCCGATAAAGAGGCAAGGCTGGTGGAAAGGAAAGTTTGCTTTATTTCAGAGGCCAGCAACTGTGGGGGAGGGTGGAGTCCTGCCCAAAGGCCGACTCCCTGCAACTGACAATCAGGGGGCAAGAGCTTTTATGGGCGGAGGGAGGGGGCCACATGCAGAAACAGCACAGTCAGTTCTGCCAGTCCTCTTGAAGTTGGTCATGCTGTAGTCTGATCAGTGTCATCTTGATGTTTTCAGTAAAGTTAGTGTTCAGTTCCCGGTCAGTTTGTTTCCATTTCTTTGAGCCCAGTTCTCAGAATTGTGGCAGCTTATGTCATGGCTACAGTCTGGTCATCATGTAGTTCACTTCTTCCACCTGGTGGGGGTTTCAGTATCTACAAAACAGCTCACAGGATATGGCTCAGAATATTATTTATAGCCCTTGAGGAGGAACTAAAATAAAGGTCCTTGAGTTTGCTTAATGACTAAACTTTTTTTTTTTTAATAAATTTATTTATTTACTTTGGGTCTCTGTTGCTGTGCGTGGGCTTTCTCTAGTTGCGGCGAGCGGTGTCTACTCTTTGTGGCGGTGTGCAGGCTTCTCATTGCGGTGGCTTCTCTGTTGCAGAACATGGGCTCTAGGCGCGTGGGCTTCAGTAGTTGTGGCATGCGGGCTCAGTATTTGTGGCTCACGGGCTCTAGAGTGCAGGCTTAGTAGTTGTGGCACATGGGCTTAGTTGCTCCGCGGCATGTGGGATCTTCCCAGACCAGGGCTCGAACCCGTGTCCCCTGCATTGGCAGGCGGATTCTTAACCACTGCGCCACCAGGGAAGTCCCTTAATGACTAAACTTTTATTATTTTGTCCTGTTTGACTGTTTTCCTTTGCTTCTGCATTTTCTCACTTCTCTGATTAAATTTATTCTTTGACTAAAGTTTTTCTACAGATGAAAGGCAGGCAGTGGACATGGTGGGGAAAGGACCATAGGGTCCTGCTCCGTTTCAGCATGAGACTTTCAAATGGAGAACTCCTATTTATGACTATCAGGAAGGGGTGGCAGTAGAGGTGGGATAATTGAAATGAATGGAGCTGGTAGGGTAGAGTGGATGGAGCCCAATTTCGGACCAATCTTTTCTGTTCCAAAGGAAATGAAGAACACTGAATTCATTTTGGGTCACTTCAAAAACTGGCATGACTCTTAGGTAGTCTTCTAAGGACTCTATCCAAAATAAGAGACTCAATAATAGAATCCAAAGGAGGACTCAGGAGATTACATATATATTTATTTTACTTATATTTATATTTATTTTATATATATATATTTTTTTTTTTCCCTTTGCGAGTAGAAACTTTGGTTCAACCTTGTTTTCCCCAGGGCCTAAAAGAAAGGCTGATGGAGAAATTGGAATTCAATAAAAATCTGTTGAGTAAATGAAAACAGCTGGGGATCCAGCTCTCTTCTCTAAAGTCAGCCCTTAGAGGCAGTGAAATGAAGACATCAAGAATTTCAGCAAGGAGTGGGAGGTGGGGGTAGGTGAAATGGGTGAATGTGGTCAAAAGGTACAAACTTCCAGTTATAAGTAAGTTCTTGGGAGGTAATGTATAGCATGGCGACTTTAGTTAACAATGCTGTATTTTATATCTGAAAGTTGCTAATAGAATAGATCTTAAAAGTTCTCATCACAAGAAAAAAATTTGTAACTATGTGAGGTGATAGATGTTAACAAAATTTATATTGTACACCTAAGACTAGTACAACATTTTATGTCAATTATATCTCAGTAAAACTGGGGGAAGATGTTTTTAATAAATAAATAAAACCTCAAGCCCAAATGGCTTGACTAATAATAATAATAATTAAAGAAGCTGATATGTGAATTTTAAGTAACATTTTACTGTCAATTTTGGACCTAATCATAGGGCATTAGAGAATATTCTGGCTTACTTCATTAATGCAATGTGGGTTATTTTGTGATAAAGGAAGCAAAAACCTGTTTGCCTGCTTCCCTTTTTGTTGTAGGTATGATGTTCTAAATTTGTATGAATCAGAAAAAAGAAAAGTTCAGCTCTTAAAACCAGATTGCCTGAGTTTGAATCTCATCTCTGAACCTCTTAGCCATCTCACCTTGGACAAGTTTCTGTGCCTCAGCTTCCTCATCTGTAAAATGAGGATAATGGCACCTCAGAGCTTGTTGTGAGAATTCAGTACATTAACACTTAGAAACAGTGCCTGGCACAAGCTAAGCATGAAAGGAATATTAGTTATTATTATCTTTCTTATTTACTAAAGATAAACCAAGAAAGAAAACTCCATCTCCCCACAAAGGGCTCTTTCACTCAGCTGTCTGGGTTTTCTCTTACAAGCCAAATCCGAATTTCTTCAGCTAAAGTTAATCCAATTTTTCCTGATTCCTTTTAACTTTCTCCTGGGAGTCTACCTGAAGTTTTTTTTACCAAGAGGAGATAGTTTTCATTCAAGGCAAGAAAATAGAGCAAAGAATAATTATCCACAGACCTCACATACTTTATATGTGTGTGTTTCAAGCCTTTAATTTGTTTTTTCTCAACATAGCAGCTGCATTCCTAAGAGATGCTCACAAGGCTAGGTCATGTCTCTACTCTGAGAGATAACTGAAGGTGTATCCTAGCAACCAAGTCACATGGCAGGGCCTTTCAACTACTTTCCTTCCACCTTTATGGTTTTCATGTAGGTAGAGAATCTGAAATCTTTAAATGAATGGATGGATGGGTTTTCACTGACTTACTGCATTTAGTTGCAAAACTTACCAGTAAAGTAAATTGATAGAAATGAATAGAATTCCTGGGAAGAATATTTAATCCAGACAAGATTCTTTAGATAAGACAAGGAAAGGCCCAAAGATCCCAGCAAGAAGAAATGTTCCTCAATTAATATAGGGATGGGCGGCATCATCCTATATATCACAGAATCAATGCACTACTAAGACCTTGCAAGGTCAGTACCTCCTGCCCTCTCCCACCACCACCCAGTCCATCAGCTATCCATGCTTAACTATCCAGGTCAAATGACTCACCCAACATTTTTATTTGGAAACTCTCCCAAAGAGAGTCCACAGCTCTATTTACAACCCACTGAAGTGTTTAGTGACCCTCAGGGTAATAAAAAACAAAACAAAACATAACTTTCCCTAATAGTGATGCTCAAGTCCCTAAATAAATATTGCCTGCAACATGTACCCATTGGTGCCATGACATATTTGGGATGCCTTACCTCAGGTGGGCTCTAACTCTGCTCCAAAACTGCTTCATTCTTTAAGCCTCAGCCTCAGACACATTCTCCATGTTCCTTCCTTCTCTTCAAGTCCCCACTTCCTCTCACTCACAGCAGATGGTATCCCCTCTTACTTAACTTACAGTATTTAGGTTCATCTAAGCTCCCTTCTTTTCCTCTCATGAATATGTTTCTTCACTCAGCCTCATTGCTTTTCCTCCTCTCCCTGAAGACCTCTCTTTGCTAAAACCAACTACTCCCTGGCGTCCATTCTCCAGGAACTCAACCATCACACACTTGCTCTTCTTTCCTCTTACATTTTCAATGCCTCCCTCACCAGTGGCTTTTTCCCTTCTGCTATAAACACGCTCCAGGTACTTGTCACCTAAGAAGACCTGGCTCCTCTCCACCAGGACCCTCAAGGAAGCATCCTACTTTTCTCATTTAACCATCAAACTCTGAAAGGTAGCCTGCCTTTCTACCAGCATTCCTCACCCTTCACTCACTCTAAATTCTTGACTGACTTACTCACTCTGCAAATTCTTACATTCCATATTCTATCCCAGCCAATTTATTCACACAGCTTTCAGTGACTTGATGTCGTCTTTATCCTCTTCTTACTGCAACTCTTTTCTATTTTGAGGGAAGGCCTCAATTTAAAGCCTAGTTCTACAGGTTAATCCACCTCTCTGAGCCTCTATTTTCTTTTCTTTTTTTTTAATTTTATAGTTGCTTTATTTAACAAAATTTATGCCAACTTCTCTATCTATATACATATGTGTTTCAAAATCAGAGCAGCAGACACACAAACTGTTAACACAGGATTTATAATAAATCTTAAAACATGTTACACAATGTTTTGTTTTCTGCTCATACTGACATTGACAGATTCAAAATTATTCCAAAGGCTGAGCAGCATCATGTCTTCATTTTCTCGGGTGGTTTATATGATATGTCCTAAAGAAAGAGGGATGGAATTTTTGAGGGTTAATACATTGTGTTCAGTTTAGTTCAACCAACAGTTCTTGACCCATAAGAGGGGCTCACAAAGTGTTTTGGACTGGGGATAAAAATTTGAATAAAATAGAATCTATTTGAGTATACTTTAAAAAGCTTTTTTCACTGTCATATCATAAATATAACAAGGTCATCTTGTTTCTGATCCCCCAAAGTAGGAAAATCTATTTTAAAAAATAAATTAAAAATGATTTTAGTAGTAAGTACTATGAATAACATTTAGTGAGTAGAGATCCTTCACAATCAAGGTAAGAAAGAGTGGACAAATACTCAACACAGTTCTGCCCCTACCTTCTCCAATTTTGTTGGAAATATGTTCATTTCATGACATGAAGCTACATGTTGACAAGATGTTTTCTAAAGTTCCTTATATGGGGAAGACAGCCATTTTCTGCTTTCTCGTTTTTTTTTACAACTTCCGGAGCCCTCTTAATTCCTTAAAAAGTAAGTACTATAGTTCTGAAAATCTCAAAAAGCTTAGCTACATATTCTATTCACAAAAATTTTTGAGCCTCCGTTTTCTGATCTGCAAACTGGGGATAAAGGTATTCACTGTACAGATCTTTGTGAGCATTAAATGAGATAATACATATAAAATGCCTGGCATGTAATTGTATATATGATGGTAGTTATTTTTATTTTTCATTGGTGTCAGAGATACTGAATATTCTGCCTTTCTGACTACTCCTTTGTTTTCTTTCATTAAACCCTCTTACTTCCTCACTCTGCCTCTGTCAAACTTTAAAAGTACCATAACTTTAAACAGCACATCTGCATGAATAACCTCCAGACTCACCTCCGACCCTAGCTTCCCTCCCTGCTCCCTAGGTAGTCAAATTCAATCAAATTAATTATCATAAAAATAAATATAAATAAATGAAAATAAATTCTTTGCCCAAAAAGCTAATTTCTACCATTTATGTTCATATAACAGCCATCCTTTTGGCTATCGAGGTTCAGAGCCTTCATCAAGTTCTTCCTCCTTTTGTGTGAGCAAATCCTTGTTAATTCTGGACATTTTTACCACCATAATTTCCTTTATGTCTATCCCTTCTTTTCCCTCCTTGCTCAGTCAGCATCGTTAGGCCTTCAGGACTTTTGATCTGAATTATTGCAATGGCCTCTTAAGGGATCTTCCTGCTTCTTGTTGAACATATTCCTATCCATCTTCTATGCTTCAGTTAGAGGAATACTACTAGTGCAAAGATCTGATCAAAACACTCTTCTACCTACAAAATCCTTCAGGACTTCCAGTATAGACCTGCCAACATAAATTTATCATTATCTTCCTAGAAAGCTTCAAAAATCAATAATGAAAAAGGAAGACAACAGCAAACAAACTCCATTTTTGGTAAACTAGGAAAAATTCCAAAATATTTGTATATGTGGGACATTTGTAGGAGGAAAGGGTGAAAGCTGAGGAGAGAGAAACCAGCAGTGACAGTCCTCAGAAAGCACCAACAAAAATGTAATTCCTAGATGTGAGGAACACCCTAAGGTACAAAGTTCTCTCCTTTGTCAGGAACAGCATGTGCAAGAACAAGAGGGAGTTGGATGGTGGCAGGAGACCCTCCTGTTCCTGACTTAGTACATGTAAGTAGAGGAGGTGAGCCACATATGGAATTATTCAGATAAGCCATGTTTGCAGGAGAGAGTTTTCCTTCATGGTAGCTGGGAAGAAAGCCTTCCAGCTGTGAGTAATAACTGGCCTGGAATGCTACTCTGGGCCCATTATAACCCAACTCACTGAATGATAAATAATAAAAAAGGAATTAGCATAAGATTTATTCTAAGAAAAAAATAACAAAAGAGCAAAATGTATTCACAGAAGACTAATACTCTATAAAAATGTTTCCAGGGAACAGATGAACATTATGAGTAAATACTTTACCATGAACTTTAAAAAAAATTAAATCTCAATGAAGCACTTATCTATGAAGAAATACTTCAGAGTTGGAATACCAAAATTCAGGTAAGAGTAGGTGAGGCAGCAAGAGGAGATAAAATGTGAATAGCACTCAGGAATAAAGTAAAGGGGGAAAAAATAAAATTATCACAGAATTGCAGAAGAAACAGAAAATGGTACAAGATCAGATACACATTGTGAAAACCCCAGTGCAGGACACAAAGAATAGAAATGAGGAAAATATTTATAGAAGATAGAAAAGAGATCCAACATAAACATACTTGGTGACTCCAAAGAAGACAACCAAAATAACGGATCAGAACAAATATTTTGAAATATAATTACTTAATTTAAAAATATAATTTAAGAATTTTTTTATTCAAAATTTTTAAAACTTTGACCTGGATATTGAAAGGGCTGCGTTATGCTAGGAAAAAAATGGATTCAGAATCCTCAACACCCACACTTAAAATCCTAGTAAAGTTACTGAACATCAAAGAAAAATAAAAGATACTTTGGGCCACCAGGAAAAGTAATCAAGTCTTTTATGAGGTGAAAATCAAGCTGGCCTCAGACCTTCTTACAGTAACATTCAATGCCAGGAGTCCATAGAGGAGTAGATTTTATATTGAACCAATGTCATTCAACTACAATGACTACTGAAAAAGCAAAACAAAACAGTTTAAAACAGTCTAGAACCCTGGCAGTATTGTTCCCTTAAGTTCCTCTTAAAAAAAACTATTGGAGAATTCAAGCTACCAACCAAGAGATGCTAGGTTGGTAAAATCACTAATTGTGAGCATTGCTACTAGAATCTAATAGAACTAAGACTAAAAATAAAAATGGGAATTTGAGTAACAGAACAGAATGTAAATGTTACTTTCCATTTACATAACAACAAAAAAAATTAACAGGAGGAAAAAGGATGAAGGTAAAGTTGGTAGGCTTTTTGCCCATTATTATATCTATGCCTTTTGCCTAAGGAACATAATTTAAGACACAATTCAAGTATTAGTAAAAGAAATATAAGCGTATTTGACAGCACAGAGTAAAACACTAAAAATACAATCTTATATTCTAAAACTGAATGGTGGAGGAAAGGAAAGGGAGAAAGGGTCCATGCACTAATTTTATCATGATTGCAATAGAAAACTAATTAATGCTTGCTGTCTAGAGAAACATAATTAGGAGCCCACCCCAGACCAACTGAATCAGAATCACCATTTAAACAAGATCCCCAGGTAAATAATATGCACATTAAAGTTTGAGAATTGGTACCATAACAAATTACCGCAAACTTAGTGGCTTAAAATAACAAAAATGTACTCGTAATTCTGGAGGCCAGAAGTCTAAAATTAAGGTGTTAGCAGGGTTATATTCCTTCTAGAGGCTTCAGAGAAGAATCATGTCCTTGCCATTTTCAGCTTCCAGAGGCTGCCTACATTCCGTGACTGTGGCTCTTACCTTGCATCAATCCACCCTGTTGCTTTCATTTTCACATGTCCTACTGCTATGATCCCCCTATGTTCCTCTTCTAAGGACTCTTGTGATTACATTGCATAAGGCCCATCAGATAATCCAGGACAATCTCCCCATTTCAAAATCTTAATTACAGCAACAAAATTTTTCTGCCATATAAAGTAACAGCCTCACTGGTTCCCAGGATCAGGACGTTGACATCTTTGAGAGATGGGGGCATCACTCAGCCTACCACAAACTCCATTTGTTCAAGTCTCCCTCATCCTTCCCCATCTCTCAGAAAATTCTACTTCCTCCTTAAAGTTGCTCTGACTTAACTGACAAGAAGTGCTCTAGACTTATTTGTATAGCTTTTACAGAACTTACCACTTTGTTCTTTGATACAGAGATTTGTATACTTGTCATATCTCTCCTTTTATTCCATTCCACCTCCATTCTTATTAGATCATAATTTCCTTGAAGGAAGAGTTAGGAGACATGCTTCCATTCCCGTACTCTGCTGACAGTGCACACACTGATTTCATCAAGGACTTCTTAATTGCCAAATCCAGTGCACACTTTTGGGTTCATTTATTCATTCAAAAAATAGTTATTAAACACCTATTATGTGCCAAGCACTGTTTTGGACTCTAAGAATACAACAGTGAATAAAGAAGACTCAGTCCCTGACCTCTTGCAGTTTACATTCTGGTGAAGGAAATAAGTAATAAACTAATAGATGCATAAGCTAGTGCTCAGTAATGAGAAGAGTTGTGAAGAAGGAAGACCAGTCTTTTCACTTGCTCTCTTTGCAGAATTTGCCCTAATGCCTATCCCCTCTTTCTTGAGAACCTCTCTTTCCATAGTTTAGGAAACCATGATCTCCAGTTCTCTTCCTATCTCTCTGTTTGTGTGTGTGTGCTTTCTTTCTAAACATTTGCTTTACTTTCATGCTTTTTAAGTATTGGTTTTTCAGTTACCCATCTTCTGCTGTCTTCTTCTTGTCACCTTCATGCTAATGTTTCCCAAATCTGTATCTCCAGGCCTGACCCCTCCCCTGCCGCAGACCTCAATATCTAGTGGCCTCTGGTCATTCCCACCTGGACATACCACAGGCATTTAAGCTCAACATCTTAAAGAATGAAATTTTTCTGCCCCCAAATGCTTGTTATATCTTGCATTGCCAATCTCAGTTGGGTTCCCAAGCTGGAGACAGGGGATCACATTTGACTTCTCTTTCTCTCTTGCTCCCCACTTTAAATCTTACCCAAGCCTATCAATTTTGCTTTCTAAATATCCTTCCATCAAAGCTGCTTCTTCAGGTTCTCATTATCCCTTTCCTAGAATGCTGCAAAACTTTCCTAACTGCTTCTCCAGTCCACTGCTCTTCCAATCCATCCTTCACACTGCTCTAGTGATTTTCCTAAGTCATAGATCTGACTGCGTTGTTTCTGAGACAGAGTCCTCCAGTGGTTTCTCCATGACTTCAGGATAAAACAAAACTCCTCCACATTATTTATGTCTTTCTATTCTAGCTTCATCTCTCTCTGCTTCTAACTCACACTATACCCCAAGCATTGAATCTTCAATGTCTTCCCATGAATTTTCCAAATTCACTGAGTTATTTAACTCCCCAATCTTCGCATACATGATTCCCTTTGCTAGAACACTTTTCTTCCTCTCATTTGTCTAGTGAACTAATCCCTTAAAACCAGGTGTGGCCATTACTTATGCAGGGAAGATTACCTGTAGAAAGAGGAAATAATAAAACCATATTTTAATGTCTTATACCTACTTGTTTTCATTTCTATGTCAGGACCTTTGCACTTGATGTTTCCTCTTCCCAAAATGTTTTCCCCCCAATTCTTCACATGATGGCTTTTTCTAATCATTTAGGTCTCGGTTCAAGTGTTACTCTCGGGCGGGTCTCCTGTTCACTCATTTTAACAGAGCAGCTCCACCACCCTGATCATTATCAGTACCATCCTTAGACCTGTGCTTTCAAGGGCCTTCTCCATGGCCACCAGGGATCCCGCACCAGCTAGGGCTGTAGTACCATATGGTGGGGAGGGCAGGGACTGAGCTGACACCAGGACCTGCATAGACCCCAGACCCATTTCAATACTTCAGGGCATTTTTGAAACTTCTGTTTCCCATACAGGATCAACCAGATGCCCCAAAGTACTCCCAGACTTGTGCTATGAGGTTATCCAATGGCTCCATGTCCAGCCTTGGTTTCGGAGGGCAGCCTGGCCAGCAGATCACTCCAGCTGACTGGCACAATACTTTTGTCCTGGGATCATATGAAATGGGTTGCCAGAATGTTGCTGCCACTTTGATTTGGAATGACTCAAATTTTTTATATAGACACAGGTCCCATATATCCTGGGAATGACACTGCTCCTTCATAGCACTTACACGTTCTGAAAGTTCTGCTTCTTCATAGCATTTACACACACTGTTTATTAATTAATTTATTCATTTATTTTCTGAGTGCCACTCCTCCACTAGAAGTAAGTAGTAAGCTATGTGAAAAGAGTGACCTTAGATATCTTGTTCACCACCAGACATTCAGTGCTAAAACAGTTCCTGGCACCGAAGGTATTCAGTAAATATCTATTGAGCAGATAAATGAATGATTGCATGAAATAGTGTATTTAATTACAGACCTCTCTCCTTCTCTAGAATGTAAGCTCTCAAAAGACAAAGGATTTTGTCTTATTCACCTTGGTCTTCATACTGGCATAGTGCCTGCCATATGAGAAGGCATGAGGTCAATATCTTTGAATTGATACATAAATAAATAAATGAGTGAATGAATGACCATATACTATCTAGACTCGAGGTTCTTAACCTTGTCTTCACAATTCTAACGTGTAAATGACGTTAAGAACCTCTAGTTCTTAAAAGCTGTTAAGAAACTTTTAAAACTGCAGTGCTCAGGACCAGTTAAATCAGAATCTCTGAGGATACATCCCAGGCATGAGTATATTTTAAACTCTCCAGGAAATTTCAGTGTTCAACCACAGTTGAGAATAGGGTGACCAGCCATCCAGGTTTGTGCAGGACTGAGGGGTCTCCCAGGATTCAGAAATTTCAGTGCTAACACTGTGACTATACCAGGCAAACTAGAATGGTTGGTTACCCTAACTGAGAACCACTGATTCAAACTGTCACCCAGCACCAATCTTGAGTGATATATTTTCAATTTTTGAAAAGTTAAGACTCATCAGTTTCATGCTTTCATTTGACACTTACCTGATTACATTCAGGCAGCTCACGTTGACCTCAATGACTGCTTTCTGCTGTGTTCTTGTTCAGATTTGTGTGGCTACTGTTGACTTGGGTGACATACAAATTTGTGGCATACAAATGGCAAGGGAACGATTAAACCATCACAGCAGGTCAGCAAGGACCAATAGGGCAGCTAAGCTTCCTTAGCTGGAAGTTAGCATAAAGTGCTACCTTTCCAAATGCAACTCCATTGAGCCTTCACTTTTCATTCTCCTTCAAAATGTTGACAGTACGTTCTGACACATTCCTATTTATCACTTATGCATGTCAGTTACCCTGGTATGAGCTTGCAGTCCCTGCTGTTATCTGAGGAGACAAGAAATACTTTTCTTAATGGAAAAATCCCTATGTAAACCGAATTAATATTTATCATTCCAATTAATTTAATTCCTAATTAATATACTACAAGTATGTGATTTATACTGAACCCATCAATATCTGGACACCAGAATAGAAATGCTCTTTGACCCTTTGACCTATGAAGGGAACATAGCACTGCAGCTCTCTAGGGCCTTGTTATTCAAAGGGTGGCCCTAGATCATCAGCCTCAGCATCGCCTGGGAGCTTGTTAGAAATACAGAGACTCAGGTCCCACCCCAGACGTACTTAATCAGAATCTTTGCAGGTGGGGCCCAAGAATCTGTGTTTTAAAAAGCTCTCCAGATTATTCTTATGCATGCTCAAATTTGAGAAGGGGTCATCTAGAGAACACTTCACTTACCTAATTCTTCACATCATTATCTCAAAGCCCAGAGAGAAGAGGTAAGGGTAAGCAGAGGAAAGAAACATGTGGCACAGTGGTCCCCAAACTCTGCTGCACATTGAAAACACCTGGAGATCTTACACACTATCTGCGCCTGGCTTGCCACCCAAGGCACCTTGATACCATTGGTTTGAGGTGCAACCAGGGCACAGGGATATTGTAAAACCTTCCCAGGTGATTCTAATGTACAACAGAGATTGGGAATCACTGATACAGCAGCCATATCCCCAGCTCCTTGCTTTGGGCTTCCACTGATGAAGAACCCAGAGGAATGGGCAGCATCAGCATTTTCCATCCCTCCTTCCTTCACAAACATCGGAATCAGCAGGGACAAAATGAAGGGAAAACGCACTGAGTCTGAATCTCACCTCTGGCATAATGAATGCTTATTCTGTTTACCCTCTGTTAGTAGCTGTTTGATCTTTAACCTCTCTGGACCTCAGTATCATCTGTCAAATGGAGACAGTAAGACCAAATTCCCAGGATTATTTGGGACATTACATATGATAACATGTGGATGTGCCTAATACTTTGCCATTTGAAAACATCTGATGCAGGAAAGAGTGTCATCTCTTTATCCTGCTCCCCTGGAGGTGGGACATCCAGCAGCATGAAGTCTGGCAAATATTTAGGGATGTGTCTTGCTCAGTGCACCAAGGATATTGATGAATTGAAATAACCCTGTTCACGTGTGAGTTCATTTATATAATCCCATTTCAGTCTCACATCTCAGCTGGGTAAACAGGATAACTTTATTATTATTATTTTTTTTTGCGGTACGCGGGCCTCTCACTGTTGTGGCCTCTCCCGTTGCAGAGCACAGGCTCCGGACGCGCAGGCTCAGCAGCCATGGCTCACGGGCCCAGCCGCTCCGCGGCATGTGGGATCTTCCCGGACCGGGGCACGAACCCGCGTCCCCTGCATCGGCAGGTGGACTCTCAACCACTGCGCCACCAGGGAAGCCCAACAGGATAACTTTTATTGTCCCCATTTTACAGATGATAAAACAGTGGCTTAGAGAGGTCCAGTGCCACACAGCAGTGAAATGGCAGACTCAGATCCTGACTGTAGCCCATTTTTCTCTTCATTCTCAATCTCACATCCCGCTGCTTGGCAGGTTGCATTTATGGACAGGATACATTGATTTAGACCAGCTCTGTCCCAGTAAACCATCTCTGTGATGATGGAACTGTTCTGTACTTGCACTGTCCAATTCAAAGGCCACCAGCCACATGCGACTATTGAGCACTTGAAATGTGGCTACTATGAGTGAGGAATTAAAGTTTTAATTTAATTTTAATTAGTTTAGATTTAAATAGCCACACGTAGACAGTGCAGATCTAGTGACAGAGTCTGGAGAATAATGGGAAACTGAAAAATTGTTCAGTGGTTTCTACTCACAAATCAAAGTAAACCTCAGCCACTTGTTTGCCTTTGTCTTAAAAGATCTTCTTAACTCTTTTTCTTTCAGTGTTAAAGCTGGCTCACTTTCTTGACAAGGGCACCATCACCATGCAATATATAATTCAAATGATGCCTTGAAACCAGTGATTGGCCAGCAGAAACAAAATGTGTTGTAGAGCAGGCTTCTCAAACTTCAACATGTATAGGAATCACCTGGGATCTTGTTGAAATACAGATTCTGATTTAGTAGGTCTGGGGTGGGGCCTGGGATTCTGCCTTTCTAATAAGTGCCCAGGTGATGCTGCCGCTGCTGCCCTGTGAACCACACCTTGACTAGCAAAGCTGTAGAGCAGCAGTTGGGTTAATATTGTCTCCCTTCACTCCTGGGGGCGTTTGGCAATGTCTGGAGATATTTTTGGTTGTCATGGCTTGGTGGGAGAGGTGCTGTTGGCATCTACTGGGTCCTGAGATGCTGCTAAATATTCTACAATATATAGGACATGATAATTATCCTGCTCAAAATGGCGGTAGGGCCAAGTATGAGAACCCCTGCTGTACAGCCAAGTCTGCTCTCCAGGAAGAGGGGGTGGATGGGAGAGCGATGGAGTGGGTCTTCTTGGTATAATAACTGAGTGCTGTTTTTTCTCTCTCATTCTTCTCTCCTACTTATCTACACACAGGAGCCAATGCCTCGGCCCCAGACCAACTGAGCTTAGCTTTAGCCTGGAACAGAGTCGACATCGCCCGCAGCCAGATCTTTATTTATGGGCAACAGTGGCCGGTAGAGTATATGTTGTCACCCCTGAAAAGCCCACTTGCGTGGGCAAGGGTATTTGTTTAAGGAATCTCTGAGAGCGGCCCAGGAAACCGCTGCTTTTTCTTTAGGGTGGAAATGTTCCTTTGTAGCTGTCCTCATTCTCAGCTTCCTTTCTTATATTTAGGAAAACACTGTCATCTGGTGGAAGATATGACAAAGCACAGCTCCAAATGTTCCAAACATTTCCATCTCTCTGAGTGGCCTTTGATAGCTATGTTTAGCTGCAACTAATGCCATTTCTTTTATATGCCTGAAAAAATATATATAAGACAAAATTGTGTTCATTAAAACTAAGTAAGGAGCAGAGTTAGCAGTTTGTTTCTGGTTGTCCCGGAGGTTTCTGCTGCCATGTGGCGGCACCCCATGCTGGTGTGGGGCTGGGTCGCACCTTAGGATACAGAATTAGCAGGCTTCCACGTGCCGGTGCCATCTGGTCCTGGAGGCTGAGCACAGGTCCTCCCTGAACCCAAGAACAATACAGAGTCAACGAAAGCTTTATATAACTGTTCTTGGTTTGTTTCCGTCAACTGGCTCTACCAAAAATAAAAACTTGGAAAATTGGCCGTTGGGTGGTGTATGCTTGTATGCCCAGGAGGCAGCCAACAGTCTGGGATTTGATTTCTGTGCCTGGAATCACTGCAGGGCAACACCTTCATGTACAGGTCTTTTTTAACCCTTCCTCTGCCCCAGAGAGCTTCTGCCTAGGATTGAAACCCTGGCTTCATTTAGTGCAAATGAATTGCTAGTGTGGAAAGATTTGTCAAGGAATCTGGACACTGGGAAATTTTTGTGAAAGAAGTTAAATAAAACCCTAGTAAACAGACCAAATGACCTAAATAGTTACTGGGCCTCTGTGTAGAAATGGGCGAGGCAGAGACAAGGTAGTATCACTTAACTAAAAAAAAAGAGCAGCCTTCTTTCTGGTCTGTTTACTAGGATCCCTCCTCTCAGGTCAGCCAGGAGTCCAATTTAGAGCCTAAGGAAGATGACAGTGAAGACAGTAAAGTACTCACTTTGGCACTTCACTGGTTTTGTAGAAGTTTGGTCAGAGAGTTGGAAGAGGGAAAACCTTGTAAACCCTTGCACCTTCTCAGAATCTAGAACAAAAAAAGAGATTCAAGGAAGAATTAGCTTTTGGAACTAGAGATCCTTGTGTTCTGTTTGCAAAGACAAGCCCCAAAACATAGGAGAGAGTGTGACTGTCCCAGAAGTGGGTTTGGGAAACTCTTGCTAGCATGTTCTTGGGTGGGGGTGCTGAAGGTTTACCAGGTGTCAAAGGCATCCATTTCTAAACTATTCAGGAGAATGCCAGAGAACTACATCCTTAGACCCTGGGTCAGACTAACTCTGACTTGATTTGCAGGTGGGGTCTCTGGAGCAAGCCATGTTGGATGCCCTAGTTCTGGACAGAGTGGATTTTGTGAAATTACTCATAGAGAATGGAGTAAGCATGCACCGTTTTCTCACCATCTCCAGACTAGAGGAATTGTACAATACGGTAGGACCAAGCTAAGGCACATTTTATTTTCTCTACTTTTTGTGTGTGTTTGTTTTACCTTCTCCTGCCCCCCACATGTCTGTGAGTCCCTGCCCTCCCCTCCAAATGCATGGATCATTTTCCACAAATGCTCCCTTAGACCTGTATAGACAACAAACACCAAGTCACCAAGAATCCACTTGTTTTAACTGCTCAGTTGTCAGCATCTAAGAAGCAGAAAGTTACGTGATCACCAAAAGGTAATGTTCTCAGGTTCTTACACAAAAGCATACGGCTCTGGAAATTAGAACACACTTTATTCTGTAAGCCCAGAGGGTGTTTGAGGCAATCAGCAGAGGAGGATTGATTTAACTCCAAGCATCAAAGGAGGCTGATTAACTATCCTGCACCATCTTGTTATCCTCAGAGCTATGAAGTTCATTCATTCCACTATAATAGGATAAAATGTAAAAACCTCTTGTTTGGAGTTACCCAGAAAGATTTTTTTTGTTTTGTTTTATAATGATTTGTTAATTCATTCACTAGGGATACCAAGAAGTAATCAAAAGAAAACCTACTCTTTATGAAGTTGTTGAGAGTATCCAGTGAGTTAAGTACATCAGCTCTGAGCTGATACTCACTAAAATACAATGAAGTTTAAAGAGTAGGTATTGTTTTCCCCCATTTTACAGATGAGGAAACTGAGGCCAAGAAGAGAATTGGCTTATTCAAGATAACAGAATTTCTAAGTGAAGAAGGAAGCCAGTACTGAACCAAAGCTTCTTTCTCAGAAACTGTTTTCCCCTCATTTGTCACAGTGCCTCTTTGTCCCACCACCCACAGCACTAATGAGATGGAGCTTGTTGGCCTGTCCCCAGCCAGTGATAGGTATTAGCTGGTGCCACCCTGGCTCTGTAACATTCCCACTGCTGGAAGTAGAAAACAAGTTAGCGGAATGACCCCACGTTTCTGTTTTCTCTGCAGATTTTTCTCAGTTCCGGATACTAAGACTTTCAGTAATAATAGGCCAGAATGGCAGAGTGGTAGACCCAGCCTCTATCCCCGCCCCCCCCACCCCCGACAAAGATCCACAATTAGACAGCTATCCACAGACAAAGACAGCTCTAGGAGAGCTCAGGAGTTCAATTAAGAAACTTCAGCAAAACAGTGGAACAAAAAATATCTGAAAATAACCACACAAAAAGGAGAGGAAGAACAGCTTCATTGTGTCTGTATCACCCTGTCCCCTGAGGCCAGCACAGCTCTGTGCCAAGAGGAAGCTCCTCAGCTAGAAATAGTTCCCCTCACTGGAAAAGAGAGCCAGTGAGCCTTTCAGGGCACTGCACAAAGGACACACTTCGGTTTCACCCCGCCCAGAGACCTGCAAAGCTGAGA
The DNA here is from genome assembly GCF_937001465.1 of Orcinus orca. Classification (NCBI taxonomy): domain Eukaryota; kingdom Metazoa; phylum Chordata; class Mammalia; order Artiodactyla; family Delphinidae; genus Orcinus; species Orcinus orca. The sequence continues at coordinate 72,188,834 of NC_064564.1, read as the reverse complement.
CGTACTGTGATAGCTAGCAACACAGTATGAGCCAGGCTGAAGGCTGAGTAACCACGGTTCCCAGGGACCTGCTCTGCAGAGGACCCCGGCATTTTTCACCGGTGAAGAAACCAATAGCCAGCACAGCTGCCACAGAGCCCTGCAGATTTCACTGGCTTTTGCTCTACAGATACTTGCGCTCATAGACACTAGTCACACAAGCCCCTCACCACTCCCTCTCCCCTCACCCCTGCTGGCGCCTGGGGTCCACACCAGCAGCCAGCCCAGGCCTCTGTGGCTACACGATTGCAAGAACCCAGCCTAGACCCCCATGACTGACCTCCACTGCTGTGCACACTCTGAAAGCTAGCACCTCTGGCTGTGCACCTGTACACTGCTGGCCTGACACACACCGCCACGGCTGTGGAAATGCAAGACCCTAGAACTGCAAGACCCTGCAGCTACATGAGTACACTCCATCAGCCAAGGCTGCATGTGGACCAATAGCAAGTAAGGAGATTGAATCAGGAATCAAAAACCTCCCAACAAAGAAAAGCCCAGGACCAGATGGCTTCACAGGTGAATTCTACCAAACATTTAAAGAATTAACTCCAATTCTTTTCCAATTCTTCAAAAAAAATTGAAGAGGAGGGAATGTTCCCAAACTTATTTTAGGAGGCCAGAATTACCATAATAGCAAAGCCAGATAAGGACACTGCAAGAAAAGAAAACTACAGGTCAATATTCCTGATGAATATAGATGCAAAAATTCTCAACAAAATACTAGCAAACCAAATTGAAGCACATTAAAAAGATGGTATACCATGATCAAGTGGGAGTCTTCCTAGATGCAAGGATGGTTCAACATATACAAATTAATAAATGTGATACATCACATTAGTAGAATGAAAGACAAAAATCATGATCATCTCAGTGGATGCAGAAAATATATTTGACAAAATTCAACATCCTTTCATGGTAAAAACTCTCAACAAATTGAGTATAAAAGTAACACACCTCAATGTAATAAAGGCCATATATGACAAACCCATAGCTAACATCATACTCAATGGTGACAGATTGAAAGCTTTCCTTCTGAGATCAGGAACAAGAAAATTGTGCCCACTCTTACCACTCCTATTCAACATGGTACTGGAAGTCGTAGCCAGAGAAATTAGGCCAAAATAAAAGGAGAAAAAGCAATAAAAAATTTTTATCCAAATTGAAAAGGAAGAAAGAAAATTGTCTCTGTTTGCTGATAACAGCATCTTGTATACAGAAAATCCTAAAGACTCCACCAAAAAATCTATTAGAACTAATAAATTCAGTAAGTTTCAGTATACAGAAGCAGCATACAAAAATCAATTGCATTTATGTATGCTAACAATGAACTATCTGAAAAAGAAATAAAACAATTCCATTTACAACAGCACCAAAAACAATAAAATACTTAGGAATAAACTTAACCAAAGAAGTGAAAGATCTATATATCAAAAACTATGACATTGATAAAAGAAATTGAAGAAGGCACAAATAAATGGAAAGATATCTCATGTTCATGAACTGGAAGTGTTAATATTGTTAAAATGTTCATGCTACCCAAAACCATCTATAGATTCAATGCAATTCTGGTGGCATTTTTCACAGAAATAGAAAAAAAATTCCTAAAATTTGCACTGAAACACCAAAGACCCTGAATAGCCAAAGAAATCATGAGAAAGAAGAACAAAGGTGGAGACATCACACTTCTTGATTTCAAACTATATCACAAAGATACAGTAATCGAAATAGTATGGTATCAGCATAAAAACAGACACATAGACCAATGGAACAGAATCAAGAGCCCAGCAATAAACTCATGCATATACAGTTAACTAATATTAGACAAGGGAACAAAATATAGGAAACAATATGGAGGTTCCTCAAAAAAATTGGGGCTGAGGGGCGGGGGAAATGGGGAGATGTTGGCCAAAGGGTACAAACTTTCAGTTATAAGATGAATATGTTTCAGGGATCTAATATACAGCATTGTGACTGTAGTTAACAGTACTATATTGTATACTTGCAAGTTAATATGAGATCAGAGCTTTAATGTTCTCACCATAACAACAGCAAAATGATTATTAAGTGAGGTGAAGGATATGTTAACTAACCTTATTGTGGTAGACATTTCACAATATAGACGAGCATCAAATCATCACATTGTACACCTTAAACTTACACAATGTTACATGTCAATTTTATCTCAATAAAACTGGGGAAAAATAATAATGGGGTTTTCAGTAAAATAAATAAATGAAAACACAGAGTTGAATGACCTTCATATAAATTAGAGAATCAAGGGAGTAGAGTGATTTATTCCAATGATTGGAAAGAAGTAAGTAGGAAAGTTATAGATCAAGAAAGGCCAATAGATTTCATCACTCCAGTCAAGTCTAATCAGCGTTCCCTAGAGTACTCTGTTGAAAAGGATTATGGAACAGTGAATGGCCTCAGTGATAAGAATAGCTAGCATTTTCTAAGCACTATTTTAATAGTTTTATAAACATTTAATCATTTAATCCTCACAACAGCCCTACCAGATAAGTGGTAGTATTATCCTCATTTTATAGATAGTAAGACTGAGTCACAGTTAAGCAGCTTGCCCATGGTCACAGCTGGTAAGCAGCAGGGTCAGGTTTGGAGCCAGGCATTCTGACTCCAGAGTTTGCATGTTTAATCCCTACACAATACTGCATCCCTCAGTGGAAAAAGAGTTCTGATGAGTATGTCCGCCTGAAGGGACCAGTAGTTGAGGCGGTACACAGGGATTGTCTTGAATACTTGAATGTGTTCCAACAGTGCTTAAGGATTTGCCATCACTGTTCAAGATCTTCCAATACGGTCACCAGATTCAGCAAACAAAAATACAGAATTCCCAGTTAGGTTTGAATTTCAGATAAAGAACAAATAATTTTTAGTATGTCTCACATATTGCACAAGACATACTCAAAATTATTCATTGTTATTGGTCAAAATGTACAAAATTCCAAATTTATTTATAAAATAAATGTCATGAGGATGTAATATACAGCACAGTGACTATAGTTAATAATATTGTATTGCATATTTGAAAGTTGCTGAGAGAGTAGATCTTTAAGGTCCTTATCACAAGAAAAAAATCTAAGAACTATGTATGGTGAGAGATATTAAATAGACTTATTGTAATGATCATTTTGCCTCATATACAAATATCGAATCACTATGTTGTACACCTGGAACTAATATATGTCAATTATACCTCAATTTAAAAAAGATGAGGAAACATAAAAGCAAAAGAAGCTGTAAATCAAAAGATTAAGAGATATAGTTACATTTAAAACTTTTAATTTGATACATAAAAAATACATGAATACTAAAAAGAAATACAAAATAGGCCATCAGGGCTTCCCTGGTGGCGCAGTGGTTAAGAATCCACCTTCCAATGCAGGGGACAGGGGTTCGATCCCTGGCCCAGGAAGATCCCATATGCTGCGGAGCAACTAAGCCCGTGCACCACAACTACTGAGCCTGCGCTCTAGAGCCCGCGTGCCACAAGTACTGAAGCCAGTGTGCCTAGAGCCCATGCTCTGCAGCAAAAGAAGCCATGACAGTGAGAAGCCCATGCACTGCAACAAAGAGTAGCCACCACTTGCTGCAACTAGAGAAAGCCTGCACACAGCAACAAAGACCCAACACAGCCAAAAATAAAAACAGATTAAAAAAAAAAAAAAAGGCCATCAATATGACAAATAAAAGTTCAACATTAAGAATTAATAAAATGAATGAAAATTAAAACAAAAAAAGAAGTTATTCATTGGCTGTCTGGAATTCAGATTTAACTAGGCATCCTGTGTTTCATCTGATATTCCTGTTCCTGAAAGACAAGAGAATGGCAAACCACTTCACTTTATTCTTACCTTAAGCAACGGTAAGGATCTTTTGCACAATGGCAGAGTTGAACAGTTGCGATGAAGACTGTATGGCCCACGAAGTCTAAGATACTAACCATCTAGCTATTTACAGAAAAAGTCTGCCAAACCCTGCTTTAGCCAGTTTCTCATGCATTATGGGTAATAAACAAGTTGTGATTGGCAGTGTGCCAAATTGTACTTCTAATGCAGTAAACTGGCCCTTCTGTCTCCCCCTGCTGCACAGCTAGCCTCTTGAATGATGTTTTGGCCCAGCTGTCCACAGAGTTGATGGCCTCCTTTGCAAAGTTTGAATCTAGAACCTCAAATGCTTTTTCTTGAGGAGCCACAATCCAAAAACCTGCCACTGTGTTTGTTTAGAAAAGACAGGTACAACTGAGCAACTAGAACAAGGTTCATCTTAATGAACTTCCCCTCCGCCAGCCAGAACCCTTCCTTCCAGATCCTTGTTGCCTTGCCAATGAGAGCCCCTGACTAGCAAAACCATTTGATTCTTCTTTATTGTTTTCAGAGACATGGGCCCTCAAACACATTGTACCACTTGGTCAGGGATGTCAAAAAGGTAAGAACCCTCGCGACTGCAGGTCGGAGGCCCTGTCTTGACTGCTTCCTGTGATTAGAAAGTGCCTGTTTTGCATGAGCTGCCAGAGTATTCCTGTCCCTGCCAGACCCCCTCATTTCAGGACACAGTGTGCGTGTATGTCTTTTAACTTTGACATCTCTGCTTATGATGCAGCTGCAGTTTTATCGCCAGTCTCCATGGTTTTAGATGCTTTCATTGGACATAATGCTTTCGGGTAGTGGAACCCTAGGCTTTCCCCCCATGCCTTGTGGATTTATGCCATTACCTGTATTTTTTCATGTGCTCCTCACTATTTGGGGAACTCGTTTCCATGCTATCCAACTGACCATGAAAGGTATATTTATTTACCAGCTCCTGATACAGTGTATCACCGCCACATCTAGCATGACACAGAGCATATAGTAAGCGTAGCTCAAAAAGTCTCAGAGAAACAGAGACTACAACATATATATACATTCCATTCTGCTAACACTTTATTTTCTCCAATATATTTTTTCACATTCATCATCAAATTTGATGGGGGAAAAAGCCAGTTGGTTTGGATCTAGTAGATTTATGCCCAATTTAAAAATGAGGAGGTTGAAACACAAGGAGGTGAGAACTGTACTGAGTGGTTGGTAAGGAGCTAGAATTAGAACTCAAATCCTTTAATAATCATAATCATAAGTAATGGTACCTAGGATTTAGTGATGACTAGGTATGTGACACTAATCCTTCTAGGTGTCTTAGCTCATTTCATCTTCACAACAAATATATGAAGTAGAGTTATTATTTTATTTTTTTTTTACTATATAGTGTTATTCCCATTTATAGATGAGAAAAATGAGGCAAAGGGAGGTTACATCTCATCTTAACCAAGTGCTTGTTCTGCCCCATAAAATCTCTTTCCGAGGTAGCTTCAGTTCTGAACGCTTGGCAGGGTTCCCAGAAAGTGATGTTTTAACACCAAAGGATAAAATAAATGGTGACGCTTCCCCTACCACATACACATGTACACACGCACACACATACACAGGTATATCCACCTACCAGTTGGTAGCAATTCTTTGCCAAATTCCATAGGACATACTCGGAGAAAGCTACAAAGTGAGGTAAAAAGTAGAGTGCCATTCCTTCATCTCATAGGAAGTCATAGGCTAGAACTACCCTTTAGGTGTCCTGTAGCCGCTTACTAATTTTTCCTTCGAAAGGCCCTGGGGCTGATTATAATGTACCTATTAACCAGCTGGACCTTTGCTAATAATGAGTAAAGAGTACTAAAAAACCTCCTTCTGTAGGCCCTTGGGAACTTTACTCCCATCTCTGCACAACCTTACTGAAAAATTTCTCATCCGTGTGAGTGAGTGAAGCCTGTAGTTTTTTCAAAGCAAGGGAAATAGATGCTATGCCATCTGTATATTTCGCCAAGATCACACCTTTGCATGGTCTGCCTCATTTCAAGCCATAAACATACCTGCCCTCAACAAACCCACTTCTCTTTTCCTCAAGTCTTCCTATTTTGTTTAATTTATCTTGGCGTAAAATTTCCTGGTAACTAAACAGAAGTATCTCAGAAGATTAGATGTACACACCAAGCATGTATTCTTTGCCAAGGTACTTGTTGCTCATGTTCAAAACTCAAAATGTTTTGAGGTTTTCTAAAATAATAAGTAAAATATCCCCCTCACCTTAATCTAGTCTGTGTCACTGAAGGAATTATGAGGCTTTCTGAAGAGACAGCTGTGTGCCTTTGTCCCTTAGTCCCAGCCACTGGGCAGGCCAAGCCTTCATATAAAGTCACTCATCTACCTCCATCACCAAGCTTCTCAATGTCTTGCCTGATTTTCAAAGAGATTTTTGCAGTTAGATTTTAATGAATATAAATGATTGAAATCCCTCCTAATAGGTTCTCTTCCTCGTAGGACTTTGCTTTGCATATCATTTTCTTTTTTCTGAAGTTCCATTAGCTGCCTCTTACATTTGCTTACATTTAGTGGAAGGCATGTAGAGTATTTTTAAGGTAGGGTTTTCTTTAACTTCTTAGCTAAAGGTATACCTCAAAAATAATATAGACTAACAAGACAGGACAGGATGGTAAGAATTTGGGAGGACTATCAGTTAGGAGCAGTTTTATTTTTCTTTCAAGTGTGATCCAAATACTAGAGCAAGAATATAGTTATACGAGGATTCATCTACTTACTAACTTAGTAGCGGGAAAAAAATAACAAATCATTCAGGATAGTACTGAAATGGCTTAGGAAAAATTTATCCTTTTTCTTGAGAAAAGAGACTGCCAATATGGTTGGGAGAAACAAAAGCCTATGTTTAGTTTCTTCCCTTGGGAAGAAATAGGGGCAGGAAATGCAGACTCCATTTATTTCTATGATAAAGGTGAGTGTCTGACTATTGGAGAGCAAGAAAGAATAACAATGGTAGCCAAAGGAGCTGTAAGTGTCTATGTTTTATGGATGAAAGTAGCTAAAAATGAGTTTTTTTTGTTTGTGTTTTTTTTAAGAAGTGAATGAGAGAGAAATTAATATTGGTAAACATCTTCCTCACAGTTTATGCCAATAAGATATGCAAAATCTACAAAAACTAGGTTTAAAATGCTAAGAAAATCTTGGGCAGTTTAAACAGTTTTCAAAATTAAGGAACATAATAATTAGCATGTGCTTTGTGCTTTATGGTTATAGGACTTTATGTACATGTTAGTTGATTTAATCTATGACAAAAATTAATCAGTAAGTGATAAGCCCTAGTATGAAACGAATGCTGTTCAAAAATTAGAAACACAGTTCGGGACCTTAAACGTAGTGTTTGATAATATGTCTGTAAAATAAAATGTAAATAACTAATGAACCCAGAGAATGCATTTAGGAATTATCAGACCATCATTAAGTTAACCAGCATATCTCCAAGTCCAACTATCCTTTGAAACCAACAGAACTGAACGTGGAGAATTACTCCCAAGCGAGTTTCAAAACCTTAAATTATTTATATCAAGGGAGCAATCTAGGAGCAATGAGGTGGAGTTAGTATCAATCAGAAATTTAAAATATCAGCCAACCCAGTTCCCTGAACCTTTCTTGTGCATAAATCCATTGGATGTACCAGTGCTCTCATATTAAACCAGAGTGGCCTGAGTCTGTCCGCTTTTCCATGAAATCTAACTTGCCATTTTAGTAGCTAACTGTCTGCTCAATTTGTGCCTCTGTATGTTTTAAAGTAGTAGTTTTTCTTTCTTAAATGTACTAATACTTCAGATTGCCTCAATTATCCCTCCCCACCAAAGAAGGGTGATATTTGAGTATTATGTAAGAGTAGTGGTGAGATTATGATAACTTAAAATTCAGTTATATGGGAATCAAGACCCAGAGCTTTGCCGAATTTTAAAGAAAAAGCATTTCGGACACACTTTGAGGAAAAAAAGGACATTTTCATAACCCCATCTGCTGAATTCATGCAAATTTTCAAAATTCTTAATTTTTAGAAGATTGGTTGCCTAGTCTACTGCCATGCCAAACACTGAGGGAATGTCCTCTTTTCCCATGAATTTTCACCAGGTTGGTCTTTTCCCCACTCTCCCTTGGTAAATCTTACAACCAGCTATCATTTTATACCTTGCATACATCAGAAGGAAACAGTATTCTTTGAAGGCTTGTTATGAGTTTCAAAGAAAAAAAAAGTTTCCTAAACAGCTGAAATCTGATAGTGATATCATGAGCTGACATCTGAAAAACAGAGTGCATTTAGAAGAGCAGATCTAATAAGTGAATTTAAGTTATTCTTTTAATTAAAAGACATCCTTAGGCATGGCATAGATTAAAATTTAGCCTCAGAGTAGTATCTCATGGCATGAAAAAAGAGGAGACAATGTTTTCAAGTTGTAAAATTTACTTACCCATGGATCCAAGCCTCTCTATTTTACTCTGTGGATCAAATTATTTGAATCCTGTGGCTTGCTGTGTGTTGTTAAGGCATGAAATGGGAAATAAGTGTCCAGATTTTACCAGTTACCAAAGTAATTACCAAAAACGGGGAGCAGGGAATAACAGAAACAGCAGGCAGAATGAATATTACTGCAGTATATTGACTTCCTATTCGAAAAGGAGACAAGCAAAGGAAGACTCCTCCAGAGGCTTTTGGACATTACTTGTGGAATATGAGGAGGCATTTTTCTCTGCTTTTTTTTAAAGGAGGTGGATGTTATGAGCACAAGCCCATCCCTGTCTAACCCTTTACCCTCTCTTTTCTCTAAGCCTCCATCTCTACTAACCAAATTCCAGCAGATTATTAGAAACTGCATCAACTCTGGAAGCTCTGGACAGGGGTCTTTGGCCAGTGACCTGGCAGCATGGAAATAAGAGCAGCCTTCCATGTAGTGATCAAACAACTGGACCTTTAGAAACAGACAGGACCTTAGAAGTAACTATGTCCACATTGCCTGTTTTCAGAGCATGAATTGAAGTACAGAGAGAGAACCCTCATTGCCTTGTATTAGGTGACCATCGCCCCCTTGTAGTCAAACAGAAATCAGGCCAGTTCCTTTCAGGCCATCACTCAAAGCTCAGTAACCCAGAATGGTCACAGAATCTTTTCTCCTACTTCAGACCAGATCATACAAAAATCACTCCAAAATAATCAAGCTTTATATAAGAAATTTCTAGGAAAAGAAGATTCTAACACCTTCTTTGGTAGTATGTAAGCCTATCAGCCCTTTATGAATTTGCATAAAATTTTGCAAAACAATGTTGCCAGTGTTTGCAGAACATTTGTAAAAAGTGTTGCCCCTCTAAAATTTTTGTTTATTTTGGATTTTACTATTACCACTTTCCTGACAACCCACGCTTACAGAGACCTCAAAAGCATAAATATTGCCATTCACTATTGGTCTTCAGGCAATATTGGTTCTTGTTCTTAGAATTCAAACTGATGTTCACACATACGTTTCTCAAAAGGAAATATACAGGTGTTAGGCTCACTATTACCCACGTTTTAAATTTGGAAAATTGTTACAAGACTAAAAATAGGCACAAATTCATAGACCCACTATGATTGTTGTTCAGTAGCATCACAATAAACCTTTTGGGGATTTTTCTGAAACCTGGTACTTGAGCAATACAAACCGTAAAGGGCATGGAGTTTAGCCCCTTTTACTGGGAAGAAAACTGAGGCCTTGAGGGAAAGTGGATGATTTGTGAAGGATGGACAGAGTCCAGAGCAACTGACTCGCAGCCAGTACTCTTCCCCCTGCCAGCTTCACAGTGCCAAGGAAAATAGCACCGATCAGGTGAGCCTCCTCTGGAGGTCATCCGTGTAGGAGCCAAATGCACAGGAGATGAGGCTGACCGAGATGTGCCCAGAGAAGCTCTGGGGCTCTTCTACTCTTGAAATAATAGCCTCGCCTAACCGTCCAGTAAGAGCCAGACAATACAGAAAGCGCAGTCTTGTTAACCTGCCCAAAATAATGGAGAAAAAGTGTTGCACAGGTAATATTTTTAGATTCAGTTTAATGTTTATGGAAAGGACAATACATAAAAAGTTACTACCTTAAAATAAATCTTTCTCTAAGTTCCCTTTTAAAGAAGTCAGACAATTGGTCTTTCTTGATAACCAGAGGATAGCTGGGGCTTTCCCACCCAGGAGTGACTCATAAACTGTAACTAGTTAGTTGTTACTGAGAACATAATACTGAAGAACCCCAAACTGAGGCTTGATCCCAAATACATTGATTAATTTCAGTGTTTTACTTATTCACATTTTTGACCAAAAAAAAAAAAAAATTGAATGCCTACCATACACCAGGCATTGGGAATACAAAGATAAATAAAACAATTAAAAATATGAAGTTATAGGTTTGATGGCAGGATACAGTGGGCCACCTGTAATCCTGAATCCCTTTCAAGTGATTGCTGTTGACCATAGGAAAGCTGATAAGGATAACTGAAAACCTACCTTCAGTTAATAAAACTACATAAGCTAATTTCCTAGAGATAATGATATCTTCATATACTATGAATTTCCCAATTCTGCTGTGTAATCCCACCTGAACTTTACTTAGTAGACCTCAGAATCACCTGGACAGCTCATAAAGTGCATAGAGTCTCATACTTGAAGCAGGATAGGGTCCAGACCTTTGCATTGTCACCAAGTTCCTCAGATGGTTCAGATGCCACAAAGTTGGAAAACCACCACTATTATGAGCCACTTCTATGAAGTGGCAGGAATCTCACACAGCATCCTGGATGGATCCTCCATTAAAGACAAACCCCAAAGTGGACAAAGCCCTCAGGCCCCTCCAAAATGTATCTAAGAATGCAGTGTGCCAGGCTTCTAACACGGTGTGGTACCCCTGCCATTCATGGTATAGAGCACACTTCTGCATCAGGGAACTAAACCAGACAGTGAGACTTGATCATTTGTACCCCTTGGAACTCACTGTGAGCTCAGAATTTCCCACAAACAGAACTAATTCTTCCTTGACCTAACAAAATAAGGATTTTCTCAGACCCTATAGAGTTCCCTTTTGAAGTAGAAACCAGTAATGAGCAGATAATAATAAAAACGCTTGTTTTTGCATCTATATGTACAACATTAAACTTATACCATAGCTCTAGGTCCTTAAGAAGCACTATTCTCTGAAAGAAAATATGAAAAACCTCTTTAATTCTGAGAAAATAAATATTCTGTTGATAAAACTTCTCTTATTTCACCCCTCTTTCTCTTTAAACACAGGGGATGTTCATAAAGGACTTTGTCATGACATCCATCTTGCTGTCCTTTTATTAAAAGGGTGCCAATTTTTTAAAAAGTTTAATAGAAGTTTTGTATAAAAGATATTTGAGCTCTCAGCATATTTCACCTGATGCAGTCCCTGGTAATCACAGTTGTCTTCTGGAAGGAGTCTTCATTCAGTGAGTGTGAAGAAATAAATGATCAGCAAGAGGACAGTAACAGGCCTGGGTCAGAGGCAGAGCAGCGAGGGGGTCCAGGGAGAGTATCTGGGGGACATAGTTCCTAGTGGCTGGGAGTGGTAGAATTTGCCATATCTAGCCTTGTGTTTCTTTCTGCTACACTGGTGTTTTTTTCTCCCCAGCTGAAGACTTGAATAAATATTTTGATTTTCTGTTATTGCCGACGATTACTGCATCTTCTTATTTAACTTATGTCTTCTTTCCAAGCGAGAATATCCAGGTTTCGGTTGGATCTATTTTAAGGTGAATTGATTAACCAGAATAATAATACATTCATATGTTTCTTTTTTAATTATTATTATTATTTTACTCTAAAATAGTTACAGAACACATGGAATAGAATCCCTAGTAAACCATGCTGTCTTTTGGATGTGTCTGTTTGTTCCATTCTTCCGTGATAGGGGAACCTGCCCCCAGACTACAGAATCAGCCTGATAGACATCGGCCTGGTGATCGAGTACCTGATGGGAGGGGCTTATCGCTGCAACTACACGCGAAAGCGCTTCCGGACGCTCTACCACAATCTCTTTGGCCCCAAGAGGGTGAGGCTGGCAGCAAATCCCATTTCCTGGACTCTGGGGAGGACTAGTGTGCAGTAGATTTGGAGTGCGGCTGCTTTGTCATCTCCAAGGGGGAGATCAGATGACAAGGCAATTGCCCTGCCTCTTCTTCCCTCTGCCGTCAAATCTGTTGAAAAAAGAAAAAAGAAAAAAAGGAATATGCTGGGTGTTACACTTCTTTCTTTTCCTCACTAGATCCAATTCAAACCAGAAACTGGCATTGAAAGTGAACCTTTTTTAGCTTTTCTACATGCTATGAATTGAGATGACATGCTCAACTTCTAAATAAGTCATTTTGTATATTAAAAAAGTAATTTTTCTCATTTAAAAAAAGTGAACCTTGGGCTTCCCTGGTGGTGCAGTGGTTGAGAGTCTGCCTGCCGATGCAGGGGACACGGGTTCGTGCCCCGGTCCGGGAAGATCCCACATGCCGCGGAGCGGCTGGGCCCGTGAGCCATGGCCGCTGAGCCTGTGCGTCCAAAGCCTGTGCTCTGCAACAGGAGAGGCCACAACAGAGAGAGGCCCGCGTACCGCAAAAAAAAAAAAAAAAAAAAAAAAGGTGAACCTTAATGATCAGAGAATAGTAATTATATTCAAATAATCTTATTATCTACCACATCACTTTTCAAGGTTTTTGCTCTTGGGATCTATTTATAAAAAATTATTGAGGACCCCCCCCAAAGATTTTTATCTGTATGAGTTCCATCTTGTTCTATAATTTGCTGAGTTGCCTTCTCTTCCGTCTTGGTCTGTGCCTGTTTTGCACATCCCCAGCATCACCGGTGGTGCTACTGTGTGTGCTTACACTTTCCATGCCGTGAGTGCCTTTTGCCGTCAGCACATGCCCCTCTGGTCCCACTCACCCTTGCTCTACTGGACAGCAGCAAAGAGAGATAACCAGCGTGAAGCATCTCAACATATAGTATTTCTGAATAATATCCCAAGTCTCCAGATAATAGAGGTCTTTCAGAGGTTTGGGAAACATCTCATAGTTTGCCTGACTGTCTCATTGTTCACTCAAGTGCTTGATGTCATGGAGAGGTCGGCCTAGCGGGATGGTTTTAGGATGATGGAAGAAATCTTGGTCCACAAAAGAGATTATAAACCTGCAGGCTCTACCCTCGGGCAATCTCATTATGCCTCTCCAGTTTCCTAATTGTCTGTAATTTACCAAAATCACTAAATCCCTAATTCTCTTAGAATTTCTATAAAGAGTTTCCCCTGTGGTGTTTTATTTAGTGAAATGAATACATGCTGTGTGGTACAATAGATTTGTTCCATTACCTGTTTAAGATACATTAGGATTCTTTTCTTACCTCTATAAAGAAATCTAACTTTGTGCATAACATTTTTTTTAACAGCCCAAAGCCTTGAAACTGCTGGGAATGGAGGTAAGTGTTTGCTTAAATTATTAGTGTCAATTGTTTATTCTCTTTATTACACATTTCAAAATATATATATATATATAAGGTCATTCCAGTGGTAGAGCTTAGTACATGATTCTAAAATAAGGAGGTGAAATTTTTTCCAGTGTCGAGGGGGCAGGTCACAGTAGCTTTGAAAATTCTATCATGGGGTTATATTAGCATTGCAAACAAACAAAAAAAATCCTATTTGAAATACTGACTTGAAAACCAAGAAAGCATATAAATTCCAGTAAGTGAAATCTATTCATGGAAGTTTACAAATGGCAACAGATCCAAAGACCAGAAATTCTTCACAAATGCATCTAATGAAGTATTCAGAAACTCAAGAAAGATTATCTGTCTCCCATCTTCTGTTCATGTGGTTATTATCGTATATCCAATTGCAAGTATAGGATGTCCTTGTCTTTTCAGTGGAAAGGGTAGTGCTGTCCATCATGAGGTACAAATAACCCTACTTGTAGAGGAAAAGAATGGACAAAAGTTAAAAAAAAAAAGCCCATTAAAAAATACTGTTCTAGGGCTTCCCTGGTGGCGCAGTGGTTGAGAGTCCGCCTGCCGATGCAGGGGACACGGGTTCGTGCCCCGGTGCGGGAGGATCCCACATGCCGCGGAGCGGCTGGGTCCGTGAGCCATGGCCGCTGAGCCTGCGCGTCCGGAGCCTGTGCTCCGCAACGGGAGAAGCCACAACAGTGAGAAGCCCACGTACCGCAAAAAAAAAAAAAAAATACTGTTCTAAAATTAAAGTATAACACTGACATGTTCCCATAGGACTGTGCTTATTCATTTATTATAACTTGTTTTAAAGTTAGGCATTCAGGGGCTTGTGAGTTCTTTTAGAATAGAAGCTAGGAAAAGACAGTTCATTTTTTCTGTATCTATTCCAGAGCTGGGCCAGTAGTAGACATACAAGAACTATTTACTGAATTGAGTGGATTCATTTCTAACTCCATCTCTGTGTTTTTTCCCTAAAATTACAGGATGATGTTCCCTTGAGGCGAGGAAGAAAGACAACCAAGAAGCGTGAAGAAGAGGTGGACATTGACTTGGATGACCCTGAGATCAACCACTTCCCTTTCCCTTTTCATGAGCTGATGGTGTGGGCCGTCCTGATGAAGCGGCAGAAGATGGCCCTGTTCTTCTGGCAGCACGGCGAGGAGGCCATGGCCAAGGCCTTGGTGGCCTGTAAGCTCTGCAAAGCCATGGCCCACGAGGCTTCCGAGAACGACATGGTTGATGACATCTCCCAGGAGCTGAACCACAACTCCAGGTTGGACGGCCTAGCAAATGGCGTGGTCAGGGGAGAAGAAGGGAAGGTGGTCCCCAGATACAGGTTTTTTGAGCTATCCAATACTTCAAGGGGAGACAGAATCAACCCAATGGTGCACACAGAGGGCGGACACAAACAGTTAACATTTACAGTGCACAGTGCTAGATACAGAGGTACATACAGATATATAGATTTCATTTCATCCTCTCAACTGCCTCAAGAGGTAGGTCCCTTATGATGCATACTTTACACCTGAAGAAAATGAGACTCAGAGAATTTAAGTAACCTGTCCAAGATCACACACTTATGGTTGACAAGGCCCAGCTCTGAACTGAGGTCTGTCACATTTAAGAAGACATACTGCACTCTGGGTTTTGGGTCTGCCTTCCACATCCATATGCCTTGAACTGGGGGCCTTGAGTGCAGGGATTGTGCTTCATTTGACTTACACCCCCAGTTCTAAACATGGTATCTGGCACACAGTAGATGCTTAATGGGTGTTGCCTGAATGAATGAATGAACAGACTAGACCCCATAAGGAACAACTAGACCACTCAGCAACCACCCTTTGTGGCTTGGCCAGTGGGTCCCCACTTTCATCATCTAAGTCTCCAAGATGGCCAAAAGACAGTTCCTCACATTCTCTCATTCAGGGACTTTGGCCAACTGGCCGTGGAGCTCCTGGACCAGTCCTACAAGCAGGATGAGCAGCTGGCCATGAAACTGCTGACGTATGAGCTGAAGAACTGGAGCAACGCCACATGCCTGCAGCTCGCAGTAGCTGCCAAGCACCGTGACTTCATCGCACACACATGCAGCCAGATGTTGCTCACGGACATGTGGATGGGTCGGCTCCGGATGCGCAAGAACTCAGGCCTCAAGGTCAGTGAGTCCAGAAGGCCCTGTTGGCTATGAGGGCCAGAGGGCTGGTGGGAGCTTTCCAAGCCAAATCTGCAGTGGTAGTGGGCATTCTCTTAACTCGGGAGGGTGGTTCTGAGCCCCAACTGTGCATCAGAATCTTCTGTATAATGGGTTGTTTTTTTGAATACAGAGACGAGGGCCTACCCCAAGTTCTGCTAAATCAGAACCTTTAGAGATGGCATGCCTAGACAGTAATATTCTCAGAAGATCCAAGGTGATGGTCACACAGGGGTACCATAGGAGGTATCATTTGCTCTGTCACAAGCCATGCTGCACCAGGAGACACTTACTTAGGCAACCTTTCACCTCCATGTGAGCCTGAATGCCTTGGCCCCTCCTTGGCACCATAAAGAGACATTGGCTCTTATCAGCTGTACTTTAGAAATTTTTTAAATGAAATAAAAATGAGATAGATTTATATGTAAAGATGTTGCTAAATAATCCTGATCTATTTTTCATTGAAGGAAAACAAGTTGCAGACCAACGGGTAGAGCCTGAGTCCATTTCTTTGGTTTTTTTAAAGCATGTACATGTATAGTTCTATTTGTACAACTTCATTTTTTTATTAAAAAAAATAGAAAGGATACACAGTAAATTGTTTGTAGTGGTTACCCCTGGGGTTGAAAGTATAAGAAATAGGATAATAAGTGGCTTTTGATTTTTTGTTTTCTTCAGTGTTTTACAAGCAAAACATTAAACTGAGAGAATTTTTTAAAAGACCAAAAAAATGGGAAGGGAAGATGGAAAGAATGTTTTAAAATGCTTTATCTGTTTAGAGTCTGTGGCTGTTACAACTGAAGCCAGCCAGGCTTATACTTACCTAGAACTACCTGCTCTAGGTAACTCTGAGGTCAGCCCAAAATAAAAGGGCCACCAGACCAGAGCAGTCTGCTGAGGCCACCCTGATTGAACCAGCAACCCTCCCCAACTCCACCCTTTCTGTGGGCTCTTGGCCCAGAGTCACAGAAGGGTTCCATGAAGTGGGTCATGGGCATTCCATCACTACACTGCAAACAATGCCAAGCCTGGCTCTCAGCTCTGAGGACAGGGTGTCATGTCCCCTGAAGACTGCCAGGCATGCCACCTGAGCGTTCCCAGGCCTGCCAGGCACCCTTAGTCAGGGTCACCACTCTCCCCTTTCCCTTAGCTGCTCTCAAGTCCCTGGGCACTCGAGCACAGACTGTCCCTGCCTCATTACTTGAGAATCATTTTTACTTATCCTTCATGGCCTCTCTTAGCCCCTCACCTTGGTATACTTTCTTCAGGGAGGGTTGTATTCAGAAGCCTTGTACACAGAACCATTTTAGGACTGAGGGAAGAGGTGAGAGAAGATTTAGGAAACACAAATCAGATGTCAGTATTATCATTCAGAAACTTGGTCCCTGGAAATAGAGAATGAAATTATTGCCCTCTCATGAGAAAAGCCAATGAATTTAGTGTCATCACGTGGAGATTTAAGCATGTGGTTTATAATGAGAGAAATACAGTGCTGAGCCTCCTGGGGCATTTGTGCAGAGGGACTCTCATAGTGATACAGAGCCCACGTGTGTGTGGGGGGTTTCTGTTGGATAGTAGCAAATGCTGGGGGATGCTCTAAAATGAATACAGTTTTCCTACATGGACTTTCTCAAGGTCAACTTAGGACAGTATTTTTTACAGAGATAACCAGGTGACACATAATCAGTTCCACTTGGCATATTAATAAATAAATGCCAGTGGACGTAAGTATGAACTGACTTCACAAAGTGCCATCAAGTGACTCGATGGGAAGCTGGATTTTTTCCCATTTTTGCCTTGGGTAGAATCTTTTTCCTCTGTTTCCCTCATGCAAAGTAGGTGTTAATTGGATAAGATGTATTTGGATAAGATGCTTTGTTTCTCCAAGATCAGACTGAGCTACTGTGAGTTAACAGTTAACAGTTCCCAGTCATGTGGGCAGAAGTGACCCTCTTAGCATGGATGTTCTTAGTTATTCAGATATGCAGGTCCCCACTGTGGGCACACCCAACACTCATACACCCTCACATCACACACACACAGACCCCACCCCCCAGGCTCTCTGATTCTAAGCAACCACCCTTATCTGAATCCTTTAAATGTGATTATTATTATTATCATTATTATTACTTTAGGTAATTCTGGGAATTCTACTTCCTCCTTCAATTCTCAGCTTGGAGTTCAAGAACAAAGATGACATGCCCTATATGACTCAGGCCCAGGAAATTCACCTCCAAGAGAAGGAGCAAGAAGAACCGGAGAAGCCCACGAAGGAAAAAGACGAAGAGGACATGGAACTGACAGTAAGAAAAAAACTATTCAGTTATTGTCAGAGGGGAGAACCCCTAATCCACCTCTCCCATGGATATGGCTTAAGATTTAATAACTCTTGAGGTCAGCTTCCCACCAGGTACTTTCATTTAAGTATTGAGACCAGGTTATTACAAAAGTGTCCTCTCGGGGACTTCCCTGGCGGTCCAGTGGTTAAGACTCTGTGCTTCCAATGCAGGGGGCACAGGTTTGATCCCTGGTCGGGGAACTAATAAGGTCCCACATGCCTCATGGTGCAGCCAAGAAAAAATAAGTGTCCTCTCTGTGCACAAATAACATAACTAAAGGGACTGATTCGAATCCTTCAGCCAGGTAAGCGGCACTCAACAACCCAATGAAATTCAGAAGCAAGACACCCTGAATTTTCCAAACAGGCGACACTTTATAAACAACAGGTGATGTGGCAGTCTTAGCACACGAAGAAGGAAAGGGAATCTGATTTGGGAGCAGCTGGCTCCACTGAGCTGGAGCCGTTGTGCTGATCAGAAGCTAAGCCTTTATCTGTCTTCGAGGTCAGGCTCACAAATACAGCACTAATTGAATTTTGGGGTTTGTATGGAAGGCTTTTATTAGCTCTTCCTGGTATAATTATAGAGCATGGATGGTTTGTTCTGTAGGGGGAATGGGGCAGCTGGGCATGGGACAGCTTCCTGCAACCCCTGCTGGAGCAGCATGACTACCACTGGATTGTATCCAAAGTCTAAAAACATCACATGCTATTAAAGGGACAAACAAGGCTTCAGAGCTTTGGAGACATAAGGCAACAGCTCCACAGGACTTCCTGGATACCCCCCACCCTCCCCACCACCCTGACCAATTACTGTGACGAGCCAGAAGAAGCTGTTTGGGGAAAAAACAAAAATTGGTTTTGCTCAGGTGACAAAAGGCCTTGGCATTATTATCCTAAGTGGGACCACCCTGCGAATTGATTTTCCTCCAGATAAACACTATTTCCTTCAGTAGGTCCTTCCTAAAGATCTATTTGCAGGCACATTCCCAGACCCAAGTACAACAGGGGCTATGCATCGGGCCACTCTTTTGATTGATTAATCATTCACTGCTTTTGACTCACTGAGTTCAAGTCCTATGTTTGCTTTCAGTTTCAGGATCCTTATATAAATTAGTGGAGGAGTCTGCTTTCCTCTATGACAGGATCAAATGACTGTCTTGCCTGAAGAACTTACCATAATTTTGGCCTCTGAACCCCTTCAAGGATAGGAAATGATATTTTGATCATTAGCAGAAACATTGGTAGTAGTAATACAAAATCTTCATTGAATGCTTCAGCAGAGGGGTAAAGAGTGTGCGCTCTGGAGCCAGAATCCTGCCCTGTCACCTACTCACTGTGGGACCTTGGGCACAGTTTCTTAACCTCTAACATGGGAATAATGACATTATTATTATTACTAGCTCACAGGTACATGTAAACTATGTAACAAGTGTGCATGTAACTAATGTAGACTGGTGCCTAGCACATGGTAGATGTTTGCTAATATTGCTATAATGGTGCTAAATGCTTAACCATACACTTACTCATGGAATCCTCACAACAAGCCCACAAGGTAGGTACTATTGTTATACCATTTTATAGATGAGGAAGCTGAGGCTCAAGAGAGGTTAAATGGTCCAAGGTTACCCACCTAATTAGTTGCAAAGCCAGGATTAGAACCCAGGCATGCAGACTCCACTGGCCATGCTTTTACCTGATAAAGCTAAGGGATGCAAAGAATTTCTTCCTAGTCTCAAATGTAGGAGCTCAGCTGGTCTGGTCCACCACGTAGTAGAAAGAATCCAGTAGGGACGCATGGGCCTCCTGTGTCAAGTATGACATGGCCTTGACATTGGTGTACATCCTAGGAAGGCTCAAAGAAGGAATCTAGGAAGGTAGCCAGAAGCTAAAGCAGTATCTTTCTGGTGGGTCTGAAGGAAGATAACAAAAGAGGCAGCTGCCTCTCCTGCTCAGTCCAGAGTTTTGAGGATCTGATCTTTCAAGAAGCCACAATAAAAGATGCATCTCTGGACTAAGAGCAGTCTACTTCCCAAATAGCCCCCGCCGTTGTCTACTGAGAACCCAAGTAGAAGACACCACAACAGCGTTACTGCCTGAGCTGATTCTCCACAGGCTGAAACAGCAGGGAGAAGGAAAGGAAGGAAAGGACTTATGGGCTGGCAAAGTCAGGGTTGGACAGCACTTGTTTTTAAGGTGGCACTTTCTTTCACCCTAATGACAAATTCTGTTACTGCTGGACCACTGGTCTCAGCTCACCCCAGACAGGATTGGAGAATACAGCTTGTTGACAACTCCACTCCCTTCATAGCATTGATATTTGAGCTTCTGTGTTAAACCAATATATCCTCTCTTGGAATGGAACATTTTCCCTTGGCCCTTCCAAAATTATACATGGAATATCAGCTTCAGTTTGCTTCACTTTAGTAGCCTTTAATAGCTTAGTTCACCTCAAAGGATCTTTCCCAGACTTGACATCTGTGTCTAGCCAGCAAAGATTCTGAAATCCATATCGTGCAGTCATGTCTGTATTTGACCCTGTTACAATCTGCTTTAAGAAATGTAGACTAAGGAAATGTTTGACTACTGGGAAAAGAAATCAACAAAATCAGCAAGTTACGCTGCTTAAGCTGGAATTAATGAAATGTCGAAAATGCTTTACTTAAACCATGAAAGACAAGCCTCTTAAAAATGCACTCACTTTGAAATATTTTTGAACAATAAAGGCAAAATAGATTGTTCTGTTTTTCACTTTGTTTTACCTGCCTTGCTAGGTAAGTGTCTTGAATTTTTCCTAATAAAGCCTCAACACATCCACGGACCCAGGGCATTGTTACAACTCTGTTGGGAAAGCCACCGTCCCTAGAGGTTACCCCAAGATGCCATTCTCCAAGATGCCTAAAACCCTCCAAGCTGCCTTTACTCTCATCTAATTGTGTACCCAAATGGTCTTGTATTATTGAGCATATAAATAAGCAGAATAGAAGTAGGATAATTATGTTACATATATTATGAATTATAGAAGAGAAATATCATGTAACTTCAGAGTTTCCTGAGGTCAATGATCGATATTTATAGAACCCTATTGCTGTCTAGTGTGCTATATCCATCACAAAGATTGACTCAGCTCACTGATCAAAATAAATTCTTAGATGGGCCATAGTATGGAATCTTACCTATTCATTAGTTCAAGGTACTTTTCCAGCCAGAGAGTCCATAAAGGAATGGAAGTTACCCTTTCCCGAAATCCTATGGTTACAGGTAAATCATTTGTTGATTGTTACATATTTGAGTAAAGTGGATATTTGAGGCAATGACAAAAATAGTTGAAACTAATATATCTATATTGTGGGTAAGGTAGTTTGAAACCAGAATTATCTAGTTGTTGTCTCTGTTATCAACTTCAAGGTAAATTATTTTGGTAATTAGATCTGCAACTTTAAACCCATATTCCTATACTTTTTCTTCTCCCAAATTCTTATCTGTCTTCAGTAGTTATAAGGTTTTACCCTGTTCTCACACTTAATAAAAATTTCATTTCCCAAACATTGTAGAACGAACCTTGCTTAGAACAATATGGAAAGAATTAAAGCCAAGAAATTGTGCTGTAATAGGTGCCTAATATCATACTTTTTTTTTCTTGTGAGAGATCCCAACTAGATCATTTCAGTCACGAGTACCCGAGAAGGTCTTAGTTCACTTTAAAGACCAGCTAATCTTTACCGAGCACTTATTACGTTCCAGATGCCGATTGATTTGTAAACCTACCCTCTATCAGGTGCTATTACTACCCTTATTTTACAGTTAAAGAAACTAAGTCTCAGAGAGGTTAAAAGAGTTGCCCAAGGTGCCACAGATTCTAAGTGTCCAGGGTAGGACCCAGTCCCTTTCTGTGTCCGCTTTTTCTCAAGTTCTGCCTTTTTTGTGATGTTTAATTGTTGTTGCCGCTTCTCCTGTCAGAAATGAGGAGGAAATAGTGAATTCTTAAGGAGACCTGTAATAACTTGGGAGATTAGGGCCTTTTCTGGTCAGCCCTGACTTCCAGTCCCATCTGGTTGACTCTGCCACGCAGAGGAAGGCAGTGTGCCCAGGAATCACCAAACTAGCACCAGCAGTAATTCAGGCTTTACAGGGTTTGAAATCAGGGAACCGAGGCATATGCCTAGGAGTTGGGTAGACATTCCTAAGTTCAGGCACTACAGATAACTTAACCTCTTGAATATTCAACACCTTCGGATAAATAAGGTATTACTAGTCCAATTTACCCTTGACTTAAGAGTCGTTAGCATGAGTAGAGAACCCAGACCTGCCTGTTTCATGATACATAAAGGGAGAGAGGGGTTGGGAGGAATGATAGATTCCTGGCCTTTCCAGGTTACGCTCTTTCTGTCTCTCAGAACTCTGGGTATCTTCCAACAGCTCATCTTCCAGAGGTTCCAGGCTGGAAGAGAAGAGAATGGTCAAGAAGTATCCCTAAGGCCTTCCATCCCAGGGAAAGGATACATAGATTCTATGTATAATGCAAATGCACACTTAGGGAAGGCACAATCTCTAAATCTCTGGGGGCCCTGAACAAAGCTGTTAGGTTCTATGAACACACTTTCCCCATCTATAAAATGAGATACATGTTGAAACATGTTCTGCAGAACCCTGCTGTGATGGTATTGGTTCTCTTCCACTGTAGGCAATGTTGGGACGAAACAACGGGGAGTCCTCCAGGAAGAAGGATGAAGAGGAAGTTCAGAGCAGACACCGGTTAATCCCCCTGGGCAGAAAAATCTATGAATTCTACAATGCACCCATTGTGAAGTTCTGGTTCTACACTGTAAGCATCTTTCCTTTTCTCCTTTTATTAAAGGAGAAAAGGCCACAAAGAGTCAATGTCAGTTTCTCACACACCTGGGTGGTTTCTTCTACAAGTCATTATTATATAAAGACCATACAGGCAGGAATAATGGCTCTGTGACCTTGCTTTTTCCTGTAGCTTTGCAAGATTTGTGGAGTCTGTGAGGCAGCTTCCACAGCTTCTACATTTCTCCTCCTTGCAGAAAAGAAAGGAAATGGTAAAAGTGAGAACTAGCAGAATAGAGGTGAGATGAATATGAGTCTAGTCTAGAAGGGAAGTAGAGGTCCTTCTACAAAACGCTTCCCTTTTCTGGATGGATGAGCAATGGATCAGAGTTGCCCATTTTAGACACCAGCCCTGGGTTTGGGGGGACATTTGGTGGGTAAGGGCTGAGCAGAGTGTTCAAAGGAAAACCACTAAAGATGGGGATCAGAAGTGTGTAATTACTCCCAATCCGGTATGTCATCAAACAACCTTTCTTGCTCTGACACCGTTAAACAACATGCAAACCAAAGCAGCAAAAAACATGCAAAGCAACCTACAATCACAGCAAATACTGTCCAGTAAGCACACCCTGCAAATATTTTCTGCCCACAAGATAAAAGATTATCCCTGAAATAGCCTCCTCATATGGGAGAAATGGCCCGTCTGCCCCTGTTTTTCATGATGTTTTAAGCTTAAGGTGAGCTTTGACCCAGGTTGTCTCTGCTGCTCTCCAGCCAACGGTGGAGCTGTGCCAGATGAAAGATAGTGCATCTGTATTTTTGGCCTTTTTCACAACCAGCTCCACACCAGTCACTTGAGTCAGCAACAGGATAATCTGAGTCTGAGGCCGAGATGACGCAAATGACCAGATGAGGTCCTTTTTGTGTGGTCCTGTATGCTAACACTCAACGCTGGCTTTAAGCCAGGCTTTCCCAGCCTCTGCACGATTGACATGTGGGGCGGAATAATTCTTTGTTGAGGAGAGCTGTCCATGCGCAGCAGCATCCCCGGCCTCTGTCCACTAGATGCCAGTAGCAGTCTCCAGCCCCCAAGTAGGAAACCAAAATGTCTCCAGACATTGCCAAATGTCTCCTTGTGGGGTAAAACTGCCACAAGTTGAAAACCAATAATTTAAAGTTTGGTCTTCAAAGAGGATGGGAAATTATTAAAATACAAATATGATCTTTTTAGTGAAGTAAAAATTTAAAGTTTAAATTTATTAGCATTAAAAAAAATCCTTCCCCCCTCCCCAAAAAAATAACTAAGGCATGCAGAAATCATTTCTATTTATCTATTGCATGCAGATATACACTATGTTTACCTTGCAGAAAACAACAGAGTGGTGGCAAGCATGGACTTTGCAGTCAGACAGCCTAAGTAGAAATCCTGTCTGGGCCTCTTTATTATTGTGTCATCTTAAGCAAGTTACTTTAGCACTACGTTCCCAGTTTTCTTAAGATGGGGATAGTAATAGTACCTACTTTATAAGGTTTGGTAAAGATTAACTGTGTTAAAATATGTAAAGCACTTAGAACAGGGCCTGGAACACGTAAGCACAATATAAATGTAACTTGTTATTCCTAGGCTGGTCCCATTGCAGAGCAAAGGTCAGTGTTTTATTCATCCACCCAGGCAACAATGATAAACTATCATTTATTGAATACCTACCTTTCTCTTATATTAGACTGCTTTAATTGTCTAGGACAGAGCGTGGCAAACTACAGCTAACAGGCCAGACCCAGCCCACTGCCCATTATTGTGGCCCGTGAGCTAAGAATGTTTTTTACATTTTTAAAGAGTTGAAATAAAATCTACTGAAGACTAATTTGTGACACATGAAAATTACATGAAATTCACATGTAATTCATGTGTCCATAAAAAAGTTTTCCTGGAATACAGCCAAACTCATTCATTTACCTATAGTGTGGGTGCTTTTGTGCTACAACTGTTGAGTTGATTACTTGCGATAGAGACCATCTGGCCCACAAAGCCTTAAAAATTATCTGGTCCTTTACAGAAAATGTTTACAGACTCCTGATCTAGAGCATGAAAGAAACCAGTAGTAGTATCAAGAATTATCTATCAGCCCAGAATGTTTTTAAATCACAGATGCCTTGCCAGTGGTTCTGAGCCTTGGCTACGCATTAGAATCACCTGGAGTGCTTAAAAAAAACAAACCTGAGTTCTATTTAATCGATACGTTTATCTACTTAAAAAGATGCCTGGGTTCTTTTCCTGGAGATTCTGTTGACATTGTTCTGGGGCACAGCCAGGACATCAGGATATTTCAAAGCTCCCAAGTGGTTGTAATGAGTAGCCAGGGATGAGAACCACTGCCCTAGACAAAGGGCTGAGTTTTCAGCCTGGTATTTCCAAAACTTCCATGATGATAAGGGATTGTGTTAGAAATGCAAATTCCTGGCCCTATCACAGACCCACTAAATGAAATCTCCAGGGAGGAGCCCGAGCGGTTGTGTTTAACAAGCTTCCCAGGTGAGTCTTGTGGTCTGGGAAGCTTGGGGCATACTGCTTTTCTTGTACCATATACTGCAGGTTGTAAGGCTGTCCCTTTGAGAAGTGGGGCCCACGTGTCCAGCTCCCTTCTGTATGGCTGACTGGTTACCCTCCACAAACCCATCAGACTGGATGCTCCAGTCATGTCTGATTGTGTTTCCACAATGATTTTCAGAAATCCATATGTATTGACAAAGCCTCAAAGAAGTAAATGGAGATGCGGAGTGTCAATCTTTAAAGTCCCCAGAGATGCTTAACAGTAAAATGCAGCTTTAGATCAAAGGGCCCATTTGCTTTTGGTTGTGTTTTTTTCTGTAAGAGTAGTTCCCAACTTGATTTCCCAAAGTGTCCCCTTCTACACTCCCAAGGTTCTGAAAGGTAGGACACACCTCACTTCCACATAACCTCACTTCCATGTCTTAGCAAGTTTCCAGAGGAGCAGGTTGAGTCCTCTTCTGTTCCAAGAATAAAGGAGGCAGGGATCCAACTGGCTCCCAGACCAGTTTGTGGTGAGGGCCTGTTTCAAGTGCCCAGCTGGAGAGGATGCCAGTTCAAGGTGCAAAGTGGTGCCAGGTCAGAGGGCACCGGGTGTGCTCTGGGCTTCTCCAGCAGGAACAGACTCCTTCCTCTGCTAACACGATGGGCCCCTCCACGCTCTAGTGGCAGTAGGAAAAGGCCTGGGAAGAAGCGGGGATGGCCAGGCCCCACCAGGGATCCCCAGGCAGCTTCAGCAGGCTTTGGTGCTCGCATTTCATACTTTAGGAGTCAGGCACCTTGGTTAATGGTAAATTTATAAAAATATATAAGCAAATAAAATACAAATTCTTATAGGATTCCCACTAACTTAAGAATCACAAGGTTCTGTTTCTTTTCGAAGCTATGGCATTCTACACACAGCTTGTTAATGCTTACAGAATATATATGTGTGTGTATATGTGAATATATATTCACACACACACACACACATTAAAGCATGTCATGTTAGGGTTATCTGCAGCAAGGCCCCATGAATGTTAGCGAGTTCTAAGATAGGTTTCTTCCAAGGCAGCATCCAGTCCTCTGTTGTACCACTGAAACATGTTTAAAGCCCTATTTTTGGAAGTCCGTATTTTGAGAGTTGTCCCAAAATATTATATTGTAGCTTGTTTATGGAAAGAAAAGCATTGTAGAGTAACTGATTTAAAAAATAGGCAGGAGCTAAAAAGGATGTTCGTGGAGGAGGCATAAGCAATGAGGTCAATTTAAAAAAGAAAAAAGAAGAAGAGAGGTATGAGTAGTTAAGGGGGGTAAAAAAGGAAGGAAGGACTGAGGTAAGAGGAGGCGAGAGGCATAGAAGTTTCTTGAAAAAAGAGGTGTATAATAATATCAGTCACCATTCATTGGGCCTCTATACTGTATCAGGAGGTAGATGCATATTCCCCTCCCCCATCCTTCTGAAAGCTCTACAGGGTCGGTAGCAAACATCTCCATTTCACAGAAGGGAGGCCCAGGCAGGCGAAGTGATTTTACACAAAAAGATACAGCTGGGATGTACTTGAGCCAGGATTTAAATCCAAGTTTCACTGACTTTGCGTCTACATTCCTTCCACCAACACTAGTCCTTCTGCCAAACAAGTACATTAGACCTGTGTTCAGAGGAGAGAGGCAGATTGAAGGGGTTATTTAAGTACTGAAATGAAGAGGTTCTGGAAGAGTTGTGTGTGTGTCACTGGGCCTACCTGTGACAAGAGAAGATAACGCTTTGGAATGTTTTGTAATGAACTGAGTAAAATGACAAAACCTGGGCAGTTAACAAGGCCCACTGGAAGCAGTGGAATTTGGTCCAACAAAGAGAAGGAAGCAACTAGAAAGAGAGAAGGATTTCAGGTCAGAAGGAGGCTAAGAGCATATTTCACCGTTTATCCACTGAAGTCCTTTCCTTGTGTTTTGTAAAATACAGAACTCACAGGGACTAGAGAGTGGATGCCAGTGTATAATGGTAAACAGGAACCATATGAAACGATTTACACTCTAAACACCATCCTACACGCTTTCACATTGAGTAGACTCTTTTCAGGTGAGGTTTTTCACAACATGCTAATGATCCCGAAGAGGGTGGGGTAGGAACTGAGGCATGGTTATAAATGGTGGTCCTTGGGCGGGGCGTATACCAAAGTGAATCTCTCAGGATGGGGAGGAGGTCTGCTGATCCTCCAGCATCTATGCAGCTGCCGTCTCACTTTCATACGTGATCTCAATTCAACTCTGATATATGCCCACCCTTCAAGAGATGAAAAGTTATATCTCTGTGTCTATAAATCCATCAGTGTAATAGTGTCTCAGAAAGTACCTTTGACTCATATTAAGGACCTATGTATTCATTTATTTTTTAAATGAGAAGGGGGAAAAAAAGGAAAAGGGAAGAAATAAGAAAAAGAAGAAAAAAAGAAAAGGGGGGAGGATAAAAAGGAAAAGGGGGGAGAAAAAAGAAAAGGGGGATAAAAAAGAAGGAAAGGGAGGAAAAAAGAAAAGGGGGGAGAAAAGGAAGAAAAAAGGAAAGGGAGGAAAAAAGGAAAAGGGGAGGGTAAAAAGAAAGGGGGAGGATAAAAAAAGGAAAAGGGAATAAAACAGGAAGAAAAAGAGAAGAAAAGAAAAAGGGATTTAAAAAACAGGAAGAAAAAGAAAAGGGGAGAGAAAAAGAAAAGAAGGGGAAAAAGGAAAAAAAGCAGAAGAAAAAAGAAAAAGGGAAGGAAAGAGGTCCGTTAGTAGAGAAAGCAGTGTTTCTCTAGCTCTGCAGGGCCACCCGTTCCCCTGTCTCCCAGCCAGGCTGCATCTTTCTCCACCTTCTAAGCTGCCTCCAGGGCTCCAGAATCATGCTGTATCTCCAAAATTCTCAAGGTCTCAATCCTTTTGCCCACACCATATCCTGTTCTTTGCTACCTAAGCTCCAAAGAGTGCCGATTTCAATAAATTCACTCTTAGCTCCTATTCACAGCCCCTGAGGCCCCTAAAGGCAGCAAGTACCTTACTCGGCCTGAAGCCTTGCCTAGAAAAGGCTTAACTTCTATGCCATTGCCCCTAGGATGAGTTTTTTTCTCCAGAGGCTCCTCAGCCCCTTATGTAAGAACCTCACTAGCCCTCCTATACTCCACTCATCTAGACGTACCTGAGTTGTCCAGTGGCATTCACCAAACCTGAACCCTGAGGAGTTTTCCTGGGACATCCAGCAACTCAGCTAGTTCCATCAGGGCTCAACCTGCAGTGCTAGTGCCTCCTGAGGATTAAACCTTACTCCAAGCCACAGTCGGCCTTACAGACTCATTCTTTCCTATAAATTGCTTGTCTTCTCTTGTTTTGTTCAAAGAAGCAGAAACCAGGAAGGAATATCCCAGCTTGGATAGGGCAGGAAAGTAGTGCCTGGGATAAGAGGTAAAACCTTCCCAGGGTACCGCCAAACCAAGCACATTAAGATAGGAGAAAAAAGAAGACATTAACATAGAAGAGAATTAAAGTGGGGCTCCAAGAAATTCCGGGCTATTATTTATGTCGGTTTGACCAATTTACACGTATAGCATGTGTCTGCCTTTCCTTCTTACAGACATTTAATCTATCTGGCATTCATTAGGCAAAAATTCACTGTGCTGTCCTAGTTCAAGGACCCAAGGCTCATGCATGAGCAAGAGCAGCCCCTGAGAAAAGAGGTTCCATTTTTAGCCAAGAAAATACGAGAAACAGGGAATTGCAAAACAAAATGGTGCATCATGACACATAGGTACGAGCAAAGTACTGGGACGCAGAGACACGCAAGGATCAAAAGGAAGATTGTATATCAAATTATTTCAAAATCACAGTCTTTTAAACTTCTTTTGATCATTTAGAGCCTAGAAGTTCATTTCGTCGTGAATTCCTAGTCCTGCTTGCTGACCTTGTTGTGTCCTGACTCACAGTGGCCTGGCGCAAGGGCAGGGCTCCCAGGTCTTCGCAGCCAGAGCACTGTATTGTGTTTCCTTACAGCTGGCGTACATCGGATACTTGATGCTCTTCAACTATATCGTGTTAGTGAAGATGGAGCGCTGGCCTTCCACCCAGGAATGGATCGTCATTTCCTATATTTTCACCCTGGGAATAGAAAAGATGAGAGAGGTAACTGCTTTCATAAAAGAGAACAGAGGAGAAAGACAGTGGTTAGTTACATCTGTGGATAGAGGGGATCATGGAACACTCGGGATCCAAGTTAAGCCAGAAACTATTTCTCTAACACTGCCACAGAAATAAAGGACTTGGCTTCCACAGCTGCTGACAGACCTGGGAGGCTTCAGTGTGTGTTTATAGGTTGTCAGTCCATGCATGTTTGGGATCTAGTCTGTTTTCTGCTAGAGTTATCTCTTACCCCAAGAAACCCTCCAGTTGTCTTCAACACTGTTTACACCTCTCTTTCCTCGTCCTGATAAACATGACTTTAAAATTTTTTCTACTTTAAGAAAGTTTTTTTTAATCTTTAAATTTTCCACTTTTAACTCCCATTGCAACCCCTTACTCTGTGTCTCTTTGGACACAGTCCACCAATACCTATGATTCTGCAAATGCATTTCAGCAGCTCTAGGAGGAACTATGCTTTCATTCATTAATTTATTCCCTGGTTTATTCCTTCTCAACATTTATTATGTCCCTGCTGGGCACCAGCCTCTCTACCAGCCCTAAGTGAATTGAGCATATTTCTTGTCCTTCAGGTTGAGGATGTGGGTCCCTCTCTTCTCCCCCCAACGCCATCGCATAAAAGGAGCCATCAAAATGCCACCCTCCTGTGACTTGAAGTCAAAGCTAGCCTCGGGTCATCAGATTCAGAGCCATTAGAATAAATGTAGTCAAGCAATAATCCACCAGAGGGCTCTGCAACCCTGCCCAACAAGCTCCCAAAGCCCATTCCCAAGCCCACAGGGGAGGCAGGCTTGTAAGTTATAATGATTCCTCTGCATTTCTTACTCCCTGTCAAGTCCACTGCATTCTCGAGAGCTCTGGAACAACCCTACTTGCTGTACTACAGTGAGTAGGAAAATATATTGAGCTCCATAGAAAAAAGGATTCCTACAAACCCACAAATTCACCCTTGCCTTCATTACTAAGGTTAAAAGGGCCTTACTCTCTTAGGGCTTAGCTCTAGAATGTTCTCCTCCAGAGAAAAAGTGGGATCTTTTTTTTAAAAAAGCAAACATGTATAAATATTTAGAGCCCTTCCTTGGGTTTTTTAACTGCTTTGGGGATATTTAAATTCTAACCAGCATGCCCCTATCCTGAGAGTACCATTTTATAAGGGACTGGATTTTTTTTTTTTTTTTTAAGTGGCTGCCTTTGCCTCATTCCAACTAGTTGTCTACTCTTAGGCTTTCCCATTCATAATGTCTTCCACTTCCTGACCACTGTTGTGCATTTCCCATTTGTAAACTGAAAACAGTAATAAATTCGCTTTGGTCTTTGTGTAGCTCTCTGAGAACTGAGGCCGCAACTGCTGAGGGCTCTGTTGCTGTGCAGCGCCAGCTCACTGGCTTTGTGATTTAAAGCCCAGATGCCTATTCCTTCCCCAGGACAAGCAGAAAAGGGAGAGACTTGAGCAGGGAGACTGGAATCTCTCCAGGGACTAGACTGGAAGAAGACAGGGAGCAGTCTGTACTCCACGGACTGTTCTGGAAGAGGCTGCCAAGCCGGCGGGCTGCCAGGAATCTCCAGGCTGGCTATCCATTTCTCCTGAGGCGGCATATAACAGCGGGGAGAGCAGGCTTTGGAGCCTGGGGTCAGCGGGGGGGTCAACCAAGAGTCCTTGTTTCCGAGGAAGCAGTGGGGCGGGAGGCACTGACCACCTAAGTATCTGACCTTCCCTTCGGCCCAATGAGGTTGCGCCCTGGCCCCTCACCCCACGTCCCTGAACCCATTAAGGACATGCTCAGGCACCGAGCGTCCCGCCTGGTGCCTCCTCACAGCACGCGGGCCCTCCAGACCTCAGACGCAGGAGCCTGAAAACAGGGGAAAGTCTGTAGGCTTCCGCGCCTCCGGGGACATAGGCAGGCGCTGTGGTTTCTCCCGGGGCCCGCCCCTTCCGGCATACGTACTTCTGCGCGCAGTCAGCCAAACAAGCCCGGTCATCACGTGATAGCGCGTAACTGCCCCCGGCTGCGGGTAGGCAGCTTCTCACGTGGGGCCTCCTCCCCGCGACTCGTGAGGGCGTTGGCGCGCTGTGAAGACATCTCCACTGCACAGGTATGGGAACCAAGACCCAGGAGGGATTGAGCCATTTTTCTGCGTCCCACAGCTAGAGAGGAGAGCTGGGTCTTAAACCCGACTGACCTGGCCCTAGGCCCACGGCTCTTTCCACTCCCCGCGAGGTTGCAAACTGAGACGCTCCCCGGATCCTTGGGATCCTAAGAGAGACCTCACCCCAGCCACTCTGCTTTTATCTCTTTTTACGTTGAGATTTCAGAAAAATACTTTAACTATTTAAAATACATATACATATATACTATAAACCTTAGGCGAGTGTGGGCAAAGGGTTAGAGAAACTCTAAGGCATTCCCCACCTCAGCACGTACGCTTGTGCACAGACAGGTTTTTTCCCCTAGTTAAGGTGGAGCCTGGGTGGGAAGCCATCAGGACAATAGCTGCTGCAGGAATTCTTCATGGGTAGGACAGTGGCTCCCAACCTGTGGTCACCAGCATGACCTGGGAGCTTTTAGAAATGTAAATCCTCAAGCCCCACACAGGCATACTGAAGCAGAAACTCCAGGGGTGGGGCCCAGGCAACTGTGTTTTCACCAGCCCTCCAGGTGATTCCGATGCATGCTAAGGGCTAGGGTTTAGGAATGAGGCACTAGAGGATGAAGAATGAGGCTGCCACGTGGCTCCTGGTATCTTGCTCAGCCTTCCAAGCCCCAGTCCTGACTCACTAAAACCTCCCTTCCTTAATGTTTCAGGCCAAGGCAAGCTATTAAAGGCACCGTGAGGATTCAAATAAATAGCTGTAGATTAGACCTGGCCCCAGTCTTTGCACTCCTCTCCTTTGAGAGGTCCTGAGTCGGGAAAGGGGTGTGTCATGGCTTGAAGAGGTGGAAGTCTCAGAGGCAAACACAAGTGATTCGTGAAGGTAGCCCTACTGTATAGCCTCACCAGGTTCCTAACATCCTGTGGTGCAGAATGGGTGTCAACTCCTGCTATCCAACTGTTCATTTCATAGAGTGTGGAGCAGCAAAAAGCCCCTCTAGATTTAAGATAATTCAGAGTACCACCCAGCAGTTAAGATATACAAGGGAGTGGGGAATTGCTATGAGGTGTCTCTGGAACAATCAGTCAACACATATTTCTTGAGTGTCTGTTATGTAGCAGGGCCTGGGAAACAAAGGGTCTGTCCTCAAAGTTTACAGTTATAGATGAGAGGAGAGATGGATGGATGTTGAGAGGGATGCATGGATAGAAGATAGCTAGCTAGCTAGACTGGCATGCATACGTGTACGCACACGTATACATGCATGCAGAAGATTCCCGTATAGTGATAAAAATCTTCAAAAAATAGAGTAGGATAATGTATTAGTGGCTTGGGCGTGTGGAGACCACTGCAGGGAGGTGGTCAAGGAAGTTCTTCCTAAGAAGGGGAAATTTGAGTGGAGACCTTGAGTATAAGGAGAACCCAGACATGTAAAAATCTGGGAGAAGAAAATGCCCAATAAAAGGAACAAGTGCAAATGTCCTGAGTATGGAATGGATTTGTTATGCTTAAGAGCAAACCACTATGGCCTCAGGGTAGTGAACGGGGAGGATATGGTGGGACATGAAATGAGGCCACTGTAAGGAGTTTGGATCTTTCTGTATTCGTAATGGAAGCCATCAGAAGGCTTAAATATTCAGTTATCACAATTTGCTTTAGTTTTGCTGTTGTTCATATGTCTCTCAAGTCTCTCTCTTTTTTAAATTGAGGTATAATTCACCAGTAAGAAAACGAACAACTCATAAGGGTACAGCTTGATGAGTTTTTACCTACCCATACAACTGTGTAATCACCACCCAGCTCACGGCTTAGGCTTTTAAAGGTCTTTCTGTGTGCTGCTTAGAGAATACATTGAGGCTGGTCAGGCAACAGTGGTGGCAGGGATACCAGTTAGAAGGCTGTTGCAATCATCTGGGCAATGTAATGGGGCTTAGGATAGAGTGGCGACAGTGAAGGTGGTGAGAAGTGGTTGGACTAGGTCGTATTTGGAAATATAGGTAATAGGACATGTTGATGCAGAGGATATGGGTCTGAAAGAGGAATGAAGGAGTCCTCCTAAGTTAGTGGCCTGAGTAGCTCAATATGGTGATACCGTTTACTGAGATGAAGGAGGATTTTGGAGATTTGCAGGGTATTAGGAATCAATAATTTTATAGCAAAACCCTAATGCGTGTCTTAGAATTGTAAGGCATCCCAAAGGAACAAACTTAATTGCTTATATACAACTGAGCTAAGCTTAGGCCATCCAGATGAGTAGATACAGGTAGACAAAACAAGCTACTGATATCAGCTAACAGACCAAGCACTTTGCAACTGGGCTGAAAATATAGACAGAAATCAAACCTAACCCCACTCTCTTTCCTGACTTTTAGATTTTGATGTCAGAGCCAGGGAAATTGCTACAAAAAGTAAAGGTGTGGCTGCAAGAGTACTGGAATGTCACAGACCTCATAGCCATCCTTCTGTTCTCTGTTGGAATGATCCTTCGTCTCCAAGACCAGCCCTTCAGGAGTGACGGGAGGGTCATCTATTGTGTGAACATCATTTATTGGTACATTCGTCTATTAGACATCTTCGGCGTGAACAAGTATTTGGGCCCATATGTAATGATGATTGGAAAAATGGTAAGCAGGGTCCTCTGATTCCATGTTATAAGTTCTCAGAGAAGGAGTGGTTATCATAGGAAGAGAGAAATAATTCATTTGGGTCTGCTGTCAATGTCTGAGATGGCCCTGGGGGTGTTTTATTTTTTAATTCCTTTTGAGTGTTCAGAAGTTTGATTACATCTATATATTATTAATACATAACTGGAGGATTAACTATCACTTACTCATTCACTTACTGACAAATATTTATAAACATCATCTATTTTGCGCCAGGCACCTGGGTAGGAGTTGGGTATGTAAGGACACTCATTTAATAAGGTAGATGATGAGAGAAAGAGAGAAGTGATTACCATACAGTGTGAGAATGCTGTAACACAGTTGTGTATAAAATACCTCAGGAGCATAGAAAAGAGACGGTTGGTCAGGGGAGCCTTCACACAGAAGTTGCATTTTATATCGGAGAAGGTATGGATCTCCACTGTAAATTTTTAACAGATTCCTTTTTTCTTAATGAAGTTCTGGAAAAACATCTTTCCCTACACAGAGGGGAAAAAAACATAGTTTATTTGAGTTGAGTTAGGTTGAGTTTGAGTTGAACATTAAGTTCTGTCAATATTTTGTGTTTTGTTACATTACTGGAGAATGATATCTGTTGAAAACTAGGTTCCAGAATGATGCTCCAGAATCTGTTGAAAACTAGGTTCCAGACTGATGCTCCTACTTATCTTATTCTTTTAAAAAAAGAATCCCAAGTGCCAAGTTAATACGCTTCCCACATATGGCTGTGGACTTGTTCCGGTATTCCTGGACCATACACTAGTTTCCAGACTTTCTCCATAAAGACTGAGCCCTCACGGGACAGCATCGGTGTAACCCTGGGAAATGCACAAGTAAATCAGCCCCCTCTCCAAACTTACTAGAGGAAGAATCAGAGTCTGATGCTCAGTGCTTTTTATCAGTTACCCCACTTTTCTAAGTGTGTCCCCTTACTTAACCTTTACAGGGCATATATGGAAAAGCCAAGTACATCCATTTTACTATGGCAAACAACTCTTACTGAAAAATCTCATTCCTAATGTCCTCCACTCCACTCCCATTGTATCAGCTCTTGAAACAGTTGAACAGTTGGTCCACAGATATCCTTCATCATTCTCACTCAGGTTTTACTATTTACATCATTACTGCTTACCTTTCAGTCAGCAAATCAATATTTATTATTATTTTTTGTGTGTGTATATATGTAACTCTACTAAAATGAGTCTTAAATAACAAAAACTCTTCCTACAAAAGCACTGGCAAACTCATACGAAGAGAGGGAGACTTTGAATCTAAAAGGAAAGGGTTATAATACCTTGAGCAATTTATTAACCTCTTTGAGATGCAGTTTACTCATTTCCAAGTAGTAATAATAAATGCATATCTCTTCAGGTTGTGGTGATAGTTAGAAATAACACAGGTTAAGTGGTCAACAGTGTCTGGCTCACAGTAGGTAGTTGATAAATTATATCTGTTACCGTTGTTAAAGTACAATGGAAAAAGGAAAAATCGGTGAGCATACTTACTTGCTCTATTCCTAATCCTTTTGTACAAAAGCTTGGTGTTTATAAAACCAGCATTGTTTAGGGAAAATATTACAAAGCCCACTCTAGAGTGGAAAAACTTGAATTCAATAAGCTTGAGTTACTTACCCAAAGCTGAATCCCAGTTCATTTGGGGGGTTTTTGAGTAGGAAACAAATGTGTATCTTACTGTATAACACTCTTACATCATCTTTGTACTTCAGTAATGAATTTGAGATGGTGGTGAAAATTTCCACATCTAAAAGCAGAGTCTCCACTTAGTCTATAGAAGAGGTTTAGGAGAGAGGATCTGTTGGCTTTCCACACAATTTATGTATAAAAATGTGTAGGTGTGTGAATTTTCTGGACAGAGGGGACAGACATCTATGAGATTCTCAAATGTGAAATTCTCAAATATATTCTCAAATGGACCCAATGAAAGTGAAGAACTATAACAGCTGCAAAATTAAGCCAAGTTTTCTCATTCTTGACACTATTGCTATCTTGGACTAGATAATTCTTCGTTGGGGGGCGGGGGACTGTCCTGTGCCTCATAGGATGTTTAGCAGCATCCCTGGCCTCTACCCACTGGGTGCCAGTAACGTGTGTGCATGAGCGCGCGTGCACACACACACACACACACACACAAACACTCACAACAACAAAAACATCTCCAGCTATTGCTGTATGTCCCCTGTGGAGCAAATTGCCCTCTGTAGAGAACCAGTACATTAGGTGAATACATTATCTGATTGGTTGTTTTTCTTAATTGATCATTACCTTATCTTATTTCAATAAATAAAATTGGGAAAGACCCAAACAAGCCAGATATATTAGTTTTAAGAGGTTGAGTCACATTTAAATCCTTGAAATAACTAGTCACACTAATGCAGTAAGATTATTTTCAAATTCATATCTATCTTTTTAATAATGGCATAATTATCCCCAGTTTTGATGAGAATGAAACCTTACCGTGGAGTGAGCAAAAGAGATTGTACTGCAGTTTTTCTACATTCTAACTTATTCTTGACTGATTAGTGAAGTCATTCATAAGTAGAAAATGAGTATATTTGGGGGCTTTGTTTGCTTTCATGGGGCTTTTAAGATAATTAGTTCAGTAATAGAGTCACCGATCCAGAAGGTAGGTAAACTATGCCTATGGAAATTATCAGTGAGCTGGATGGACTGCCAGGTTGGAGGCTTAACAAAATATGCCCAGATGTGGTTATACCGAAAGCCCCCAACATTAGAGAGCCCCTGTTAAGTACTAAACAGCCAAGTAACTCACTGTGCCCTGTGGTCTAGGGACTGCAGGCTGCTAAAGTACCTGGACTCATACTGATCAAGTATGATTCCAATTAATCTTCAGATGCAGAATCACTTAATGGAATTCCAACCCCTTTTCTTCATATTCCACTTCTCAATGGGTCTCTAAGCCTAGCACTAAGCTCACTTATATAATGTGGAATAAAAACAACAATAATAGGTTTCATTTACTATGTGCCAAATGCCATGTCAGACTTGTCAATCATCATTACAACCCCATGAAATAGGTTTTAGTATCTTCATTTCATAATTGAACAAACAAACTAGGCAAGGAACAAAGGAAGGATTCAGACTCCTATCTATCTGACTCCACAGCCTGACCTCCTTTCAATTCTAATAATAAACTTTTACTGAGAACTACCCACATTAAGTGTTTCACACATTATCTCATTTAATCCTTACAAAAATAATATGCATTATTACTATTTTCCCCACTTTACAAATAAACAAGACCAAGCAACGTGCCCAAGATCACCTAGTTGTTTTTACTACCAGAGTCAAGGTGAAAACTCAGGTATTCTGACACCTGAGGACACATACTTAACCGCTACAGTATATACTCTCCTCTATAGAAACCAACCAAAGGATATTTGAAAGAATGAGACACAATCAGCTCTCTTCATATTGAACCAATTGGACAATTTAGCTTTAAAAACAGAGGTAGCCAGGGCTTCCCTGGTGGCGCAGTGGTTGAGAATCTGCCTGCCAATGCAGGGGACACGGGTTTGATCCCTGGTCCAGGAAGATCCCACATGCCGCGGAGCAACTAAGCCCGTGCACAACAACTACTGAGCCCGTGTGCTGCAACTACTGAAGCTCGCACACCTAGAGCCTGTGCTCCACGACAAGAGAAGCCACCGCAATGAGAAGCCCACGCATTGCAACGAAGAGTAGCCCCCGCTCACTGCAACTAGAAAAAGCCTGCACACAGCAATGAAGACCCAACACAGCCAAAAATAAATAAATTAAATAAGTAAATTAAAAAATAAGTAAAAAATAAAAATAGAGGTAGCCAGACCCAGTTCTCGCTAATAATGTCCTGTTTCTGCAGTTCACTCCAACAGATACCAGTTTTTGTATGGAAGCTAAGACTCTTTTGAAATGTATAAAGTTGAGTGTTTGGGAATAATGTTTCTTTGGTTGTTTTGACCCTTTGAATAGATATTACAATCAAGCTGAATGAAAACAGTCCTGAGAAATTAGAACAGTTGCTGTATTTACTGGCTGAGTTTTCTTGGGTCAGACTAGTTCCTAAGTCTCATAAGTATACACCTTCCTCTCCCCACCCACCTTTTCATCAGTCTAAATAAATATAACATGAAGGACCCATTTGTGTTTTCTCACTAATAGAACTTTTTGTAAATAAATGATGAAAGAATTTTATAAGAGAGAGAGAGGTTGAGAAATAGACCCACATTCCCTATAAAACTGTTTCAGCACAGCTGGCTTGTTTACTTTTAAGAGAGTTCTGAGGCCACTAAGTTGTGAAAAGAATAATTAACCAGCATATATTTTTAAGGACAGTGAACAAATACAAATGAACATCAAATTTTGAGAGATTCTTATTTAGTTTCAAAGTCAGACAATACTTGAGAGATTTTTAAGTTGCCTTGGAAGTTGATTAATTGGCCTAAAATGTATTGAGCCCCCAGTGTCCTAAGGCATACAGGAAGGCTGTAATGTTTTAATTCCAATAACTGGCACCATGACACGTATTCTTGCAAAATAAAATTTTAAAACTAATTTAAAGCCTTCATTACTATTGATAAAATTATCATCAGTCTTTCTTTGTGGATGGACATTCCTTCAGGAAATTTGGTATCCAAGGGAAGATAGTCTTTTGTATTAGGTGGTTTTATGTAAGGGATAGAAACCAATCTCCAACTAGCTTAAGCCCAGGAGGGGTAGATTGATTTACAGCAGGGCATGATGGAACTGGGCTTAAAAGCTACTGCAGCCAGGCCCCCAACTACCATCACAGCACACTCTTTCTCTCCGGAATAGCTGCTTCATTCACTCTGGTCAGTTTCTCTAGTGGGAGACTCAGCCTCAGACACTCTGAATTCACGTCATTACAGAGAGAGTAAGGGAGCTTCTCTCTCCTGCTTCAGTTAAAAAAAAAAAAAATCTGAAGAAGGAATTCTGGTTGGCATGTCTGTGTCACATGCCTACCTCCTGTCACTGTTGCCAGAGGGAAAGGTACCATGATTAACCCAGCCTGGAAAAGACACCTGCCTTTAGGGCCAAAGTGGGTGGGAACTGTTTCTGAAAGAAGGAGGCAGTGGGTTCTGGCCAGGCAAAATAATAGTACATCCTCATCTACTTTCGGTGATAAAAGGAAAGTAATTTGGCATGTGAGAAACAGATCCCAGATAACATGTATCATGAAAACAAGCAAAAAAGAAAGGAATAAAGAGGAACAAGAGATAACATTGTACTTGAATGGAGTGGAGAATTTTATAAACATGTCGAGATGAAAATCCAACATTTCAGCAGCAAACACAGGAATGGGCCATTAGGCTACCTGATTCTAATGCCTACAAAAACACCCTCCATAACTGATAGGATGCACTGCAGAAGAAAGCACAGAAGAAGTGGTTCTCTGAGAGACTGGTTTGTGATAGAATAGCATGCAATGAGGGAGGGGCCACAAGAATAAGATGGTATAAGGTAGATATTTGGGTTGTCCTAGCCTTGTTAACAAATGATTATTTTCTTGAGCTTTTCAGCTCTCCATAAGCCTTTCAGAATTTAGGGAATTTACAGCATTGCAATAGTTGTTGAAATAGTTCAACATCTCAATTCCAGTTTTGCTAAGAAGAAAGAGACCCAGCAAGGGCATTTGCCTTTCCCAGGAGCAGAAAAAAAGTTAGTACTGCATTAATATAAAGACTCAAGCCTCTGTGTTATATGACTCTCATGCCTAGTCTTGACTAGGTCCCACAGAAAACAGTGGAAGATGGAGGGGTTCCACTGTGCATGTGCTTTCTTTTTTTTAAAAATGATTTTTAAGTTACTGACAAGCTTGTATAGACATTGGCTTCAATAGACCAAGTGTTCTCTTACCTGAACACAGCTCCCTATGTCAACATCCCTTATCAGCAGTCTCAAAAGTGCACCTCCTTCAAAGGTTTCCTTCAATGTCAGCACCACAGGAATACTCGGTCATTCTGGTTTTCTTTTGTTTCTCCCTCTGCTTTCCCACCCTTCCAGATGATAGACATGATGTACTTTGTCATCATTATGCTGGTGGTGCTGATGAGTTTTGGGGTCGCCAGGCAAGCCATCCTGTTTCCCAACGAGGAGCCATCATGGAAATTGGCCAAGAACATCTTCTACATGCCCTATTGGATGATTTATGGGGAAGTGTTTGCAGACCAGATAGACCGTAAGCAAGTTTATGATTCTCATACACCAAAGTCAGGTATTTAACTTCATTTGGGTCATATCTTTTCCAAGTTTGTTTGTTTTCAATAAATGGCTCAAGATAGAGGACTGATTCCTAGCTTGCTATCTTGGAGGAAAAAAAACAATTACAGAAGGTGAATATACAATTTTAGCAAAGTAGTCCTCGGGTGTTTTTTTCAGGTATGTCCTTTCTGTGACATCTGTTGTGCCAAATTTGATCAAGAATGAACCATTTAAAAAGGTCTAAATTCTTTGGGGATTCAAAATCCTAGGGCCATGTGTTGAATATTTCAATATTAGGAGTATATTATGTCACTACTCCCCACCCTACCCCAGCCCCCAGCCTTTAAAAAATAAATTCCTTGGGTTTGACTTCAGAACAAATAAACAATTCTCAATTTCGCCATCAGAATTCAAGAGGGCAAACATCTGCATGGTGTTTTCCTTGCACTGGAAACTATTCTCCAGCTCCTTTTCCCACTGTCTTAAATTATGTGCTATTGAGACTCAAAAGAAGCCTGAAAGTATGGAAAATGCCTTAGGTTATAAAATGAGTTGCTTGCTTGTAATGCCAGAAAAAAAAATAGTATCTATATCATGAAGTGATTCATTGTGAGGAGCGAGTGCCAGCAGGCCCCCGATGTTTCATGCCCTAATAGATGCTGATTCTCTGTAATAAATACCCTTCTTGTATAGAGTTTGAAGATAGTTGTGTCCTAGGAGTCTGTTCCAGCATTTTATTTGGATCAAATGTCAGGGCACACCAGGCACTGGGAAATTATTTGGGAAGAAAGCATCAGGAAAGAAATATCTTTCAGTGTGGAGGAGTTGAATCCCAGGAGCAACCATTTCTCATTTTCCCTGAGGAGTTTAGCTCTAGAAATAACATCCTTCCAACATTGTTGAATTAACATTTTTCTAACATTTTTTGCTGACAGGCCAGCCATCTGAGCTCTGGACTATGGACATGGATTAGGATTATATAACTAGGTAGTATAGCTTATTAAGAACAGGAACAGAAACTAGTCAGCATCTCCCCCGCCCCACCCCCTCCCCGCCAGTCCCAGGTAGGACTGAGACCAGGAAAGTAAGGACAAAGCACCAAAAAGTGTGAGTCCTACAGGCCTGTGAAGAGCATGTGTACACTGGCCACAGAACACACCAGTCTCTCATTTTCCCTTCCATGACGGGTTTTGAACAAATACTCTTTCCTTCTCACAGTGAGTTATCTGAGGCAAGAAGGTTTTTTGGAACACCTAATTGGAACAAATACTCATTTCATGAGACTTAGCCATCTCACTGAGCAAGAATTTTAACTCCATCTCCCAGTTGGAATATCTTTGACAATGTGCAGCCTTCACCAAGACAGCTTTCCAGGGACTGGGGAAAACTCTTTTGAATTCCTTTTTTCAAATGGTCCCTAAAGGCAAAGCAACACTTAAAAAGCCCACCTATGATCATTCTCCTCAGAGATTAAATGTACTATTTTTCCCCAAGAAATTGCTTTTCCACTTACATTATTTTACTTTTTCTATCTTTCCTTTCTTTCCCCAAATGAAATTAAGCCCCTATGGGTCTTTTGACAGTGCAACATTTTGGGATGGGAGAAGGAGGGAGGTGTAGGTGTACTTTATGAGTGGGATTCTGTCCGTCCGTCTACAAGTGGCCATTTATTGATGTTGTACTGTGAACCCAGCCTAGTGCAACAAACACCACCATCTGGCTGAATCAGAGGTTCTATTATTGTTATTTTAAAAGAAGGGCTGATTGTAGTTTAGAACTTGAAAAAACCCTGGAGATGGAAGTGCAGTGTTCTGTGTGAGTGAAGTATGAATAGAGATTTCCCACATTGTTAATTAGATCTGTGGTGCTCTTTGTGTGTGAGAATAAATTTCTACCCCATATCCCACATATCCCAGTATGTAGCCAACTCAGCCTTGGATGGATGTAACCTTCATGACACCCTTCCCCCCGACCACTTACCTTCCTTTTTGATATTCTGAAATTGGCTGCAATGGTGGCCACTGTTCTAAGCTAAATCAGCCAGTTTTCTGTCTAGAGTGTTAAAGAGTATTTGTCCTTTCTCAAATGGGTATAGGACGCTGCCCCCAAACCTGTCATTACACTTGGCCAAAGTCATTGAACATCCCTGTCCTCTAAATGATTTGGTCTTCATGTCATGGCACTGAGTGGGCCAAAGGGGGATTGGGTGATGGCCCTGCCCAGACGTTCAGAACTGCCCCGGAGACCCAAGTACCGAGCTATTTGAGAAAGGTACAAATCGTTTATGCTGCCCTGCGGTGTCTTGCCTCCT
Source organism: Orcinus orca (assembly GCF_937001465.1). Classification (NCBI taxonomy): domain Eukaryota; kingdom Metazoa; phylum Chordata; class Mammalia; order Artiodactyla; family Delphinidae; genus Orcinus; species Orcinus orca. The sequence continues at coordinate 72,146,072 of NC_064564.1, read as the reverse complement.
TTCTGTGCCGTGTGCAGGTTGGTTTGTGAAGCATGTGTTCAGGCTGATTAGATCTCATATCCCCCTGGACGCACAGCCCTGCCCAGGGTCCACCAGCCCCATCGTGTGGATGTGCCCAGTGGGGACTTCTCCAAGTGCTGCCCATCCTCGCACACCTTCTCAGAGCAGCTCATTGCTAACGTAACGCACGCGCTCCATGTCTAACTCTTCTTGTTTTTAGCTGCAAAATTGTCAAACCCATTTCATGTTTGCAGAAATAATGTTTCTTAATTAAGATGAGTGTATATGGCTGTATAATGGGGCCCTCGGGGTGGGTTATTAACATCTGTCTCACACCTCAGAAGGGAGGACAGCTTTAATGCCCTCACTTCTGGGAGGCAGTATTACCCAACTACAGATTTTTAATATACATTCCATTTTTTTCTTGTAGTTAGTCCTAAACCCAGAGACTATCAATAAGGCCAAAAAAGCTAGAATGAGACTTCTAAGGTTACTTTCCAAATGTGCTTAAAGACTAAAAGCAAAAGGAAAAAAGAAAAGAAAAAAAAAAAAAGAATGTAAATTTACAAAATGACATATACTTTGACCTCTAAGCCAAGTTGGGTTAACACAAACGATAGTCCAGCCTTAATCTTAATTATCTGTAGAGGCTAAAACATTTGCGTTGGTGTTGGGAGCAGAAGTGAGTGCAAGAATGTGTTTGGAAACAGCAGATAATGAAACTCAGGAAGGAACAGTGATGATCTGCTCTTCTAGACACTTTGCCTAACACCCTGATTAATGGATGGGAATTGAACCTGCTGTCATTGTCTGATTGGTGGGTTTCTGGTTTTTGTTTTTTTCACATAGCCCAAAATAATCTCAGGTATTTATGTTATATATACTAGCTCTCTAAGACCCAATCTCTGGGCTACCGTGAGGGGACTTGGGCTCCAGGTTGCTAAAAGCATTGCTACCGAATGATGATATCCTTCTGGGCATCTCATTAAATGACCCATGTTGCATGGCTTCTGAGAGCTGGTCAGGATCCCACTGGAGCCTGAGGGGAAAAAAGCCACTTCAGAGTAGAGGAACAGCAGAATAAATTTCCAGCACATTCATGCCAAGGCGGGGGCAAAGCTAAAATTAGATGGATTTTCGCCAGCTGAGAAATCTGGTTCTACGTTTTTGTGTGTGAGGTGCTTGGAAGTTCACCTCTGTTGGCAGAGAAAACGGGGTCTCTAGCTTCCTCGAGCCTCTGAATGAATGAGACATCCCTTTATTTACAGGGCATCTTTGCGTTGCCTGCCATACACACAGATTCCCCAGGCTGTACCAGGGCAGGGGGAAAATGAATCATGCTCTTGAATACATTAAATCAGCATCTAAATTTAGTCCTTTTTTCTGTCTCTCTTGAGTATTTTCACAAGTTTGGTTAGTAATGTGGAAGCAGAATGTCCAAAACTTACTTTCTACCATGACAACTTATTATTTAGCCGTTTCTATTCTCCCTAAATTAACTATCCAACCTACCTAATGCATGGATCACATTTTATTTCCCTTATTGCCTAGGGCCTTTCCGTCTGAAATTAATAGGTTATCTGGAGTAAGAGGGATATTTGTGTTGTTGTTTGGTTTGATTTGGTTTTGCTCATTTGTTTATTTAGTACTGAAGTTTTGCGGTTCAAAAACTCTATAGGCTTGTTGTCTCTGTGATGTTGACTGGATTTAAAGTGTTGTTTTTGTCAGGAAACAAGGAGCATGCATGGGCATGTAAAGCTCAGACATTCTCCTGTATTACTTTTCTGTCTCAAATCATTTGTTGCTCACTTCAGGTGTGGAAATTAGGATAGCTCAAGGCCGGTCTCTAAAATATGCCTACTTATGGTGAAGCTTAGAACAGCAAGAACACAGAAGATGACTGTTGTTATGCATTTCAAGCCATAGACTCCAGTTCTGGAAACTCAGGGCTCTGCATCTGTTTGGTATTCAGGACTGACCTTCTCTAATGGATTCAGAGCACACTATGCCTGACAGCTGTGGCGTGGGGAGTGTTCCCTGACGAAGGAAAGTATTTTGGAAAAGACAAACTCGAGCCTGTGCCAACTTTTGGGAAAGGGGGTATTGTTTTGCTGGGTTTTGTTTTTGCAAATTGCTAAGGAAGTAAGCCAATATGAGGCACCACCCCCATTTTCTGTCCCTGAAAGTCAGCTTACACTCTAGAGAATCCCCACCCAACTTGTTTACTAATGCAACCTGAGGGTTAGCGGGCTTACAAACAGCAGAACTATCTGCAGACAGGCCATTGTGATGATTCATTTCACTGTTGTAACCAACATTTGTTCCACTGTCATCATGCTGATTTTAGCCTTTGCTCACAGGTTAGGCTCCATTTTTAATTTGTTCATTTCTCAGTCAATGAATATTTATTTTGTTCCTACTATGAGCTGAACATCGAGGTACAGAGATGCATGTGACAGAGACATTGTCTTCAAGGAATTTACAGTCCAGGAGAGACAGACTGACGTGGTCCATACATGTGGAGATGGAGCCCCAGAAAGAAAGTAGTCAGTCCTTCCTGGGGTGAAAGGAGGAGCACAGTAGATGAAGCCTTGCAAAGAGTGGGAAGGTTGAGCTGAGCCCTGAAATTTAAGTAGATATTTGCTAGACAGATGGGAGCAGGGGGGGTGTGAAGGAGAAGAATGACATTCCAAACCGAGACTTAGCATGGAAAGTTCCAGGCACAGCAGGTAGTTTAATATGGCTGACTGCAGGGTGAGAGGCAGGAGGCAGGAAGCAGGACAGATGGGTCTGAAGAGAGACAAGAGTATAGATCTTAGCGGAGTTATACTCCCTGCTCAGGGTAGTACCGTGATATGATATATGTTTTAGTTGGAGCTATCAAGCAAAATGTAAAGGGTCCATAAAAGGGATGGAGGTGGAAGGTGGGAGGACATTAGCTAATGCGGTAGCAGTTGGGATGGAGAAGATAGGCAGCATAAAACTTCAGGAAGGTAAAGTCAGAAGGACCTGGATGGAAGTCATACGGTGCAGAAGGTGGGAGTGCGGGAAGTGGGAGAGGATTTAAGATGGAGGAGATGAAGTTCACTCCAAGGTTTCTGGCTCAGTCTAAACAGTGCTGTCATCTACTGAGATAGAGGAGCAGGAAGGATGAACTGTGGGGGGAAGGGGACTTGTTCACTTGGGCTTGGATGGAGCTTGAAGGTTCCATTGGAATTCCAAAAAAATTATGAAGAAGACTATTTTGTATATAGAACTCTGGAGCTAAGTAGAAAAAGCTGGACTGGAGATACAGATTTGGGGTTCAAGAATATTACCACCAGTCAAAGCCATGGGAGTGGGTGAGCTTCCCAGAGAGCACAAGTAGAGAGAGAAGAGAAGGCCAGAGCAGAACACTGAGAATGGAGGAGTCAGCAGTATCAAATGCAAGAGAAGAGTGCAACTAGGTGAATATTTGAAAGAGTCCATTCAGTTTGACCTTTAGAAAGTCACTGGTGACTTTGGCCAGAGAATTTGCATTTAGTGGTGATGTAAGAGTAACCGAGTAGCAAGGCAAAGCATTTACCAGGGAAAAGGGAGGGAGAGAAGTGTGTATACGTACGGCCTGGGGGTGTCCATGCAGTGAGGCTTGGAAAAGAAGAGTATTGTTTTGTAATCACCCCTCAGGAAAGTCACTGACCCAAACACATCAAAGAATTGCTTAGGGCTGCCTCTTTGCATAGTTAGGTTGTCTGTTTTCTCAGTCAAGACTCAGCAGCCCAGATCAGGAAAGACAAATAGTTGGATTAAGTCAAGATTGAAGATTTGTTGTGCCATTACGGCAGAAAGAAAGGGGCCTAGGGATTTTGAAGAGGCTTGCAAGGGTTCTTAAAGTTATGCATTATAAGGTCTAGGATGGAGGATGAAGAAAATAAAGGTACAATGTTGGTAAGTACCTAGGAGGAAAAAAGAATAATCAAAGGACTAGAATTCTAACCTGAACACCAAGGGCACTGGGGACTAAGGATCCTGAGAGTAGTGATGATAACATGCTGTGGTCAGAGAATGGTAGACGGGCATTCAAAATGGAGAGGTGGAACAATTTAGGATAATGATAAGGTCCAGGAGTGGCTATAAGACTGGGTTCTAGGATATGCTGGAATCAGGGTCCCACATCGTGAAGCTAGGTTCTTCCGTGTTTGTCACTTACAGATATTGAAGTGTCCATGATAATGACAAGAGAGGGGGTGGACGGGAACACTGAACGGGATGATCTGAAACCCAAAGGAGAAGGGCTTTTTGTACAGCAGTGAACAACAGTGGTCTAGAAGAGGCAAAGAGTGTCAGCGAGAATGCACACGTTACTTATGGGAACCACACTGGCAGATGAGCGGAAATGTGGGATTTCCATTTGAGAAGGTTACAGGGAGGTGGTGTCTTCCTACAAAATGGGTTTAGCTAAGCCAAGAATATGGGGTATTGCTCTTACGATAAGTGTAAGAAAGCAGAGGAGTTTGTGTTCAGTGGTAAGCGTTTTCCAGAAGGCTCTGGGGAAAGGGAGGAAAGGGAGAAATGGGAAAATTCAGTGGGCAGAAAGCACAACATCACATGAGGACAGTAGCATAAGGCAGGATAGTTAACCAGGGGAGTTTGCATTGCAGATATAGAGGATCATAGGTAAGAAAGGTATGGTGGGAATAACTTTTCCTTAGTTTTGAGGCAGCTGGAGACTGGAGCCCTAGTAGCATAAGAGGCCAGATGACGCTGATGAGATCTAGGTCTCAGAGGCAGACTAGAGTGGCCATTGCTCAGGCTTCCAAGATTGTGTTGGGGACAGATTGCTCTGGTGCCTGAGGAGTGGGTGTGGCTCCCAGATCACAGATGGAGAGGCTGCCAGAAAATCAACTTTATTTTTTATTATAATTCTGCTTATTTCTCTTTTGAACACCTACCCCTTATGCTGGGGGAGAATCATGACCTCAGGCTCAGCCCTCTCTACCTTCCCTGAGGTGGGTTAATGTTGGGGGTGGGAGCACGTTATAGTTTTGAGTAATCTGTCCACACAGTTTGCTGCTAAAATGTCCATTATGCCTGTCAGTGTGACCCTCCAAGTGTAGCTGACTTATGAGGTCTCCCCACAGTCCCAAATCCTAGACAGTTGCTCCCTCTGGGGTCCTGCTACCCACAAAAGAACTGCCAGGAAAACCACGCAGCCTGCGCCCACAAAGCACATGCAAGCTGGCGTTCACTCCCAGACACCCTCACACATACACACAGACACACATTTCTTTCCTCTCCCCTCCAGTCTTGCTCCCGCCAGCGTAATTTCATCTATTCCCCAAATTCCTCTCTCTGTTACCCCTTCTACAAATGCTTGAAAGTCCTGAGAGCTGGTACATCCGGACCACAGAAGCAGCCAGAGACTCAAAGGCTGTCTCTGGGTTGTGCCTTGCAACCCCTCCTTCCCTGATACAGAGCCATTACCTGCTTGCAAAACAAGCGGGAAATGTGAATGAGTATTTCATAATGCTATCCCACCACACTGATTTAACCATCTTGTAAGTAAAAACAGGATGCCCCAAATAAAAATAAACTTATTGGCGCCAGGCATGCTAGATGTAATCTCAGTGTTTCAAAGGAAATGTGTAGGAATCATAATAAATCGTCTCATGGTGTTGCTGCAGGGATTTCCTAAAGTCTCAGAATGGTAGTAGGTCTTGCAAGTTCTTCTAGAATAGCCCTGTCCAGTAGAATCTTCTGTGATGGTGGAACTGATCTAGTCCTGCACTTTTAGTCACATGTGGCTAGCGGGCCCTTGAAATGTGGCCGGTGTGAATGAGAAACTGAATTTTTGTTTAATTTTAATTAATTGAAGTTTTAATTTAAAGGGCTGCACATTGCTAATTGCTACCCTATGGGACAGCTCAGTTCTAGTATATAAAAATCCTTCAGAACAGCAGCTCTGTGAGAGCTGGAAACACATCTGCCTTGTTCCCTACTGTAGCCTCAGCATCTCAAACTGTCTGGCACAAAGTAGGTGCTCAGAAAATAGTTGGTGCATGAAATAAACCCCTTGACATAAGGAATAGAAAGAAAGTAAGGTTGTTACCTGCTTTACATAATATAAAAAAAGATTTCAATGATACATATAAAGGAATTTGAAAATTTTCAATTGAGAGGATGAAAAGTTTATTATAAAGGAATTTAAAATTTGGGTTAAGTTAAATGTAGTGATCATGGATTCATACTTCAAACACACACACACAGAGAAAAGTGAACTCAAATGGGATCCTAGAGTTGATAACTTCCTGCAGTTTAGCTGAATTTGTATTCAAGAAGAGAATTACAGCCACATTCAAGAAATATTTATTGAACAAGTCATCATTCTAGACTGTGCAGAGATTGATTGTTGGGTAGCTAGAAGAGAGGAAGGAAGAGAGGGAGAGAAGGGAGGAGGGATGGAGGGAGGGAGGGAGGAAGGAAAGAAGGGAGGGAGGGAGGGTAGGCATTTGGTTGTTGAGGGCAGCTGAGGAAGGAAGAGAGAGCTGTGTGAGCCCAGCAGTGGGGCTGGATGAGACCCAGAGAGCCCTGCCAACTCCACATTGTGCCACACTGGAGGTGGTTGCCATGCATCCTGTAACTACGGGCCTTTCCACAGGCACAGTGTCCTGACCAAATGCAACGAGGCAGATGGCTGATTTCCACTCAAAGCAGAGCAGAGTACATCCCTTCTGATAACGTGGCAAGATTTTAACTGATCTGTATCAACAACAACCAAAAAATAGACTGACCTCCACACAGGTTAACTATTAACAGACAGGGCCAGCAAGATTACATGTTAATTGTTTTTTCTCAAATGTGACGAGAATCCAAATAAGCCTGCAGCCTCAGTGAGGAGGGGAAGTTAGGTGCTCAGGATCTTTTACAAGATACTGTCCAGTGGAGTGAAGAGCTTCCTGCTGCTAGATTTCAGACTCTGTCTGGCAAGTGACATTTGACTGAATCGCTTGGCCTTCAGCCAGATATTTGGTGTCTAGAGTATCAGGCCTGAGGTTCAAGATGAGGGCATGCTTGGCAGAAGACCCCAATAACTTCAGCTCGGGTATAGAATTTTGAGTCCTTGCCATGGTGACACACCCAGTTCAAGTAGATGACATCCACTGATGGGTTAAAACCTGAGGGGCTATTTCTTTCTGTTGTTGGTTTTTTTTGTTTGTTTTTTTTTTGTGGTACGCGGGCCTCTCACTGTTGTGGCCTCTCCCGTTGCAGAGCACAGGCTCCCGACGCGCAGGCTCAGCGGCCATGGCTCACGGGCCCAGCCGCTCCGCGGTATGTGCGATCTTCCCGGACTGGGGCACGAACCCGTGTTCCCTGCATCGGCAGGCGGACTCTCAACCACTGCGCCACCAGGGAAGCCCTGAGGGGCTATTTCTTGACCTGGGTTGTCGTTACATGGGTTTTCATTTTACACTGGGCATATATGTTTTACGGACTCTTCTGTATATATGATATATCTCACAATGTAATATAAAAAGGAATAAAACAGACAGGCTGCTATCACATTTTCTAGATTCTAGTTAGAATGGATTCATTCATTCAGTGACATTTACTGAGCGCTTCTGTGTGCCAGGCACTGTGCGAGGAGCTGGGGATTAAAAAGAAACATACATTATTGCCTTGGCTTCGAAAAATGTTTAATAGGGATGATTGACAAGTAAACAAATCAGTATGATATATATTTCCATAGATGTGATGTATAAGGACTTAACTCAAAGGAAAGAACATACTTTTATTTGAGGGGGGGTGGGGTGAGGGGGACGTGTTGAAGCAGAAAAACAAGAGAAGGCAAAGTACAGCCAGAAAAATTCTCCTGGAGGTAACAGTTAAGCTGGATCATAAAGGGTATTAAGAGTTTCCCAGACAGATCATAAGAGGGCATTCTAGACAGAGGGACCATCATGCACAAAGCTAGAGAGAGGTGACAAGGTATGCCAGGTGTAGGCATGTGGAGACAGCAGAGAAGTGAGACTCCCTCCCTGGACCGGTCAGTTAGGGTTAGTCCCCGTTACAAGGTGCTCCCAAGCCTCCTTTACCTACCCTGGGTTAACACATGGCACCATATTGGTTTTTTTGGTTTCTTATGTGTATCCCCCACTGGACTATATGCATTTTGGGAGGGTGAAGGCCGGGGTTCATGTCCATCTTTTTCACCATATTTGAGTGAATGAATGGAGAAGAGGTTAGAAAGGTAGATTGTAAAGCCTTTGTATGACAGGCTAAGGAATTTGAATCTTTTCTTATGGGAAATGCACAGCTTACCTTGTATGGAGCTCATTTCTAAGTTAAGGCTGTAGTTTATGGAATTCGCAGGTTGTGAATGCCAGTGGGGATATTGTGGCTGGAAAGTATACAACCATGATGCTCATTTTAGGGAAGCTCGGTGAGCCGTAGAAAAGCCCTTTGTTCCAAAATGTCTTTTAAAAGAGAAATAGCAAGTTTCGAAGAGTCAGAACATCCCCTGAATGGGTTAAACCTACTGACTCTTCTCCCCTTAGTGTGAAGTATTTGAATCTTTCATCTTAACCCCCCAAAAAAGCTGAAATCAGCATTCAGGGAAGGAAAGTTAAAATGGGGGCAGGTAAGGAAGGAAGCAGATGGCTCCAACGGAGGGCGAGGCAGACTTTGAGCACCCAGAGGGCACCATGAGGCAACTGTGTGCCTGGAGGGCAGGGAAAGTGAGGCGGGGTGTGTGGAAGGCTCGGAAAGAGAGCTGGTGGCAGAAACAACTATGCCTACCTTGCAGTTTTGCCAAGGGCCCTGGCAGATGCCCGGCTTACCTCCAAAAACCATCTTCTCTGCTGTCTGCAATAAATTGCTGATACCTGAATTTAAATATCAGGACTACTTGAAGTTCTAAAAGCCTCAGGCTCCCCCCAGTTCAGGCTGCAGGTGCTGGAGTTCCCAACTCCTGCTTCTCCAGTTCAGCCAGGTTTCTCCTCACCTACACCCCACCTCTCCCTGCTAGGAGACTAACAGATGCAAAAGAGAGAGAGGAAGACAGAGAAGAGGAGTCAAGAGAGAGAGGAAGACAGAGGAGAGGAGTCACATGCATTCAGGTACCACCCTCTCTCACCTTTTCCTTTAGTTCATCCTTTATTTATCTTCAGGTCCATTAAAAATCTATTTCCCAGGAAACTCAAATGTCTAAAAAAGCCCCGGGAATGCCAACAGAAGCTGGAATACCTTCAAGTTTTCTTGTGACCGCAGGATCTCCCACAGTTAGGTCTGCCTCACTGGTTCTCAACCGGGGGCAATTTTGCCCCCCAGCCCCACCCCCAGGGGACATTTAGCACTGCTTAGAAGTATTTTTGTTTGCCACAACTCGAAAGATGCTACTGGCATCTAGTGGTAGAGGCCAGGGATGCTACTACACAGGACAACTTCCCAAGCAAAAAAATCTTCCAACCCAAATGTCAGTAGTGCTGAGGTTGAGAAAACCTTGTCTATTAGAATCCAAAATTCAACTTATTGTTGCTTCTCAAAAAAAAATGGCACAAGGTAGTTGCCGTCAACATCTGCAAAGTCCTAAAGGACAGATCTGAAAAGATCCCAAGTTCTCACAACCTGATGCCAGGAACAGTGTTCTAGGCCCCCATCTGCCATTGCTTACAGAGTTTCACATCTCTCTCCACTCTGCTCACTCATTTGATCTTCAGACCAAAGACCAAGTTAGGACATCATGCAATTATGGTGTCAGAATGGTCAACATGACAAGCCACTTTCAGCAAACACCAGTAGGTCCCATCACCTGTTCTTGGGGACCAGTTTTGGATGGAATAAATCCAGCTACCATTGCAGTGAAGAATGAGGAGAACCCAGAGTTCTTATCATTCAGAATTCACCACGTGTTTTGCTGATCCAGGTAAAATCTAGCAAACTTCAACACTTCCCAAGTTTTTATCTGAGAGATGTCAGTGATTTTTTAATAGGAAAGGGTCATCCTGCATGACCAGAGAAAGTGGCTTCAGTGACCTCAGAAGTCCTGTGAAATTGTCCAGTTCAATCAGTCTAGCTCATCATCTGAGATGAAGCAGGAAGGAGAACCACACTCCCCATAAGCAGACTCAATAGTTACAGTTACTGACCAACTTAACACCACTGGACCAAACCCAAAACCATTTTTAAACATTGTGCTGGAGCCAGTGACTCTCTCCTGAGTAGACCACAGGATCCAGCTTTACAAAATCACAGTCCTTGAAGCAAAGGAATAGTGTGTGGCATGCCCTTTTTAATATTCTGAACAAGGGCTTTAGAAGTAAAACGCCACTGTGAACTAAGTGGTTGCAGTACAGTTGCAGGAAAGCCAGTTGCTGACAAGTACTTCAAAGTCACGGATGCCACCTGAGGAACATAGTGTTCAATGACCAGAGGAACTGTGTATGGCGCATGGGTTCTATTATACAGCAAGTAATTGAATATACAGGGTGGGGGACGTCTCCATCAAACAGGTCAGGCACTAAAAGACTAGATTCTTTTCAGTGGATTTAAGATTATACAACCTGTCAGGAGTCTACATAAGATAACCAAATGTCGAAAATGTCACTGCTTTTTGAAAAATGTACGGCAGTTGCACTTAAGCAGATTGTACTAAATATAAGGATGCCTGAGTGCTTTATTAGCTGCCAGGTGTGTTACAAAGGCTGTGTCATGAGTTTCATGGGTTTCTTCTGGCATTTCTAGGTGAAGGGAAGTCAATTAACATTTGTTGAGATCCTATTACAGTGGCTGGCACCAGACCAGGCACAGGATATACTGCAACCCACTTAATCCTGATTTACTGTTGATGTACAGAAAGAGCAGAGATTAAATAACTTCCTTACGGCACACAGCCAGGGTTGCAGAGGCGGAATTGGAACCCAGACCTGTCTAACTGCTAAGTCAGTGCCCTCATTTCTACATTGTAACAGAAGGCTGCTTCCATCTGATTCCACAGGCCTCCTTTCTCCCCTGCACCTTGCTCCAGTGACTGGACCACAGTTATGCATTCATTTACTTAGCAACCACTTATCAAGTGCTCTACTTGGCCCTGGAGAGAAAGTGGTACAGGAGAGACCTCATCTTTCCCTTAGTGGGAGTTACAGTCTATTGGGGGCAGGAGGGTGGTAGACAATTAGTAAACAAATAAGATACTTTGGGATAGTAATAGGTTCCATAAAGAGAATAAATCCAAGTAGTAGGCTAGGGAGTCATTGGGGTGAGGAATTAGGGTACAATTTTACATAGAATGGTCAGGGGAAGACCTTGAAGTGATAAGGTTGTATTGAAATATGAATGATGAAAACAAGTGTGGCAAGAACTGGAGAAAGAACATTCCAGACAGAGGGAACAGCAAGGACAAAAGCCATGTGGTAAAAATGATCTATTAGTTGTGCTTAACTAGGATCAGAAAGAATGCCAGCGTGACTGGAGTTTAAGGTCTAAAGCAGCTCAGTTTGGTATAACATGCCATACTGGAAATCCTGGGTTCAAATGTGTGGCTTAATTCTAAGTTAGGGACTGGATTTAAGAACAGATCAGCAACTCTGCAGTCATTCAGGAAACAGCACTCCACCATGTGCTGATAGGAGGGTAGGGAATCTTCCAGAAGCTGGTGGCTTCCAGGATCAGGAAGGGAGCTGCCTCCACTGTTGGAGCCATCCTTTGGCCTCACTGAAGGGTTGCTTCGACACTGGGATGGTGATACTTTGGACGCTCTCAGAAGCACCCATCATGGATGAATTAGACACCCACATGAATAACACATTGTACCTCCACAGAGGATATTGACCTGTCACTATGAGCATCTCAGCATCCATCATCAGAACTGTGAACATCTTAGTAATGTAAACAAGAATACAGCACTTGTAAATGAGACGTGTTCACAGATGGGTCAGAAGATTACAGACTGGGAAGAGGCAGCTAAAAGTGTTAGCCCTGAGATACCAGCACTGTGCACTGGGTATAACATACTCAGTGAAAAAAATCTTACAGAAAAGTTTGCTTTGGGGAGTGATCATTAGTCCCATAGCAGTTCACATTTACACATGAGTGCCTGGTATGCGTGTAGAACTCAGTTAAGAATGGTGTGAGTTACTGTAGCAGGGACAGCCCATGATGGAACCAAGAACCAGGCACTCTGAATCCCAGTTCTGTCACCTCTGATAACTCTGTGACCTGGAGCAAGTTAGTGAACCTCTCTATGCTTCAGTATTCCTAACAAATTAAGGACAGTAAGGAGGTCTGGCTTGGTAAACCTCCCTCCAGGAACACTGTTAAGAAAAAGAGCAGTCTTTCCCCAATGAGTATAATAAGCCCAAGAAATACAGGAGTTCATGCATATTAATGTTTATGATGAAGCTAAAATCTGCATCAATGTCAAAGTGTGGTGTGTTCAAAGAAAACATTAATGAATAATAACCCTGGTGATGTGCAGATGTGCCAAATTAATGAAAGTGATACCCAAAGGACTGGAAGTTTGGGAAAGAATGAAACAAAATTTGCACTTTATTTATTTATTTACTTATTTATTTTTGGCTGCGTTGGGTCTTTGTTGCTGCTCACGGCTTTCTCTAGTTGAAGCGAGCGGGGGCTACTCTTCGTTGCGGTGCGTGGGCTTCTCATTGCGGTGGCTTCTCTTTGTTGCGGAGCATGAGCTCTAGGTGCACGGGCTTCAGTAGTTGTGGCCTGCGGGCTCTAGAGTGCAGGCTCAGTAGTTGTGGCGCATGGGCTTAATTGCTCCGCGGCATGTGGGATCTTCCTGGACCAGGGCTCGAACCCATGTCCCCTGCATTGGCAGGTGGATTCTTAACCACTGTGCCACCAGGGAAGTCCCAAAATTTGTACTTTAAAAGGCACAATACCAAGGACTAATCAGAGATAAGGTGTTATTGGTAGTAAACAGGGAAAGGATGAAGTGTGGTTGCTTGTAGGGTTGAGTCCTATAAAGCCAAAGTTTGCAAATCTGTTCCCTTCCAGCAGGGAAGCCAGCTCTAAATAGGTGCAGGAGCCTTGAGTCATCCAAACAACAAGGTGCTTTCCAGCATCCTCTATTCCACTGTGTTCTTTTCAAACAAAGCCCATTGAAACAGTTAAGCCAAAACAATCTGTCTCAAATAATAGTATGCCTCTCTCTCTTTACAGCAAAATAGAACCAAGGTTCTGTTGTTACTGATCATAATGAAAAACCACGATCTTGTTTGCCCTATTGTGTCTGCCTTCTAGCCAACCCAAAAGTCATTTTGGACAGCTAACACAATTTCTCATCCATTCGTGGATTCAGCAAATGTTTAGAACCTACTCTGTTCCAGGCGTTATGATGGGTGCTGGGGGCACAGTAATGAGTAAAATCTGAGTGGGGCCATCAGATAACAAACATAGAATCACACAGATACTTAATCATAAGCTCTGTTAAGTGTGTGTTCAAGAAATAGAGGTAATATGAGAACATCAGACACGGAGACTCAGGGAAAGGCTTTCTGAGGAAGTGACTTTTTGAGCTAAGCTATGCAGAATAAGTAGGAGTTTGCCAAGCAACGAGTAGGAGAAGAACCCAGGGAGGGGGAATAGTCTGTGCCAAGGCCCTGAGGTAGGAAGGAGGTCATTCTTGTCAGTAACTGGGAGAAGACCAGCATGGTAGAAGCATAACATTCAAGGGAAAATATAGTTTGAAAAAAAACTGAAGAGCAAATGAAGGTCAAGTTGTCCAGGGCCTTCTAGGCCAGTGTAAGGATATGAGTTTTCTCTTGCATTTAATGGAAAATCTTTGAAGGGTTTGGTACAGGAATTTAGCTGTAGTGTAATGATAGTGGTGGTTGTGGTGGTGTATATATGTGTGCATGCTTATGTAAGTGTGTATTTGTGTATGTGATGTGAATTGCATGATTTGATCAATCAGCATCAATCCAGCGGTTACCATGGGTACTGTTGAGGGCTCAGCAAGCACCAGATCATGCAGAACAGGAGCACAGACCTGAATTTCAGGCTAAGTTTTGCCCTCGTATGCTGGCTACGTGGACCTAAACCCAGCCCCTTGCTGTGGACTGAATTGATTGGACTTAAACTAGTTGAGTGGTGGTCTTGACAGGGCAGCATGGCCTCCATATTTTCTTTTTGTTGTTGTTGTTTTTTTTGGGGGGGTACGCGGGCCTCTCACTGTTGTGGTCTCTCCCATTGTGGACCACAGGCTCTGGACATGCAGGCTCAGCGGCCATGGCTCACGGGCCCAGCCGCTCCGCGGCATGTGGGATCTTCCCGGACCGGGGCACGAACCTGTGTCCTCTGCATTGGCAGGCGGACTCTCAATCACTGTGCCACCAGGGAAGCCCTTGAGGAGCGTTTTTGTTTGCCCTCCCTGATTGGGAGGGACCACTGGCATTCAGTAGGTGGAGTCCAGGGAGGGCCCCTGTCCTGCAATATACAGGACACTTCCACAATCAAGCATTGTTCTCTGTCCCACACAGTTTTCCAGAGTTCCTGCAGGCATTCATGTAGGTGAAAAACCTGGTTATGATTATCTGAGCCTAGCTCTGTTTTACATTTAAAGATACAATATTTTTGCATGTTTTTAATAAGCAGTAAATTTTTCCAGGAATGAAACTACCATGAAGATTGATGGCAGTGGTATTTTGTTTGCTTTGGAACTTTCCCAAGGGTTGTTCACCCTTTTAGAAAATCAACTCACCAGTGACAATCCTGCCCATTATACTTGAGTCATCTGTCAGCCTACATTTGTGTCTGTCTCATACGTGGAGATTCTTCATGTAGGTGTAAGCACCTGACCACTTCACTGTGGCTTGTGGAATAGTCAGACCTGAGCATTTATATATTGAAATATTTATTATTATATTATAACTCACTTGCCTTTTTAGTTTCCCTTTATTTTAAAATTAGGACATTATATTGATTTTTCTGGTTTTTCTGATTTTGCATACAGGTAAATTATGCCATCAATAAATTTCATTTCAGAGCAGTAAAGGAGGCAGTAGAAAATACTTATTATAAAAAAGAGGTGTTGGGTCTGATAAGATTGATAACAACTGAACAAGCATGTTTGGTAATTCAAAATACTATGATTTTAGGAATTTTGCTACTTACTATCTTTGAAGAGTCTCTTGGGAACTTTAATATGTCAAGAGTTCTATGTAAAAATTTTACTTTGTTAAATAACCCAGAGAGGTATCAAGATTGACATCACCAGTGAGAAGTCATGTGGGTGTCATTTACCCTCAGTAGAATATGATGAGACAGACATTTGACCTTTGTGGTATTCTTCCCTAAATTTCATAACCCCAGTCTAATCATGAGGGGAAAGAAATACGACAAACACAAATTGAGTGATATTCTTCAAAACACTTGACCAGTACTCCTCAAAACTTTGTCAAGATCATGAAAAACAAGGAAGACTGAGAAATTGTCACAAACCAGGAGACTAAGGAGACTTGATGACCAGATGCAACGTAGCATCCTGGATGGGGTCCTGGAAGAGAAAAAGGACATTAGTGGAAAACTGATAAAGTATTGACTCAAGTCTGGAGTTTAGTTAACAGTAATATACCAATGTATATAAATTTCTTCATTTCAGCAAATGCACAATAGTAGTGTAAGACCTTAACATTAAAGGAGACTGAGTAAAGGGTACACAGGAATTTTCTGTACTACCTTTGCAACTTTTCTATAAACCTAAGATTATTCAAGTTTTTTTTTTTTTCAGGTTTCTGCTTTATTGACCAAGGTAGATCTAGGGATCAAAATAAGCAAGGAGCTATATTTTTTTAATCTGCCTATAATAAATCAAATTTGCTTTTGGTAGTGGTGATTGTATACAGGTCTGTGGGTCTTAATACATGCATAGATTTCTGTAACCAGCACCACAATGAGGATACAGAGTCATTCCATTACCCCCAAAAAACTCCTTTGTATCAGACTCCCCCTGACCCCAATCCCTGACAACTATATTCCAGAATATCACGTAAATGGAGTCGTATAGTGTGTAACCTTTTGAGACTGGCTGTTTTCACTCAGCAAAATGCCCTTGAAAGTAAAACCATGGTGTTGCATATCAATAATTTGTATTATTAGTTCATTCCTTTTTATTGCTGAATAGGATTCCATTGTATAGATGTATCACAGTTTGCTTATTCACCTGTTGATGGATATTCTGGTGGCTTCCAGTTTGGGGCAGTTATGAATAGCGCTGCTGTAAACATTCATGTGTAAGTTTTTGTGTGAACATAAATTTTTATTTCTCTGGGATAAATGCCTAGGACCGAGATTTCTGGGTCATGTGGTAATTCTATGTTTAACTTTTTGAGTAACTGCTAAACTGTTTTCCCAGTGATCGTACCATTTTACATTCCCACCAGCAATGTATGAGAGTTCTGATTGTTCTACATCCTCTTTGGTATTGTCACTTTTGTTGTTCTTCTTCCTCTTTGTTTCATTTTTATTTTGGCCATTCTGATAGGCTTGTGGTGATATCTCGTTATAGTCTTAATTTGCATTTTCCTAGTGTCTAGTGATGTTGAGCATCTTTGCATGTGCTTATTTGCCACCCATAGGTCTTCTTTGGTGAAGTGACTGCAAATCTTTTGCCCATTTTAAATTGACTTGTTTGCTCTCTTGTTGTTGAGTTGTAAGAGTTCTTTATATATTCTGGACACAGGTCCTTTGTCAGATCTATCTCTGCAAATATTTTCTCCCAGTCTGTGGGTAGTCTTTCCATTCTCCTACCCATGTCTTTCTTAGAGAAGAGTTCTACATTTTATGAAGTTTAGTTTAACAGTTTTTTTTTCTTTTATGGGTTGTGCTTTTGGTGTCATTTCTAAGAAATCTTTGCCCAATCCAAAGTCACAGAGATTTTCTCCTGTGTTTTCTTCTAAAAGTTTTATGGTTTTACATTTTACATTTAGATCTGTGACCCATTTTGAATTAATTTTTCATAAGGTGAGATTTAGGTCAATGTTTATTTCTTTTGGCATGTGGATGTCCATTATTCAAGGTTTTTTTTTTAGTCTTTTTTAAAAAACATAGGAAGACATTATGTCTTAAGACATTATGTCACTTAATTTTTCTAAAGATATAAAATAATTATCACATGAAAAGGTACAATTAAAACAGCAGAAATGTCATAACCTTCCTGGACCCTCACACTCCAGGGTCAATATATGAAGAAGACAAAGACAACATGGGAACCACTGTCAGCTGATGTAAAATAACTTGTCCTTAGTGAATAAACAAATGCGAAGAGACATGGCAGAAATGGAATAGAGTGGGGGTGGTCGATCACATGAATTGAGACCAAGCTTTGAAGGAGGGAGAGGGGCATTGCAGGCAAGACAGAAAGGCTGATCGACAGAAGCAGGCTATTCTTGGGAAAAGTTTGTGTCAAGCAGTAATGAGATGTGAGGGTAATAAAAATAATAATAGTAAATACTTAAATAGCACTTTCTGTAATCAGGCATTGTCCCACGTGTTTTATGAATGCTTACTCATGTATTCCCCATAACAATCCTATGAAGTAGGGTTGTTGCCTCTTTTTAAAATTAATTAATTAATTAATTAATTTATGACTGCATTGGGTCTTCGTTGCTATGCACGGGCTTTCTCTAGTTGCGGCGAGCGGGGGCTACTCTTCGTTGCGGTGCACGGGCTTCTCATTGCGGTGGCTTCTCTTGTTGCAGAGCATGGGCTCTAGGCGTGCGGGCTTCAGTAGTTGTGACATGTGGGCCTTCAGTAGCTGTGGCTTGGAGGCTCTAGAGTGCAGCCTCAGTAGTTGTGGCACACAGGATTAGTTGCTCCGTGGCATGTGGGATCTTTCCAGACCAGGGATTGAACCCATGTCCCCTGCATTGGCAGGTGGATTCTTAACCACTGCGCCACCAGGGAAGCCCATTGCCTCTGTTTTTAATGGGTAAGGAAACTGAGGCACAGAGAATATTAGGTCCATGTTAGGTTCAGCCCTGTGAAGCTGCCATTTTTGTAGGTCAAAAATGATCTACTCTCAGAAAGTTCATATGGTCTGACCTAATAAGTAACTTGCCTAAAGTGTATGGCTATTTTGAGAGGCAGAGCTGAACTTTGAACCCTGGCAGCTGGGTCAGGAGTCTAGACTGGAAGACTACCAGCTAGAGGGCCTCTTATAGACATGACCAGAACTTACTGAACGCACACTGTGTACCTGGCACTGTCTAAAGTCTTACATGTATCAACAACTCATTTATCTTTGCATCAGTACTCTTGAGGGTAGGTATGATAATCACCCAATAATCTGGATAGGAGAGTCTTTTCCTGTCAAACCTTGGTAGAGCTGCTAGGGGCTTTGCATTGGAAGGACACACAAGAAGGGGACATTGTATTTTCTGGCCAGCTCAAAATGAATGACATTGTTATTCTGATGGAATAGAAAATTGACCTCATAATCTCTTCAAAAATAAGGAAGTAAAAGAGAGAATGAATGATAATGGAACAGAAGGAGAGAAACATAATGTGAAGGACTGGAAGATGGACTACAGAAGGTATTTCAGATGTTTCTATGCTGGAGATATTTGGAATCAAGTATTTTATTTGCAAGTGGCTAGCTTCTTCCTACTCTTAAATGATTGGCTGGCCATTCAGTGGACATTTGGTGCTTGGATCTACTCTATTGAACAGTTAGCAGTCATGTCATAATGGCCCGATGTTCAGTCTACTTAATTTACACCCAGATTCTCTTAGGCAGAGAAGAAAAAAGTACCCAAATGTTTCTCTTCAGCAAATTAACTTTTTTTTTTTTTTTTTTGGTGGTACACGGGCCTCTCACTGTTGTGGTCTCTCCCGTTGCGGAGCACAGGCTCCGGACGCACAGGCTCAGCGGCCATGGCTTACGGGCCCAGCCGCTCCGCGGCATGTGGGATCTTCCGGGACCGGGGCACGAACCCATGTCCCCTGCATCGGCAGGCGGACTCTCAACCACTGCGCCACCAGGGAAGCCCCAGCAAGTTAACTTTTTAAAGTATCGTTTAATAATATGACCTACAACTCTACTAAGTTTAACTATCAGATGAATCAAATTAGCAAAAAAAAAAAAAAAAAACAACAAGTCTGAATTACAGAATATTTTAAAATGCAGTTTTATTATTTTTACATGTACAATATCTTAAGTTAGGCTAGCTATGGATTGCCTAGCAAGACGATTCCACACGAATAAAGAGTCTAAGAATCTAAAGTAATTTAAATCTTGAGCATTAAATAATTCAGATCACCAAATCTACAAAAATATGGAAACATCCTTAACTTTATCTCTTTAAATCTCAAAATAGAGTAAATTAAGTCCCATGAACGATTGTTTGTGGGTCAATATTCTGGGTCAGTTCTGCAGAAATATAACGTAGACTAGAGCCAGGCCTAAACAAGGCATAAGTATAAAAAAATTATTAACTAATTCATATGAACATTTAATTAATTAAATGAAAGAGACTGCAAGGACTGTATTATTGGCACCACTCTGCCCACTTGGCTCTGTGTACCTGCCATAACAGTGGCAATTCTCTTGCATTTTGAAGCACATAAACATGACTGTGAACATCTCTGTTGGTCTCAGATGCTGACACACAGACTTCTACCAGTTAGTAAAGCCAAATCCCTTCATTTGATAGTCCTCGACTCGACATCACTGATTCCTGTTGTAATGTGGGACCAGCTGGAGCAGTGTATATCCATGGTAACCATCAGTATAGCCAATTCCTTCACTCACCTAGTAATATGAAATAATAGTCTATTCTTTATAACACATAGCAAAACAAGATTTGGTTTTGTTCCTTGATTGTACACTATTTTGGTCCTCAGCCTCTTCTCAACAGAGATCCTACTGCAAACCCAACACTACTATGTTAAATGAAGCTATCAGTCATGGTGGGTGTAAACAGCTATGCCTAAGCAAACAGCTTATTCTTGGGCCCATCTACACACTCTAGTGAAATGGAGAAATCTCTGTTTCCATGGGTTAAAAACAGACTGTTTACACAGTTAACTGGGATAAATGAGGCCCAAGAAGGGCTTAAATCGAGTCTTCAAGCCTGTGGGATGAAGCGCCTTGCCCAGGGCACTCAAAATGATATTTCCTGGCCTTGAATTATTCATACCCCTTCCAAAGAATATTAGTTTACTCATTTTCAAAGGCACCACTGGACAACAAATAAAATTAAAACTGGGCTTTTAAATTTCTTTCATTATGTTTGTGGTGATAAATATACATTTTCCATTTACACTGAATGTATTATCCACACAGATGTGGTTCTAAAGTAAGCATGTTGGCCAAAAGTCACTTCTGGTCCAACTTACTCTCAAAAGTCTTTATAACATGGAAAGAGTATTACTTATGGACATCACCACTTGAGAGCCACTGATCCAGACAAAAGAATGAAACACAAGGATAGACTAAATACAGATGTCTGGACATTCAAACCTTCATGACTCTAATGTAACTTTCAACTCCCTGACCGTGAGAAATAGCACAATGCGGTAGTTAAGATGATGGAATCTTAGGTTTGAATCCAGGCTCTGAGGTCTCTTTCTCTTACTAGCTGTGTGTCATTGGGCAAGTTACTTGCCTATTTGCGCCTCAGTTTACTCACCTATAAAATGGACATAATAGAATCCACCTGTTATGGACTAAATTGTGTCCCCCCAAAATTCTTGTGTTGAATCCCTAACCTGCAATGTGACTGTGATGGGGCCTTTGGAAGGTAATAAGATGAAATCACAAGGGTGGGACCCTTATAAGAAGAGACAGCAGAGAGCTTTCTTCCTCTCTCTCTGCCTTATGAGGACACAGTGAGAAGGTAGCCATCTGAAGCCAAGCTGAGGTCTCTCACTGGGGATCACTGAGAGATCAGCTGGCTGTTTGATCTTGGACTTCCTAGCCTCCAGAATTGTGAGAAATGTCTGTTATATAAACCACCCAGTTTATGGTATTTTGTTTTATGGCTGTTTGAGCTAAGACACCACCTTATTTTTTTTCTCATATTTTTGTGAGCTGAAAGTTATAAAGCATGCAGAATAATGCCTAAAATATAACAAGTGTTTTATTCATTGATTGTCAAATGAAATTTCTAAAAAATAAATGAATGGGCGGGAAATTCTAATGTGTTTCTTGCAGGGTTTCCACCACTTTGTCTTATGATCAGCCTCCATAATCTTAATAATCTTTTAAAAAATGTGTTTGTTATCATGACAAACGAGCTAATATATATGAAGGCATCTGGCATAGAATCTGATACACCCATCTCTAGGGTGTTTGTAACCACAGTTGTTTGCTGTATAATTATAAATGCTTGTTGTACTTGAGTTTGAAACTTGTTTCATCAGATCCATATCAACCCTGTTCTTTGCAAAGTTGTAGTGAAAAACCTGGCCATCTGCCTTATGTCTGTCCAAGTCCACATGTTCTGTTGTGGCCCCAAGGAACAATGATCACACTCAATCCACCGGACATTGGTTTTACGTCGTCTTAAGTAGAATTGCATCTTGCACTGGGACTTGATTGTAGCCAGGTCATATATTAAATGCATGTAGGAGACTGTTCCTTTACATCTTGTTAGCTAACTTAGCAATCAAGCTGCATTTTACCCCATAACTTTCTTTTAGCTTTTCTTCCTTTTCTCTCCACTCTCTCTCCTGCTGTCAACATTGAGCATGCAGCCCAGAGCCTGCATGTTAACCATCCTCTTTTTACTAAATAGTTGTATAAGATACAGAGAAAGAAAGACAGAACATTCACTTACAAACTCCCCAAGTTTGCAACCCACAAGCTGGTCCACCAGAGCCCAGAGAACAGCCTTTGTTTCACAATTAGGCAAGGGATACAGTGGAAAAAGCCCAACTTGTTTCCTTTCTGTGTAGGACCCAGAAACTAGCCAATTTTATACTGCTTTTTGGTTTAGTTTTCAGATTTTCCCACAGGTCTATTGAGACCAGCTTGGCCAAAGGAAATGCCACTGCACAGCATTGCTTAGAGTAGAGCTGCGTGAGGCATAAGCTTATGAAAATTGGGAAAGACTTTTAAAAAATGTGTGTGTGTGTGTGTGTGTGTTTGTGTGTGTATGTCGGCTCTCATGTCACTAGTTTGTACTTTGTGCAGTGACAAAGTGAAGCCATCCAATTTTCAAATACATGAATCAACACGGTCAACTCAGTTGATCATTTGTGGAAAAAAGCAACATCTTTGTATGTGTGAGTTTTGTCCAGGTACAGGAGAAAAATACAGATTTTATATAAACCATCTATTTCACTTTAAAAAGAAGTAACAACCTTCGTATCTTCACGAAGAAAAGAAATGAGAATTTAAATCCACCCTTTCTCTGCATATACTTTGTGGTGGGTAGGCACACTGTTGAATAAAACTGCCTAGAAGTTTTTCAGACTAACTGTTGACTACAGCCTTTGGTTAGGTTTCCTGCCTCGGGGAAAGGTTAGGATACTTAAGGAACAAAGGGGCTTTGCCTGTCCCTAAGCTTATTGTTCTTTGACAGACCAGGTACAGCAAATAGTTTGCACTAAGCAGCAACCACTGAGGAGTTTAGCAGCAATGAGAAACGCTGGATTGTGCTCTGAAGTCATTAGTGAGAACCTTGTTCCCTCTCCCAAGCCTCATACTGTGAGGACTTCTCCTATTTATAAAAGTTGATTTTGCTCAAATTAGATTAGAAATCAGCTTTCCCTCAGCAGGCTGCTTGTTTGGCCGATAAAGGGAGGATAGCTGTTGACGTGGGTAGGATTGAGAGAAAGGGTGAGCCCAGGCACCTGTTCGCATTAGCCTTCCATCCCTTTATGGTAGGTGGACACAGAGGGAGTCTGAGAGCTACTGTTCATTGCAGATTGTGGAGGGCCAGGATTCAGCTGCCTTCAGTTCACCACCTGGGGACAGAGGGTTGGTCCCTATTTCATTTAAGGGCATCGGGGGTCTATAGGGAAAAACAGAAATAACGAAGAGAGGGCTTACTAAGTAAATCAAAAAACCATCCAGCAGGAGCCGGAATGGATGAAGGGGAATTACTCAGCTTCTTTAATACAGCCAATAAGGATTACAATAAATAGCAATGCCTTATTATCTGACTGGATCCTGGGAGGTCCTTCCATAGGCCCCACATGAAGTTCGACTTCCCTCCACCCCTCAGCACTCTTTTTTCTTCTCTGCTCTCCTCCGCATTAGGGCAGACACAGAACACAGCAGGAGCACTTCTGCCCCAGGGCCTTTGCCTTAGCCCTGCCTGCAGCTTCAAACACCCTTTCCCCAGATTGCTGCTTGGTTAACTCCCTCATCCAAGACTGGAGCCTGTTCCCGTCTCACCTTCTCATGGCTGTTCCCAGGCACCCACACGCCCGCCTGATCCTTTTTGCCCTGCCTTACTTTTCTTTTCTTCTACAGCACTTATCACCTTCTAACACACCACTTAGTTTACTTATTTTTGATGCTGCTGTTTATTTTCTGTCCACCTACCTCTCCCAATGCAGGCTGAAGAAGACCAGGAATCTCTGATGCAGCATTCACTGGTGTATCCCAAACACTTAGAACAGTGTCTGGCACATCGTAGGGGGTTCATAAATACTTGTTGAATGAATGATGAGGGAGTCTGGGCATGCATCATCATCATTATTAATATTATTTCTATTACTACTATATTCTATTAACATTACTGTTATTTTATCTGGCTTAGACATTTTAATTGACGTACTCTATGACGTGCATAGATGGCAAATGTCAGGTCTAGGACTCAAACTGAGCTCACTAAGATTAGTAGCTTGTGTCTAGTGACTTCAAAGAGTGATTTAATAAGATGGGTCACTTATGGATAGATCCCAAAACAGGAAATGTACGACAAGGAGATTATTTAAAATATTCAAACCACAATTAACAGCGAAGTGCCTTTCCCATCTTGCTCCTTTCTATTCCTCCCATCCTGCTTCTCCACTTAATTGGCATCTGAGTTTCTTATTTTTAACAGATAAATCTTTCAAGATAAAAGTGTTTATTTTATTTTCACTGATGTGTGCTAGCGTTGCTCTGGGAAAGAAAAAAGTTGGTAGTCCACACTGTACGAGGGTGTACTGTCACCCAATCTTTTGTTATAATAATAATAATGTTTATATTCTGCATACAGTTGGACTCCTATTCACAGCATGACAGCAAGTGATGGACCCTGGAATCTGAGCCCGCCCATAGCAGTTGAGGTTTAAGTAGAACACAAACTGACTATGGTCCGGATTCTTTGCTGTTTGAAGAGCAGGAGTTGAAGTGTGAAAAGCTCACATTTTAGCAGTAAACAGAGACAAGTGGGCAGAGGGGCCTTAAAGTAAAAAGAGAGGGCGGGGAGAACAGAGCCTGGGGTCTGGAGGGGGCAGTAAAGGGAGCCCAAGAGGGCTGTGTGCCGGGAGGCTGAGCCAGGAGCGTGAGTTCTGAGTACACATGGATTTCCTGCATTATCTGTCACTTACCAGGGGATTTGTAAATAATGTCAGCAGGAGCTTGTGTTTGCTTACAAGCACATTCCTGAATATTAGGGGCCACATTGATTGTTTCCCTTTATGTCCTGTAATCCCGGGGGCGCAATCCGATGGGAGCTGGCAGGAGCTGTGGATCATTTCCGTGGAGCTGGTCCAGCCTAGTTTCCCTGATGTACATCCGCACAGAGATATGCATAGCCTGGCTCGCTAGACTGATCCTTCTCAGCGCAAAGAGCCCTGAGGTCAGCTTGCTAGTTTCTTTTCATAAAACACTCCCTCTTGAAGAAGGCCCTGGCTCCTCCCTCTTCATACAGCCAGCAGGACAGATATATGGGTTTCTGAAAAATTATGCAGTCCCTTTTTAACCAAAAACAAGAAGAGTGTTCCTTAACGTGAGGCGTGGTGGCTCAGGTAGAATGGACCCACAGGGGAAGCCTTTCCCGGTTAAGGCAATGAGAAGGGAATCACGCTCCCTGCACCTGGGATGGAAGGGACACCTGTTTCTGCCCTTGTAGCTCTGGAGAGTGTATTCTTCCAACATGAGGAGTTGGTACAAGAGCGTCACAGTCAAGAGTTACAGTGGAAGTGGACATAGCACAAAATCTGGGAGAGTAAATCATTTATTTGACTTCTTCTCTGAATGTTTTTGTTTTTGGTTTGAAGCAGAAAAAAGCTTATCTAATCCTATTTTTGCTTAGGCAAATATCAAAAGGAATGAGATGAGCCCTCTGTAAAATTGTAAGTTAAATGCTTTTTATTCCCACCTTTCCGACCCTTCCCTGGGCCTCTTACCCGCCCCCCATCCCCCGGCCCCAGCCCCCTCCCTAATTGCCATAAGTTCCCAGCCTGCTAGATCTTGGCCTGCTCTGATGAAACTACCAGCCTGAGAAGCTGATTCTCTCTAAGGTGTTAATGGCTGTGCCCTCAACTAGAGAAACATTGCTTGCAAGAAAACAAAACCCACTCAAACTAGATTAAATAAAGAAAGATTGACTGTAAGTGTCTAAGAGGAAACCTCAAAAACATTCAAAGACAGGAAACAAAGCATGACATAAACTGACTGGAAATGAAGCTGGAAGTTGTTTTGGGAAGCCAGAATCTGAAGACATGACCACTCGTCTGCTCTTCTTTCCACTTCTTTCCAGGCTCAATCAATCAATCATCTCTCTCATTCTCTCTTGCTCTCTAGCTCTCTGTCTGCTTTCCTTCCGTTCCTTCCCCTCTCCTCTCTCAGATGGCTTGCTTGCCTTTTTTTTTTTTTTTTTCTTGGCGGTGTTGGATCTTCGTTGCTGCCTGCAGGCTTTCTCTAGTTGCAGCAAGTGGGGGCTACTCTTCGTTGTGGTGCGTGGGCTTCTCCTTGCGGTGGCTTCTCTTGTTGTGGAGCACAGGCTCCAGGCGTGCAGGCTTCAGTAGTTGCAGCATGCGGGCTCAGTAGTTGCGGCACGCAGGCCCTAGAGCAAGCGGGCTTTAGTAGTTGCAGCATGTGGGCTCAGTAGTTTCAGCGCATGGGCTCTAGGACGTGCGAGCTTCAATAGTTGTGGCACGTGGGCTCAGTAGTTGTGGTTTGTGGGCTCTAGAGTGCAGGCTCAGTAGTTGTGGCGCATGGGCTTAGTTGTTCCGTGGCATGTGGGATCTTCCTAGACCAGGGATTGAACCTGTGTCCCCTGCATTGGCAGGCGGACTCCTAAGCACTGCGCCACCAAGGAAGTCCCTGGCTTTACTTTTAAATGACCTAACTTGGTCTGATTCTATGTGATCTTCAATTAAGTACCTGCCATCACCTAACTAAAGTCTCTGCATCTCAGTTTAATTTCTAAAAACCAAGTCTGATTTGCCGTTGGTCATTCAATGGATTTGCTCCTCGCTCCTTGGGTAATGATGGGATTTGATCTGAATTGAGGGGAGAGGATGAAGAAATTAAGAAAGGGTTTGTTAACCTGTGTGACCTAGGGCTACCTCTTCTAGCTGTGAGCAGGTCAAGGGAAGTGGAGCATGTATATCAGATATCTTTGACACACACCCCAGAAGGCAGTGGCTTAACGCTGTAAGCATTTATTGAGCTCAGGAGCCTGTGGGTTGCCTGGATGGTTCTGCTGTCTTGGCTGGGCTTGGGCATATGCCAGGGAGTCAGCTGGCTGTCAGCTGATCCAAAACAACCTTAGCTCCCACAGCAGAAATGACTGGGAGCAGAAGTTCCCGTGTTTCATCCTCCAGAAGACTAGCTCAAGCATGTTCCTCGTGGTGATGGCTGAAGTGGAAGAGTGGAAACAAAAACACTCAAGGTTTTTTCCAGGCTTCTATATGGGTCACATTTGCTAACATCCCCATTGCCAAAGAAACTCACATGGCTAAACTCAGAACCAAGGGGCAAGGAAATAGATCCTATCTGTTTATTGAAAGAAATGAAACTCTCAACTCACATGGCAAAGGAGGTTGGATACAGAGAGAGAAATTGGAGCTATTAATGCAATCAATCTGCTGCATCATGGCAACAAATTCACTGACACGTACAACAGGCTAGTATAGATACACATCCTTCGCCGGCAAAATTTGTATAGGATCTTACTGATACTAACTCCTGATCCCAAATAATGAACTACCAAGGTTGGAATTTTGAATCCTTCTCAAATAACAGCAAATAAATGACATGTTTGTCTCTAGGTAAAGCTAGAAGTTAAGAATAACTAAAATACAGAACCAAGATAACAGAGGGAATTGGATGTTCTCCCCTTCCCCCCTCCCCCGCCCACAATTCACACACAACATACCTAGGCTTATAACATCCTGCTTCATATATATATAATATATATATATATTATATATTATATATATATGTATTTCTTTTTAGGGGGTGGGGAGCGGCTGCATTGGGTCTTTGTTACCGCGTGCGGGCTTTCTCTAGTTGTGGTGAGCAGGGGCTTCTCTTTGTTGCGATGCCAGGCTTCTCCTTGTGGTGGCTCCTCTCGTTGCAGAGCACGGGCTCTAGGCATGCAGGCTTCCGTAGTTGCACATCCTGCTTTCTGATTCACCAGATTAAAAAACAAAGCTTATTAATTTAATTGTGTTTCCTAAATAGCTGAAAGCTGAGCATGTGTAACCCTAACCCTGTGAAGAGTTAAAGGCTCTGTCATTGGTGAGTTTTTTCCCCCTTGGTGGTGGCTGGGTTCTCTGTTGTGCAGTGGGGGCTAGGTATTTGTTTGCTTTTCTGACAGGAATAAAAAGAATACAGCTTTTATAGGTGCCCTACAGTAAGCTCCTGGGATAGATAATCCAGCCTGGGGCTTATTCTGGTCTTCTGCTCCTCTTCTTAGATTCATAGAGTAATAAAATGTCTGGACTAGATGGGGCTTAGAGATCATCTAGCGTTTCCCAACCTTTAGTTAGTCACATAAACCATTCACTGTTTTGTAACATCTGTCCACTCTTTAATGTTTTTAGTTCAATTGGCTCAATTTTAAAACCTAAATTAATTTATTTTTAAAAATTTACATCATTGGGCTTCCCTGGTGGCTCAGTGGTTGAGAGTCCACCTGCTGATGCAGGGGACATGGGTTCGTGCTCCGGTCCGGGAAGATCCCACATGCCACGGAGCAGCTGGGCCCGTGAGCCATGGCCACTGAGACTGCGCGTCCGGAGCCTCTGCCCCGCAATGGGAGAGGCCACAACAGTGAGAGGCCTGTGTACCGCAAAAAAAAAAAAAAAAAAAAGAAAAGAAAAATATTTACATCATGGCCGTAAGTTGAAAAATCAGTGTGATTTGATGTAATAGAAAATGAGCATAAAATAAACAGAATGAAAACACCGCATTGTTAGGAAATTCTGTCCAGATGCTTGAGCCTTCAGCCTGCCCAGTCTCTACTAAAAAGGAAGTTTAGCAGATGTGAAGGAAGTGTTAAAGAAATATTATCCTCAAACTGACGCATTCTCTCTGATGGAGTCAGGAAGATGGAAAGAGGCTTGAAAAGGTCATCACTTTCTCACTATCCAATTCAGTGCTACTTAGTGAGCTGTTCCTGTATCCCACAATCATCTTGGACTTCCTGAGTTGTGTGGGCAGTGCACTGTAGGGGATATCAATAGTCCAAGTCCCTCCATTCACAGATGGAGGAACTGAGACCTCTTACTCCTTTCTCATGGTTGCCTTTGTACCATGTCACTACCAACTTGCATCTTGCCCAACACTTAGGGCAGGGGAAGGGAAAAGAAATGAACCACAAAAGAAGTAAAAGAGCTGGTGGGTGGTGCTTTTGACTCTACAAAGTTGGAGCTTACCTGGTATTCAATTACCTCTGTTCTTCCTGACCTCCATTTCTAGAGGACATTGACTATAGCCTATTAAAAGAAACAGAAAGAGCCCCTTACTTACATAAAGAAGACTTCTGCCTGGATGTACTGTTATCCAGGACTCTTAGATCAGGAGCTTCTAAATAGATACAGCCATACAAAAGGAGGCATCTCCAGTTCTCTTGCCAAGGAAAGCAGTGTGTCAGGAAAAAGGCCAAAAAGGCAGAGCTATCTGGTTCCTTGGAGTAAGCCATAGGAGCTGTGTAATGGCATTCTAAATCCTCCATGGCAAACTGTATGGATTTTCAAAATGAGGTGGGGAAATCCTCTTTGTCTCCTTAGCTTTTCAGGATGGATTTTTAGTTGAAAATCCTTTGTTTAAAAAAAATAGGATAAATGTAGTCATATGTTTAACTAAGCTCTTTATTCCATTGCCTGTGATTTGGAATAAGCTATTGAGACGTTTCTTCAGCCAGGTGAGGAAGAGATGATCTTCTGGAAATATCCTTCTTCTTCATATTTTTAAAGATGATGCTCATTATATCACATATTGGTGTTTCGTTTTTAATCTCTCATGCTTTTTGGAAACAGTGTGGTATGTGTATTAAGTAAACAAATGTTTCTTTTCCCCATGCCTTATAGGATAAAATCAAAAGGGCAAGTGTCTTAATCTTTGGGATGTGGGTGCCTACAGCTGGTACCTATTATATGAATCAAATTTCTTTCTCCACACTTCGAATTTTAGTGTTCTGTACATTTGTACATGATCTGAACAGCTCAGGCTTTATTCGTGTTGATGGAAACAAGAAAAATGCAGATGTCTATCAATCTGTCTTTACATTTGTTCATAGTTGAGATTCCTCTCAACCCCATATTGGCTCTTCCTTCAGAGGCACAGAGAGAAAAGATACTTTACAGTTGAACAGGTTTGTGTGGACATCCTGATTCTGTTCTTACTGTCTCTGAAATAACTGACAGAGATACTAAAATTTTCTGAGCCTCACTTCTTCACCTTTAAATGGGGCAATAAAATCCACCATGTCAAAGTATTATAAAGATTAAAATAAGGTGATATAGGTAAGGCTCATAGCACAGGGCCTTACACTGAAGCTTGCATAGGTAGTCAGTAGCAATATTACATTGGAAAGGCTGTATGAGATAGAGAGGCATACATACAGGCTTTGGGGTCAGAGGGGAGGAGGACCCATTTCTGCTTCATTCATAAGTGCATCTCCAGAGCCAATTCCCACTGGCATGTAGCAGGAACTCATTATTTTTTGGATGGATGAATGAATGGTTCTGGCATATTCCCTTATTAGTTGTGTGATCTTAGATAAGGCATTGCACCCCTCAGTGCATGTTTCTACAACTATGTAGCAAGGATAATACATTTGTTATGGAGTTGCAAGGAAGCTTAAGTGCAATGGCTGATGTGAAGTACACAGCACAGAGACTGCCACACGCTATGCTTTCCACAGTTATTTATTTCAAATCTCTATTGTCCTTCACTTTAGTGGATCCCAAATAACAAACTAGGATTAGCAGTTCCACTAGAAGTATCCATTTTAATTTAGTTTTGTTTTTTTGTTTTTTTGGCTGTGTTGGGTCTCTGTTGCTGCACGTGGGCTTTCTCTAGTTGCAGCAAGCGGGGGCTACTCTTCATTGCGGTGCGTTGGCTCTAGGCACACGGGCTTCAGTAGTTGTGGCCCACAGGCTCAATTGTTGTGTCTCGTGGGCTCTAGAGTGCAGGCTCAGTGGTTGTGGTGCATGGGCTTAGTTGCCCCACAGCATGTGGGATCTTCCCAGACCAGGGATTGAATCCATGTCCCCTGCATTGGCAGAAGGATTCTTCTCGAGCCTTTTTTTTTTTTTTTTTTTTTTTGCGGTACGCGGGCCTCTCACCGCTGTGGCCCCTCCCGCTACGGAGCACAGGCTCTGGACGCGCAGGCCCAGCGGCCACGGCTCACGGGCTCAGCCGCTCCGCGGCATGTGGGATCTTCCTGGAGTGGGGCACAAACCCGCGTCCCCCGCATCGGCAGGCAGACTCCCAACCACTGCGCCACCAGGGAATCCCTGGCAGGAGGATTCTTAACCACTGCACCACCAGGGAAGTCCCAGAAGTATCCATGTTAAAAGGTAACTTTTAAAATGGGCAGTGGGCAGTGTCCAGGAGCCCAGGACTTATGTAGGTGGCCCTTCATCAAAAGTGTCAGGGTCTAAGAAAAGCAGGATGTCTAATTTGACCCATTTTTGTTCCTGGGCAACTTCAAGGTAGTATAGGTTGGGCAAAGGCCAGGCCATGCGGGCATAAGGAGGATCCTGAAAAGAGGTATAGAAATTATCTTTCACCGAGACCTCATGTTCTCATTTTTGAAAGAACTAAGAGAAAGTTTCCATCTCTTGTGTCAACTTCAGTTGATTAGTCGTGCTTTGGGGAGTTTTGTCGTAAAAAGGATTCCAAGGCTACAACCTGACAGAAGAGTGTAATGATTGATTACCAAATGTCTGCCGTGAGTTTAAGATGGGGTGTTATGTCTGGTGTGCCGTGGAGATTTATGCAACAGCATTCAGAAGGGAGATTTTCTATAGCCTTTACCGAAGTCAGGCATGTTCCTTTGCAAGTTAATTGCAAAAACAAATAATCAAGAATCTATTTTTTCCCCTCTTTCAGATTTTTGCTCTTACAGGAACCATCTCATGTTAGCAGGTCATGGTGGCACTTAAGATCTTGAAGTAAATAGGAAAACAACCACTGACCCAGTGAAATTGATCGAATGTAACCCTTACAGAAATGCCTGACATTGCAGGTCAAATGTACAGTATGTGATATTCCTGCCTGCATTCATTTGGCAAATATTTATTGAGCATCTGCTATGTGCCAGGCAGTGTTATAGCTGTTGTTTCTTTAGTGAACAAAACACACAAAAATGCTTTTCCACATGAAGCTTACATTCTAGTGAGGGACTCTGTTGACCCTTATTTTAGTTATTATAAAAATTTATGATAAAAAAAATTTCAGCCATTGGAAGGCTGCTCTCCAGAACATGTACAGAAAGGGGAGGACGTTCTTACTCTGACCTGCGTAACCTGGCTGGATTATAACTGCACAACCTATCATTGTTCTAGAGCCCAGTCATCCATTTCACTCCTACTCGTTAATGTACTTCCAACTTTCTGCCTTGTGATGTGTCATTGTGACCCACGTAGATAAACTGTAGAGAATCTGCATTTCCAAATGTTTGATCCCTTCTCATTTGGCCATAATTGCATAGATGTAGGCTTTACACTCTGTACCCGCACCCCCCCACACACCGGGGCTTCTTTGGCCTAATCTATCTATGATCAGCTTCTAGAGCAAGGTTTTCTTCACTTTGGGAGTAGCTGGAAACTTTGGCCAGTTTCCCAAGTGTGTTTACCCTACTGACTTGATAATAAGTGAAATCTGTATCATTAGTTTCTGAGTCAGAGGACAATTGAGCTTTGAGCAGTGTAGACCCCTTAAGTTCTTCTATGTTTGGGGAAGAAAAAGAGCAACAGAGCCTCTGGCTCCTGAAACCCTGAAACTGTGATTCAACCTTGATGTCAGGTCAGATTTCACATTGCCAGTTGCCTCTTCCAATCTCTTCATGCTACTCCAAGGCTCCAGATGTTGCCTCCCAGGAGTGGTATAAACAAAATATCAACATCCTTAATGACCGTGGACAGGGGACAGGGAGGCAAGGGTGACTGTATTAGCCAGGACTCACTGCAAGTGATAGAAACCCAATTCAAATTGACTTAAGGAAAAAAGGAATTTTATGGTTCATATAACTGAAGAATTCTGGTTTTAGGCATGGCTGAATCAGGAATCTGTTTCTCTTCTCTGTGATGTAGTCACTCCTGGGCAGGCTCTCTTTGCTTGGTAGACTTATATCGCATTGTAAAAAGAGCTTCTCTTTAATACAAGTTCTAGCAAAAGTCCCAAGGTTTATGCTCATTGGCTCTGATTGGTCAGGCTAGGATCACATGTCCATCCCTGAACTAATCACTGCAATCAGGAGATAAAATACACTGATTAATTTCCTCAATATGGAACTGCATGCAGCTCATTTCACCCAAACTTCATGGACTGAGAGTAGGGAGGAATAGCTCCACAAAGGGAAACCAGGATGCTCTTAGCAGAGGAAGGGGAAATGTATATACTAGGCAGGTGGAACCACCAAACATCCACCAGAGGCACCCTGCACTGACTGTCATCAACAAAGAGGGAGGTGACAACATGTCACTTGGTATGAGGGTGGTAGTGACTGTGCATTTACTTCTTGCAAGAGGGTTGGGAGAAAAACCACTCGTGTCAGGTTCCAAAGCAGGGAAGGAGGAGGCGCAATGGCAGCCACCAGCCCACACGTTCCTAAACATCCACCCATGGGCCATCTTGGGTTTGTGTGCCCTGGAGTATTTCCCTGGGAATATGAACCCCCAGATACTGGTTGGTACTATAACTTATATAAGTTATAACAGATAACTTATCCCCAAATCTGCTTGTCAGGGCTTTAAGGCACCCAGTTCATCTTCATCAGGGGTAGACATCTGTAAGTTTGAGTCATAGCACTTTCTAGTGCAGATAAATGCTCTGAGCAAGGACACGACTAGGAACCATTACAAAGCAATGCTTTGCACTAACTGCTGCATATAATGTTCACTGCCTCTTTGCTGATATTACCAAATGAAGGCTGTTTCTTACTGGTTCATTTTTATTTTCATTATCACAAGGGTCATCTAATTCACTTATACTGCACGTGTTGCTGTAGAGTCTAGATGGTAGTCCTCAAGGCTAATCCTGAGTACCAGCCTGCTCAGTGTGACCGAGGCTAGAAGGACTGCAGCAGTTCTGCTGTGCTTCTTCAGAGCCCCCAGCAGAGCTCACGTCACCCGTTAAATGCAATGTTCTATTCCCTTTCTGTGCCCCCTACTAAACTGTGAGTTCCTTAGCAACAGGGACTGTCTCTTTAATCCCCAGCATCTCCCGTACCCAGCATATTATAACCACTCAATGAATGTTTGTAGAATAAGTGCTCTGCTTAGTGATTGTAAAGTAAAGAGGAATAAGACATAGTCCCTAACCTTGAGACGCTTCAAGTCTATTAATTACAAAATAACAATACCAGTCATGACATCAACTAATGTTAATTAAGTGCTGTATGCTAGATACTGAGCCAAGTGCTTTCCATGCATTCTCATTTAATGATTTTGACATTCTCCCCCCCATATATACTATTACTACCCCATTTTACAGATGAGGAGGCTGAAATTCATGGAGTAAGCTAATGTCGCATCATTTGAAAATGGTGGCATTGGGATTTGAACCCAGGTCTGCCGGATTATAATGCATGTTCCTAACCACTAAAGTAATACTACTTCTATAAAGGCAGGATGAAAAAAAGGTGGGGGAAGGTGGAATAAATTAATACCCAAAGAATTGGCAGAGAGTTCCCAGAGCCAATCATGATGACATTAAATCTTGTATAAAGGTAATGAGTTGGTCCAATTTTCCAACTAGTAGGGGAATAAAGCAGAGATCTAGAGACATGTTAATGACACTATCTGAAGACCCATGGAAATGCGCACCGGCCACTTGAAACTAGCGAGCACCTACTATTCTCCCTGGGTTTTTCTTTAGGCTAGAAGAAGGTTTCTTCTCTAGTGGAGGAAGTGTCTGCATCTTCACTAAATACGGGGTCAAAAGCTGGATGAGCTCTGCGCCACACAAGTTTATTTTACGTTCTCCCAGAATGTAAAGAGAAATCTCAGAATGACATCATTAAATGGAAATCAGGGATCACACCTGTAAGAACTGTGTGCACTTTGTACCCTACCCCAAGCAGTTCTTTCTCCTGCTCTTTGTCGGCTTCCCCATAGAGATCTGAGCAGGAACCAAAGAAAAGGGCAGCACAGGAGTGACAACCCCAAGGGAGGTCAAGTCAGGAGGAAGTGGGTAGGGTGGCCGGGCAAGCTTCATGAGGAGAGAAAAGCAAAGTGAGCCATTCCATGAGGCCTGCAGCCAAGTGGGTGTCAGAGACCCAGGTATCTGGTTGAGCCTGAGAAGGCTTCTTGCCAGACCAAGGGCAGGATTTCTGGGAAGAACCTAAGGAAGGAGCCAGCAACTGCTTAGAGCTAGAACTGTCCATCATGAGTAGGCTTGCAGAGCTGTGGGGAATGTTAGTGCTCAACAACCAAACTGTGTTTAGTGACCTTTATTCACTCAACAGTTTTCATGTGTGGATATGTGTGGATGTGCTGTGTGTATGCACTGAGCCAGGTAATTGGAAACCATGAAGAGATATGTTACCACTGGAAATCTTATGTAGGACACAGAGCCCAGTAAATTGGCAGCAGTGATACAGTGCTGAGAAACCCCCCAAAGGGGCAAGCAAACGGAGTTCTGGGATTATATGGAAGACAAAATTACTAAAGAAAAGATTATTTGTTAAAGAAAAAATTATTCATGACATTTGGTAAAAATGGTAAGGAAGACTTTGTTCAAGGGGGGCTACTGCAGTGGTGTTCTGTAATAGGAGAGAGAGATTGGGCTCGACTCTGAGTGAAGAAATAAAAAAAAAAGGAAACTTATAGCCATGAGCTGGGTGTGGGTCAGTGGATGGAAGTTCACTAAGAGGAAACATCAGGAGTAAGGGGGGTTCTGGCTTACCTGACGTAATGGATTCTTACTGAAGACAGACCAGTGTGATCAGACTTCAGATGGAGGATGGTGGAGAATGAGGAAACTGATTAGATATCGATGGTGATTAGAAATTGAGGATGGGGATTCTGGCTAAACGTACTTAGCAGGATTCTTGCTAAAATTGGACAAATGCAGAGACAAGCATGGAAGTCCACAAGTTGAGGCCACAAAAGAGCTCAGAAGAGCCTGCCTGAGTGGAGTTTGGTCAAGCAGAGGATCTTTGTTAATACCTATCCCAGTCCCAGCTGGAAAGGAGCAGAAATTTAGCTGAAAGCTAAGTAAGCACTGAAAAGTGAATAGGATTCATCCAGGTGAAGCATGGGAGTGGGGGGAGCAAGGTGTCAGGGGGCCTTTGGGAAGGGAAAGAAGAAGCATGGCTCAAAATCAGGAAATAGGGCTTCCCTGGTGGCGCAGTGGTTGAGAGTCCGCCTGCCGATGCAGGGGACACGAGTTGTGCCCCAGTCCGGGAAGATCCCACATGCCGCGGAGCGGCTGGGCCCGTGAGCCATGACCACTGAGCCTGCGCGTCCGGAGCCCGTGCTCCGCAACGGGAGAGGCCACAGCAGTGAGAGGCCCGTGTACCGCAAAAAAAAAAAAAAAACAGGAAGTAAGAGAGGGCGTGACAGTTCTAGGAACTGCAAGAAACTTGGTCCAGTTTGTGCTCAGAGGGAGAGGTGGGAAGTAGCAAGAGGTGGCACCAGGCTAGCTACCCTCAGAGCTTGGACTTCATCCTGGAGCCAATGTGGGCTCTATCATTGGGTTTTCCTTCCAAAGGAGGAAATGATCAGAACCTCTCGCAGGGCTGTCTTGGGTGCATAGTGCCACAGCTGCCAACAACAAAAAAGATGCTGGCTCCTTGAGAACATCTGAGTCCATCAACACCTGATCATCTTACAGGCTGGTCCAAAGGAAGCACTTTGGCCATCTTTTTCTGGCTATAAAAACAGAGTCTTGGTGTCCTGATATTACTAAAACCCTCATAAATTGAGATGTATTTTGGACTTCAGAGCATGTCAAAAATCATGTAATGTTTCTAGACTAATTCTAGTTCAGTAGACTCATGTTAGTGGCACCTGAGAATTACCTGGGAAATTTTGAAAGAAATGTTGATGCCGGGGCCACCCTCAAAGATTCTGGTTCAATTGACTGGGGTGGAGCTGGGCATTGGCAGTTTTTAAAGATCCCCACATGGTCCCCTGTGCAGTCAGATGTTTTATTTTTCTCTATTTGCCCATTTATTCAATGCAGTTGGGTTTTGTTCCCTGTGCACTGGAAGCACATTTTTGGAATGGAAATGCTGCAGGAAAAAAAGCAGGTGGCTACAGGCTCCAGGGTCCTGGCCCATCTCCCCTCACTGCCCCTCCCCATGAAATGCCATCCATCAGGAGCACTGAGCAACAGTCCCCCTAAATACTTCCCAAGGTGCTGCCCTGTTTCGTTCCTTCCACACTGAGACAGCAAATCGTTAACTCAGAGTCCCTGGGTTGTTTCTTGAAGCAATTAACAGCTGCCCCGTGTTAATTCCGAGTCAATAGCCCCTCGAGGCTGCTGCTCTTACAGCTGTCGGCTTCTGGCCTCCACAGCACATTTTGAAAGTAACTTGACGGGGCAGTGAGACTCTGCCCCTTCTGCACTCCCTGGGAAAGCCTTCACCAGGCTTCCTTGGGGGGACACTAAGTGCCCCAGGGACTCGGCAAGCCAGCAGGGGGCTCCACCCACCTCTTTCGTGTCAGATGACAACTTGGGAGACTGGCAGAACCAACTCCCCTCTGCAGAGACAGCCCCTAGAGATATTCATGAAGCTTTCGTTTGTTTGTTTTGGCTTTTCTGGAATTCCTTTTTCTGTTTGTTTTGAGATGGCTGTATTTTTCCTTCATGTAAAAACCCCTCCTTCAACTCAGTCTGTGGTTTCTATCACAGAGCCACACGATTTCTGACATCTTGCCTGTGCTGCTTCCTCCAGCTCCCTGTGGACAGAATGAGACTCGAGAGGATGGTAAAATAATCCAACTGCCTCCCTGCAAGACAGGAGCCTGGATCGTGCCGGCCATCATGGCCTGCTACCTCCTAGTGGCAAACATCCTGCTGGTCAACCTCCTCATCGCTGTCTTTAAGTAAGAGGGTCCTTCTTCAGAGCCCTTGGAATGGAGTAGGGAGACTGAGGCAGGAGCGGGGCATGATGCTCCAGAAAGCAGCGGTTTTCCTCACTTGATTCTCTCTGGTCTCTATTTCAGCAATACATTTTTTGAGGTAAAATCAATATCCAACCAAGTGTGGAAGTTTCAGAGGTATCAGCTCATCATGACTTTCCATGAAAGGCCCGTTCTGCCCCCACCTCTGATCATATTCAGCCACATGACCATGATATTCCAGCACCTGTGTTGCCGATGGAGAAAACACGAGAGTGACCCAGATGAAAGGGACTATGGCCTGAGTAAGCTTTGAGTGACAACCCCCCGCAACTACAGAGCAGAAATCCCCACCACGTCTATACGCGGTCGTGCAGGACCACTGGGCACCTGGGTCCTCCTGCTTCCTACCCACAGCTCCGAAGACTTGGGAGGGATGGGAGGGTATGCATGATGAGAAATGGTGCTGGAACGGAGACAGGAGAGGCTTAAAGCGAGCACTCTTAGCCTCACACCTTTCTTAGTGAGATAAAACCAGGCTCCAGCAGGGCTGTTTTAGCACCTTCATAGGTTCTAAGCTTCTTACTTTACAGACATCCCACCACAAGATATATCAACCATGTTAATATGCTCCCAATGCTGCAGTATATATAATTTAAGCATCCTGACATGAGTTGAGTTGTAGGTGACTAAGTTTGATTTTCCGTGGTCATTTTTGGATCTATCATGTTTTTAGGTCTTAAACATTTCCCAAGCCTTAAGGGTTGTGCCTATATGGCTTCATGAGGAAACCAGTCCTGCTTTCCATGATTCCAAGGACAAAAAAAAAAAAAGACCCTCCACCAACCACCTTCTAGCCCAGTGTTTCTGGAAGGAAATTAGATTGACATTGGGGTGGAATAATTCTTCATTATATAGGATTGTTCCACATATTGCAGGAGATTTAGCACATCAGGCCTCCACACATTGAATACTAATAGCTCCTGCAGATTCCTAAATATCCCCTGGGTACCACCCACAGTTAAGAACCATTGGGAATCCAGCCCCCATACAAGCAACCTACCGTGGTTTCTCAAAGTGTGTCAGATAGACCACGTACACTAAATCTACTGAACCAGAGCCTCTAGGATTGTGGCCAAAGAATGACCTCCAGGTGATCACTAGTGCAACTAAAGTTTGAAACCAAAGCCACTTAATAATCAACTGCTTCTCTAAGTCTGAAGCTTTTAACAACTTCTCTGACACAGCAATGCCTGACTTCTTTCGAGACATTAAAATTGGAAAGTTGGAGAGGAGTTAAGAATTCCAAAATTCACTATTTCCATTTGAAACACCCATTTAGGCAAGTAGAAGCTCAGGGGGAGAAAAGGTTCAGATTTCCACTGGGCTCTTTCTGCCACTGAATCAGTTATGAATTTGTTTACCAGCTATAAATAGAAAACCAGACTAACAGTAACACAAATATGTAAGGTTTTACTTTTCTCACACAACAAAAAGTGAAAAGGTAAATAAATAGCCCAGAGCTCAACAATGACTCACTGAAGTCAAAGACCCCAAGTCAGCTATTCCTTGTCACACTGTCTTGTCTCATGGTAGCAAAATAGCTGCTGCACTTCCAGTCATCACATTCATGTTCAGGGCAGAAAGAAGCATGAAGGGGAAAAAAGGTAGAAAGAAGCAGCCACATACTTACAGTTTATCAGGAAAGCAAAATCTCTTCTCAATACACAACCCTTTCCTGCAGCAGGTTTTTTTTGTTCCTTGAGCCAAACTGGGTCTCATGGTTGTTGCTAGCTTGAACGGACACTGGAAATGTGTATTTGGCTTTCCAGTCTCAGTAGTGGAAAGAGGGAAGAGGGAACTTGGGTTGCAAAGGGCTTTTAGTAAGGTGAATGAACAATGTCTGTCTGCCACACTCCTCAGCCCAGAAGTTGAGTTTTTAAGAAACCTCCGTTCTCTGCATAGCTTCCCTTTCCTTTATTTACCTACATTTTTGTCCTTACGATATATATAATTCTAACCGGTCTCTGCAGTAAACCAGGTATACTCAGGTGAGCTTCAGAGACCCATAATGAATCTAACACAGAGAAAGAGGACAGTGACACAAGTTGCCTGACCAGATTTGGATTTAGTTTGAGACTCAGTGAAGAATCTGGGCCCCATTCCCTAACCTTGAGTTAGATTAGGAATGTCATTCGACCCACAAGTCAGGTGCCATCGCTTTTACTTCTCTGCCTCATATCTCTCATTTCTTTTCCACAGAGCTCTTCATAACTGATGATGAGCTCAAGAAAGTACATGATTTTGAAGAGCAGTGCATAGAGGAATATTTCAGAGAAAAGGATGACCGATTCAACTCGTCCAATGATGAGAGGATACGAGTGACTTCAGAAAGGTGTGTTCCCATGGGTACATGCCTCCTGGGGTTGTTTTATACCATGGCATGCCTTATCAATTGATTTTGTTTGCAGGGCCACAAAAAAACAGGGACCCCGTTGTGCTTATTTTTATTGTCCAAGAAACCATCGAGCTTATGAGAGAACAGAATGTTGTCTGAAATGTCTATAGATCAAAGTCCCAGACTTATAGACCCTAGACTTCTCCAGCAGGCAGTAGCAGCCGCCTTCCTGGACACTAGAGATTGTTGAGTCCAGGACAGGGCAAGAGTTGCTGGCTCAGACCAGAAATTGGAAAGTTCTGACCCAGACATAAACCAAGAGAGACCCAGCCCAACTCAAGACTCTCCATCAAGTTTGTGTTTCATGTAGATCACTGAGCATCTTCTCCAAAGGTGAGGATGGTCCTAGTGCCTGGCTTATATGGGTGCCCAATACCTTCTGAATAAACAATAGCAAGAGACTTGTGAATTAGATAGAATAATGGTTGAGGGTTTTTTTTTCAATTGTTTTGTTTTTTCTTCTTATAGAACAAGATAAAAGCAAAGAAATAAAGGCAGATTTTTTACTTACTTACTATATAATTTTAGATCTCATTGGCCAAATAGTTTTGTAGACCAGTAGGGCTGTAAGAAAAAAATCTCAAAATGAAGAGAAGAGAATCCTTTAAGGTTAATAAATCTAAGTTTATGTAAATGAACTTACATTTTCTTATTTTGCTGTAGACTGGCGCTCAAAACCCAGCATTTAGGAACTACTCTTCTAAAGAACACCCCAAGTGTTACAAAGCATTAGTGTAACTTTAAATTTTAAGCACTTTCAATATAAAAGTGGCAGAAGCAAATTATAAATAATGGGAAAAGGATGATATACTGATGACTTCAGATGATATATGACTCAGACTTCTAAGATTTGAGTCAGTTGCCTCTAGTTTTCATGAAATGACATTTTGTCTGCTTACCCATGTCATACATTTTTCTCTAGTGGCCCTGTAGAAGTTACACAAATGGCATTTTTCTGTCCCTGGCCCTTTATTTCTTTAAAGAATGCAGTCTAGATAAGTGAGTATATACACATATGCTATTGAGTGATTGTATCCATAGGTACTCAGCCAATATTAATAAAGTTTAAAGCCATGCACAGATTTTATACACATCTGTCATTGCAAAATAGAGCATTTTATGATGATATGGTGTGAAGCAATTTTCCAGTAAACAGAGGAAGGAGCTGCAAATCTAAAGATCTCTCTCATGCTGAGGCCTTGAAAAAGCTATTTATTAATGGACATATAGCCATGTGGTTCCCAGAAAATTGTGCCCTGTGGACACATTGTCCATTGCTCAGACATATTTCCAAAGCATATGTTTGAAATGCTTTTTGGATTCAGAAAACCACAGACCTGGGAGGAAAGAAAGGTAGGGGAAGGAGTGTTAAGATGCAAGGAAGTCTTTGTCTTTCTTTCTGGGGAACTAGAATGAGAGTTACAGACACCAGGGCATGTAAACTGTGACCTTGTCACCAATTCCTTTTGGATGGAAACATAAAGGAACTATAGCACCTCCAACTGAGGCTCTCACCCCACACCAGGAGACTTCTTCCCCAAGGCCCTATTCTTCTGTGGGTGGTTACAGAGCCCTACCCTTCAGAGCATGACCAAGATGAACAATTCCCAGAAATCAGGACAGCGTGCAGGCGCACCCTCCCTGTGTCCCAGGCGTTAGCTGACCTCCTGGATTAACACTGGCCTAGAGGACCAGGGCGAGTTCTCGGCCAAGCCCAGGTGCCAGAGAAGTGAACTTAAACCCGGGCCTCATTCTGCTTCTGTTGCTTCTGTCTGTGTTTATTTGAGGTTTTGCTTTTGTTGTTGGTGGTGGTAGTTTTGGTTTGTTTTGCATTTGTAATTGTACCCGAAAATAACATCTTTAAACACTAGGATTATACTCAGCACAATAGAAGCACCACGAGGTGCATAAGGGAATCAACCAAGGGAAGAGTGGGTCCATGTTACCAACCTCACACATTCTCTAGGCCATGTCCTTTCTAAGTGGAGTGGCATGTGAAATCACCTGTCCTGTTGTACATTAACTAGCTAGCTAGATGGATAGATAGATGGATAGAGAGTGATAAATAGATAAGTATGTATAAACACACATTTGAATACATATGTTAAATTTACAGAAGTTAGCTGTGCACATTCTATATAGTATATAAAATATTTTATAATTTTCTCTTCATATTAGATAACCTCAATACAGAGATTTGAAATCAGAAACATTAAGAGCTGGTTCTTTGCTCTACTAAAAACTTGGGAAAAGGGTTTTTTCACATAGTGAGCCCCATGCTTCTCCCCCTGCTGCTACCTTTAAAATACAATTTATTTATACATGTTCTATTTGCATGAATCTTTTTAGAAATACAAATATACTTCCATAATTGTCTATTTAAATGGATCATTATTAAATCATATTTTTGTCACCAAATGGTATGTATAGGGCTCAATACAATATTCAGGAGATCATTAACACCTTGGAGGAACTTGATCCTGAAAAATCCTTGACTTTCCCTTTTTTTTTTTTTTTTTTTTTTTGTGGTACGCGGGCCTCTCACTGTTGTGGCCTCTCCCATTGCGGAGCACAGGCTCCGGACGCGCAGGCTCAGCGGCCATGGCTCACGGGCCCAGCCGCTCCGCGGCATGTGGCATCTTCCAGGACTGGGACACGAACCTGTGTCCCCTGCATCGGCAGGCGGACTCTCAACCACTGTGCCACCAGGGAAGCCCAACTTTCCCATTTTTATATAGCAATGACCATGATGTATCTAAAGCAATACAGTTCCAGAA
This sequence comes from Orcinus orca, assembly GCF_937001465.1. Taxonomy (NCBI): domain Eukaryota; kingdom Metazoa; phylum Chordata; class Mammalia; order Artiodactyla; family Delphinidae; genus Orcinus; species Orcinus orca. The sequence continues at coordinate 72,103,208 of NC_064564.1, read as the reverse complement.
TGTAATGAGCTAATTGATTGTAACCAGTGCCCTCACTTATTTGGGACGATATCTAGCTGGTGATAATTATATTAAAATAACCAAATTTCTAAACTATTAAGCAACATTGGTGACTGGCTTCTTTTCTGAGGATTTTTTGACTATTGGCTGAAGATAACCAATCCTTGGAGTTTGTTCCATCAAATTCTGTGTTCATCATCCTTTAACTAGTTCAGTTCTGTTTCAGTACATGCATACTGGATCTTTACTGTATACCAGACAATAAGGTAGGGCCCTTACCTCAAAAACCACAGTCTCATTGAGTTCCAGTGTACACCCAAGGCAGGAACAACCAGAAACATCTAACTCAGTGTTGTCAAACTTTAGAAGGCCTGAAAATCATCTGGAAGGCTTGTTACTACATAGGTTGCTGGGCATCCGTCCCCACTCCGGGTTTCTGATTCACTATGTCTAAGGTGGGGCCCGAGAATTTGCATTTCTAACAAGTTCCCAGGTGATGCTGATGCTGGTTCTGGACCACACTTTGGGGACCACGAATAAAATACGATGGACAAGATAAAAGTTAAAGTAGGAGAGGACGGTGCAAAATTATTCACTGTGGAACATACAAAATTCGGCACCTTACATTCAGAATAAGTTCGGGAAGTCAGTGAATACAGATTACTTGTACCCAAAGCAGTGTTTCTCCCCCACACCTGACCAACAGCACTTTGACAAGCAGGTACTGAGCAGGGCCTGGGTTGGGGTGGGGATATAAGGACTTTGCTTTGAAAGAATGCATAGTCGTTACACTCAGCCTCTATTTGAGCACCTCCTAGAAAGAGGAGAAATTGCCTTAGATACCAGTCTTATGAATAAATACAGAAAAAAATTAAATTCATTTCTCTCTGAGAAAGTATTTTACATAGGTGAAGATCACTATCATCTCCCCACTTTGCTTTGTCTTTTCTAAACTAAATATCCCAAGATCTTTTAACCACTTACCATGCATACAGCAGGTCTCCCACTACCCTGCTCACTTTCTCAGTATGCACTTTAAATTGTCAACGTCACCCTTTAAATGTAGTCTCTAAATGGAACTTAATTCTGTGTTTTAGTTAGAGCCTAGATTCAATTCCTTTATTCATTCATTTACTGTTTTTGTCATCTACTATATGCTAGGCTAATAATCATAGAGTACAATAGAACAAGCAGTTCATTTCATGTTACAAGAGAAAGAACACAGTATAATGGAAAGATTTTAATACTACTTCTGCAGTAACTAGCTGTGTGACCTTGAACAAGTTACTTAACTCCTCTGAACCTATGTCCCCATCTGTAAAATGAAGTATTAATACCTAACTGTAGAATCTTAAAAGTTATTGAGATAACATATGTGAGATATTATGCTTTCAGTAACTGGTAGTTATTGTTTGATCCATACATTTTATTTGCTGTGAGATTGCATTACAATCATAGCAGCCAAGTCACGTCTTTGGTTCAGAGTGAGACTACAGTTAATTAAAACCAGGGCTTTTTCACGTGAGCTAATTCAAATATCCTCAAACCTCTTCTTGTGAAATGTTTGTTTTTAACCTAAAATCAAGACTTAACATTCATCGCTGTGAAATTTTTCTTTAAGTTGTTCCCCCTTTGGCTCATTATTCTCGCATTTTAAGGACAATTTTGGATCCTGATTTTATCATCAGTCTATTAATTTTTCATCCTATTCTTTTTATGTCATTGTTTGCTTGATAAGCATACCTACTATGCCTTCAACATAATCCACCAAAATGTCACCAGCACAGATCAGGTGAACCAAGACAGAACTAAGATATTGCATGACTCCAAAAACTACCTCTCTTCATGACATCGGCCCATCGGTTAATCAGCCAGCCAGGTGTCCATATTTCTCTAGTCACTCCAGTGTGTCAACCTCCCTGCCAAAATCACAATGTACTTCGTCAAAAGTATTATACATCTGTGTCTCTCTATTAGTCTAGACTATCAAAAGAGAGACAAGATTAACATTGAGCCCATGTAGTTGCGTGTTAACTAATCCTGTCTCTTTAAAGTACTCAAAAGATACCATCTGCTTAATTACCTACGACTAAGCCATTCAGTAATGCTGCCTACAATTGATGTCAAACTCCCATAATTCCTAGAATCCAGGAATGTTGCATGTCAGGAAAAAACATTTCCTATCTGCAGTCTCCTGGAATTTCTTTTCTTTTTTTTTATTAATTTGTTTATTTTGGCTACGTTGGGTCTTCGTTGCTGCACGCGGGCTTTCTCTAGTTGCTGTGAGCAGGGGTCGACTCTTCGTTGCAGTTTGCAGGTTTCTCATTGCAGTGGCTTCTCTTGTTATGGAGCATGGGCTCTAGGCGCACAGGCTTTAGTACTTGTAGCACACGGTCTCAGTAGTTGTGGCTTGCGGGCTCTAGAGTGCAGGCTCAGTAGTTGTGGCCCACGGACTTAGTTGCTCCACGGCATGTGGGATCTTCCCAGACCAGGGCTCGAACCCATGTCCCCTGAATTGGCAGGTGGATTCTTAACCACTGCACCACCAGGGAAGTCCCTGGCATTTCTTTTTACTTCCCTTTGGTTTTTAAGGGTCACGTACATTTTCTGTTGATCAGAGATGGAAGTTCTTTTCCGGTTCCTTTAACTCATTTAAAGCAGAATTTGCAAACTGGTTGCTCATGGGCAGCATCTGCCCACAGAGGGCTGTTGTGTTGAGCTTGCAATGATTGTTAAAATTCACTCCAAATGCCTTTGGACTGCGTGTGCTCTCTGCTGACACAGACTCCTTGACTCTGTTCTCTTACGCCTTGCCTGCTTCACCTACTCACTTGATCTACCCTTCTATAGGCATTTGATTCTCAGACCCCTAACTTAGAGCTTCCAGTTTATCCTCACCATCACCCACCCGCAGGGCCGCACCTGTCAGAAGTTTCAGTTTGAATTTTCTCCTTGACAGTAACAATTGGAGCAACTGGGATATACATTATTCCTTGCTGTCATCTTTTAATCTAACATTATCTTTCCCAAACCAATGGGCTCTATGCCCTTTTTTCACTTCACCTGGATCTAAAACGTATTAGACAATGACTATTAATAGCATATACAACTTATAATTTTTCATAACAAAGAGAGAGGAATAACTTAGGATATATGAAATTTATAAATAATCCAAAAAATAACGTAAGCCAAAAAACATGAAGTTCACCCACTTGCCACCATGACCTTTTCTAAAACTGATCTTTGATCTCTCCATTGATAGAACCAAGTTTAAACTTTTCTCCCTTTTTTTGGTTCCAGAGTTAGTGAGAAGGATAACTGGCCCAAAGGGAAGGGTAGGTGACCCTAAAGGACTTAAATAATTCACAAATTAGGTGTCAGTCTGTGGATAAGCAAGAGTTCGCTTTAGCTGCTCTGCATCGTTGCCTTTGATCTGAAAACCTGTGTCAGTATACCCTCCCCGCCCCCCTCCACCCCCGCAAGAGTCCCCACAATTGGGCTCATGCGTTCTGGGATTGTTTTTGCTCTTCATCCTACACCCATTCTACTGCTGGCACTCCAGGGAATATTTGAAATTTAGAGCAGGCATGGTCTGCCAGTTCTCTTTTTCCTTTTACCATATTTCCTTTAACTACATTTTGAGGTTATCAGAAAAGAAGATGAATTTCTGGAAGGTAATACAATAATCCTTAAGAAATTACATATTGAAGTTGAAATTTTCTGTGCCACCAGAATCTTCTTTTGAATGCCCTTTTCCTTATCACATTGGCTGTTAGAGGCTGGTTGTTTTACTACCTGGTTTTTGTTTGTTTGTTTGTTTGTTTCACCAGCCTATTGTGTCCTCTCTAATGGGCTTCTGGCTGTCACTTTCTTGGCCTCCCGGGAACAGGAGCCACCTCACATCTTTCCAGGGTTCTGCTGGGTCCCTATTGTGATTGCCTTGTGAGTTATTCTGAAATAAGCCATGCAAGGTCTGGAGATTTGAAAGAAAGAAAGAAAAATAAAGTGTTCCTTCATACAGCATCTTCCTTTCCACAGTTCCTTTTTCTTTTCTTACTTAGTCACTTCCCATATCTATCTCCGTAAGAATTCTTATTGATCCTTAAGTTCTTATAATTCTTATCTCCATTTTATCTCCTGATTTATTTGACCAGAGTCAGCTCCTAGAAACTGCAATCATGACTCGAAACTCTTGGTTTGTTCCTCAGACCTATTTTTATCTGTGATGCGTGCCCATTTGCAAATAACTTTTCAAGAATTCTTTTTTAAAGATTAAGAGAAGTACTCTATTTATGGAACAAGCATATGTAAACTTGACTCTGGGAACGTTTATTCTTTTATAACTCCTACATTAAACCCCTATCAGTTATATCCATGCCTAATTGATGATATAATTAGGTGGTTAAACACATCTAGAATTCTGAAAGGAAATGGATCAAACAGTCCTTTTTTTTTTTTTTTCTTTTTTTAAATTCAAATCTTACATTCCAAAGCACCTCAGAGCCCACAGGAGAATTAAGATTTGGTGAAGAATAGCTCCTTGGCCCTGTTCTAGCAGGCTTTCCTCCCCTACTTCCATCCCCTGGAGCCATGCTTCTTTATCTTTGCTCTTGAGGCTCCACTGGGCACCTCCTTGCTTTCCTGGACGACCCTCTTCCTCCTTGTACCTCCCCTCTCTTCCTCCCATCCTCTTGGTCTCCTTAGTTTCTGGGTTCCGTTTATTCCCCACAACCAAGTCCTTAGTCTTCAATTGCCTCTTGGTGCCTTAGCTTGGCCTCTCACCTGCTAGTTTTCTCTGCAGTATTGGATCTTGGGGCTAAAGCGAGGTGGGACGCAGGGAGGGGAGGGTCCCCACAGTGCAGGGAGATAGCTCACCATGCTCAAACTAATGATCGCATGCATTTATGCTCAGAGAGCATCTTTATCTCTTTCCATACCGACCTTGTATACACCAGGCTCCAGGAAAGGGCAGGAGAGGGAGGAAGAAAACTATACTGCCTTTTGTTACTCTGCCAACACTAAAAAGCTAGGTGGACCCAGTACCTAGGGTATGCCAAACAAAACTCCTCATTCTATAGAAATGTACCATCTGTCCTTCTCCTGACTTTAATGAAGAAGTATTTTTGTCCACTTACACAAAGCTTATTGAATTACAAAAAAAAATGAAATTGTAATACTTGAAAACTCCATAGGCTAGATGGTGAAGAAGTGAATTGTAAGTCTGTAAGACACACAAACTTATTACTGTAAGTAATTTGTTTCTCAGGCTATGTTTATACCACAAAACAAAGTGAAACAGAGGAAAGTGGAATTTTCCTTCTGAATCATCTGTGTTAGCTGGATGAATAGCATTGTGTTTGCCAGACACAGAATTGCTCGATTTATAAGTCTGCTGGAAATACACCTGGACATGATGGCAGAGTGTGCCTGGACCCCGGGAGGCTCTGGATTGGCTACGGAGCAGCAGGAAGGAGCAAAAGAAAAAAATGTTCCCAAAGCAGGGCTCTCGAGAGCAGTCCAGAACCTTGGACCAGTGAAGGGAAGCTGAGAGGTAAAAGAGCAGAGTAGGTAGAGTGAGTTGGGAGGTTGTTGCTAAGAGAGGCAGAAATGGGCCCCAAGGCTGCAGCAGCAGAGGAGGAGGCTTTTAAAAGGCCTCAGGTTCCTCAGCGAGGGGGGCCACATGCCTCACATTTCATTCTGGCACTGAAATGTACAGTCTTCTCTGATAGAGGCACTGCTACTGTCAGCCCACCATCGCCATCACTACCACCACTACACCAGCTGGAGGGACCCAGCTCTGATGCCCACCGCTCTTCGTAAAGCATGCAGCCATGTTCCTTTTAAGGGTCAGCAGCCAGTGATTAGCTGTGCATATTGGAAGTATTGGAAAAGTATCTTTATGCTCCCCCAAAAAGTTGTGAATGGATCTTATTTAGATTCTCCAAAAGATTTGCCTTTAGGCATCTAAAAGTGAAAGTTTGAGCTCAAACCAAAACTTGGCTTTGGTTTGTCCCTTCCAAGTTAATCTGAGCAGGTGAAAATATGGCACAATTTTATTTTAAATGTGTGGTCTCCGTCTTTATAAATAAATGGCCAGGCAACCTATTGGACAGTTGAAATCAACTTCATCACGGTGATTGACTCAGTGAACCTTTATTGACACCTGGCATGTATTGGGCTGGCAACACAGAAATGGGAACAGGAATATGAGACAGGTCACACACCTAAGAATTTCCAGTGGGGAGGGTCAAGACCTGGAGAAATAACTGTAATATAAAGCATCTGTGATCAGCTACCCAGAGAGACAGAGACAGAGGAGTAGGACTATTTATTTATTGATAGCCACTCCAGAGCGATTTACCATAAATTACTCTATGTAATCTTGGCTGAATTTCTTGATGTTTGATTTTCCTTTATTAATGAAAGAATTCGGTTAAATTAGATCAGCTCCAGGTGACCCAGTGACAGTACTATATCAGTTCCTTTGGAGGCACTACATTCTAAAAGGATTGTTTTGAATAACAACAACAACAAAAGATTATTATATAAACGCAAAATAAACATAATCCCAGTCCATAGAATACAAATTTAAATGTACACTGCAGTAAGAATAGCTACATTCTGCAATTCTACTACAAAAGTCTGGGTAAAGTTATCCAAATGTAACATTCTCATTTTGTTGGTGACTGATAAGCCAACACCCTAATACTTATTTAGGTCATTGAACCCTGCCCCAAGCCACAGCGAAGCCAGGAGGGTGGGAAAAGGTGGGGCTTCGGCCCACTTTACTTGAAGAAGAACTACTCAACTTTGGTGTTTATTTATCAGGATTGAGCATTAATTTTCACTGAGGGAAAAGGGGTTTAGTAGCTAAAAACAGCTGGATTCAATAATCTCTAAAGCCTCTTCCAGCTCTAGAAGGTGGAGATTCTGTGATTCTCAGTGACAGGGTCACTGCCATCCTCTCGTCCCCACCCCCTTAGTTTCCCTCCAGTGGGACAGCGAGGGCACCGAGTCTGGGTGCAACTCTGATCCCCTCTGTGCTCTCCAGCCTCCTGCAGAGAAACCAGCCCCAACTGACTCTGGCTCTCTTTTCCCTCCCAGGGTGGAGAACATGTCCATGCGGCTGGAGGAAGTCAACGAGAGGGAACACTGCATGAGGGCCTCGCTCCAGACCGTGGACATCCGGCTGGCGCAGCTCGAGGACCTCATCGGGCGCATGGCTACAGCTCTGGAGCGCCTGACGGGTCTGGAGCGGGCCGAGTCCAACAAAATCCGCTCGCGGACCTCCTCAGACTGCACAGACGCAGCCTACATTGTCCGCCAGAGCAGCTTCAACAGCCAGGAGGGGAACACCTTCAAGCTCCAAGAGAGTATAGATCCTGCAGGTGAGGAGACCTTGTCCCCAACTTCTCCAACCCTAATGCCCCGTGTGCGAAGCCATTCTTTCTATTCAGTCAGTATGAAAGACAAAGGTGGGATAGAAAAGTTGGAGAGTCTTTTTAAAGAAAGGTCCCTGAGCCTACACCGGGCCACTAGTTCCCACTCTGTAGCAAAAGAATCCAAAGTTCCTGCAGCCCCTGCAAACACCTTGGCCATTGTTCCTGATTCCAGGAGACCGTCTTCATGTATAGACATCTATGTCTCTGCCATGGATGAGCTCCACTGTGATATAGACCCTCTGGACAATTCCATGAACATCCTTGGGCTGGGAGAGCCAAGCTTTTCGGCTCCAGTATCTTCCACAGCTCCTTCAAGTAGTGCCTATGCAACTCTTGCACCCACAGACGGACCTCCAAGCCGGAACACTGATTTCGAGGACATCACCTCCATGGACACTAAATCTTTTTCTTCAGACTATACCCACCACCCGGAATGCCAAAACCTGTGGGACACTGACCCTCCAATGTACCACACCATCGAGCGTTCCAAAAGTAGCCGCTACCTAGCCACCACCCCCTTCTTTCTAGAAGAGGCCCCCATCGTGAAATCTCACAGCTTTATGTTTTCTCCTTTGAGGAGCTATTATGCCAACATTGGGGTGCCTGTGAAAACAGCAGAATACACAAGTATTACAGACTGTATTGACACAAGGTGTGTCAATGCCCCTCAAGTGATTGCTGACAGAGCCACCTTCCCAGGAGATCTCGGAGGAAAAGTGGAGGACTCATCATGCTGCCATCCCGAACGAGAAGCAGAACTGAGTCACCCCAGCTCTGACAGTGAGGAGAGTGAGGCCAAGGGCCGGAGAGCCGCCATTGCAATACGCCCCCAGGAGGGTGATAATTCAGACAGAACCCTGTCCAACAACATCACAGTTCCCAAGCTAGAGCGTGCCAGCAGCTACTCAGCAGAGGAGCCAAGTGTGCCATATGCACACACCAGGAAGAGCTTCTCCATCAGTGACAAGCTCGACAGGCAGCGGAACGCAGCAAGCCTGAGAAATCCCTTCCAGAGGAGTAAGTCCTCCAAGCCAGAGGGCCGAGGGGACAGTCTGTCCATGAGGAGACTCTCCAGAACCTCCGCTTTCCACAGCTTTGAAAGCAAACACAACTAAACCTCCCAGTAAGCTTTGCAGGAGGCTCAAGAATCCAGCCCTAAAAGTCTCCCCCAAATTCACCTGTTCCCGTTTCTTGAAACTTATCTGCTTTATTCTTAGCTGAGCAAAACAAATATTGCTTTGGGAGGAGTTAATTCAAAGGTGACTTCTGGGCAGAGATCAAGAAAGCATTTGTTCTGGCCCAGTGCCAAACATGGGATTTAAGTCATGTTCACACTTGATGGGCAGGGAGGGGAAAGAGGGAGAAGAAGGGTTGAGATGAATGTGTATCACTAGTCACTTCAGAAAGCCATGAGTTCTGGGAATGAATGGGGCTTCAAGCACTGTCCGTGCCAGGAGTCATCTTTCCATTTCTGACCGTTATCGAGAGTTTTAGGATGCAGGGCTAAATTGCAAAAATAAAATAGAACAGCCAGCATACAAATGAGATATTCTAAACTTTCAATTCTGTTTTCTTTTCACATTGGCTCCATCACTGGTGACTGATGAAGAGCATCCTTTTTATTCAGTATAAGCCGGCAGCAAGCAGTTCTACCTAACGTCCCACATCCTTCTCATGCCAACACTTCTGTAATTGATCATTATAAAGAAAAAACAAGGTAACAGTCATAGTTCACCTGTCTCTTATATATTCGTTTCTGGTGCCACAACTTTTATCTTTTTTGAAGAAAAGGGAAAAGAAATGCCTTTTTGTATTGCAATCAAAATGAAAGAAGAATTGATGTTAAAAACAGATGTCAAGTGGTTTATTATAAACAGTGGGCATTCAAGTATAGTCAAGCAAGCTCAGGATGAATGTAATTAAATAATTTTATATTTTTTAATTTATTTTGTATCTCACCTGTCATCAGTGAAGCCACTCACTGAATATGTAATAGTGAACTTAAAAAAATAGTAGGCAGAACTCACCTAAAACTGCCATATGGGATACTGTTATCTTCTCACCATCCATGTCATGTGTGATGCTGCTGTGTGACCTTCATCATTTGTATGAGTCTACCATGTCTTCTGAACGTCTCCAGGATGTAACTGCCAATTTTCCGTACCACTCATCACGCGAGCATTTTGTATATGAATATCTGGTTACATGTAGATATTTTCATACCTAGAGTTTTGCCATTTAATCTGAGCTCAGCGTAAATTTAATTGGAGTTTTTCAAGGGCTGGTATCTTTTTTATGGGATGTTCCAAAGCACTTTTTAAGGAAGTTTCAAAACCATAAATAACCTTAGAATTGACTGGGAGTTTGGTATCAACCCAAGCCATCAGTTGCACGCATACCATGAATATTTTTCTTATACACAGAGTTATAAAAAAGATACAGTAGACTAAAATAGAAAACAAATAAACATGTAAAGAGTTCTGTAGTATATGCTGCTTATATACATATATATGCATTTACCCAGGGAGACATGTTAATATATAGTATATAAACAGACATATAGAGCTTTCTTAAAAGGCTTGGACTTTTCTATCACCTTGAGATATAACCAGGATTTTTTAATATCCAAGGAGTTCCATTGAAAGAATTCATTATGTTAAATTTTGACAGATGTTGAAATTATGAATTTTTTAAATCCCTATGACCTCAGCTTTTCCTTGTACCAAACTAGAACATGACTCACTACCTTCCCTCTGCCCCTTTTTGTGCGGAAGCACTTGCTGTCATGACGTCTCATTTAGTCTGGTTTCTCCTACACAAAGCGATTATGCCAAGTACAATCAGAATAGACAAGCCAGTCTAAGCCAGATAGTATTATGGACTCGAGAATATAGGCATACGTTTCTAGATCCGAATCTGAATTTAAAGTGGGATAAAGAAATCTTCGGATTCCTATTTGGATCACTGATTTCAAAGCGAACAAAGATCTTTAAGGAAAAGGACTTAATGTCTCTGACCCCAAATACTACCTGGCTCTTTTGTTTCTCTGTAGTTATGAACTCCAAATTGTCTCATTATGTGAAATCAAGTAAGTACATGGACAAAATCTCTAGCCTTTAAATATTTAAACAAAACCCAAAACCTTCTGAACAAGCTTTTCAGTTGTAGAGATAATGATGTGGCCACATATAAAGAATTAAAGAATTCCTTCTTCACTCCTTGGATTTAAGTGAATAAGAAATAAGTCACCAGAGTCCCTCATATATAATTGCTCTAGAAACACTTAAATTTTTATTGAACTCCATATTGGCTATTTCCCCCTCAGCGAACACACATTTGAGAATAGATCAGTTGCCCTTAAACTTCCTTGAGTCACGAATCTCTATGAGGATCTAATGAAACCTCTGGGCCCGCTTCCCAGAAAAAAATGTACATACATGCAAAGTTGCAATATACCTTAAAGGGTTCATGCACCCCTGGTTCCATATTGATTGATAATGAGGAGGAGGAACCATGTTTGTTCATAATCAACGCAGTTGTAATAGGCACTTGACATTTCAAGACCATTCCTCGGTGACTCTCGGGAAGGCCAAGTCTCAGCACCAGAGTTTGAACCAAGATTTTGTTATTTTTGTTCCTTAGATTAGCTTTTGCTAGTTTGATGTACTTACATCCTAACACTTTGATGGTTTTACGTATGGAGCACATTTACAAAGCCAGAAGCCTCTCTAAATCTGTAGAGGAATCTAAGAAGGAGGTGAAATCGTTATTCTTTGACCACAGAGCAGGATATCACAGCACCTCCAGGGCCTCATTCTGGACCAGATTGAAAGTAGGGGAAAGAAATTATGAGCATGAGTGTTTCCATTCATCGTGATTTCTGGAGAGAACCGAGCAGAACCTGGGAAACAAAGTATTTAACAGCCCTGACCTTGTGACTACCTGGTCCTTTTGTTGTGCATGAAAATGAAGTTCTTACATCTTTTGTGAAGTGTGTGAAATATATAAGCCAAATTTAAGTGACTTTAAACACAACCCGTGTAACTTTCATGAGCCATTTCTTTCCTGTGCACTTACATGTGTATTATGTTTCCATCCATTTCTTTCCATTTCTGGGTGTTCTGCACACCGATGTGGCATTGATTCTGTGGCCTTGTACAGTCAGCTTGTGTCCAGCTCATTTATTTCACCATGTCCCTGATCGAGGGGACGTTAATTACCTGTCTCTGTGAATTAAGCAGCCCGTGAGCAGCAAGTTATTGAGGAATGTAAATAAAGTCATAGAGCGCTCAAGGAAGTAAATAGCTTTGGTTTAATCATGTACTTCTAAGGTGCCAATTTTTGTATACTACTATATGTCATGATTTGTTCTAAATTACTCAGTCCTTTTGAAAAAGAAAAGAAGTAAGGATGTTTAATGAAAATGACCGTGGAAATTCCTGATTAACCAACATACTTTATACTTATACTTAGAAACCTCCTGCTTAATGGATTTCAGTGAAGCTGGAAAGCTTGAGTGTAATTGCCGTGACTAGTTTGAGTATTTCTCCAGCCAGAAGGTGTATTAGGGGTCAGAATGCAGCACTTTACAGAACTGGATTTTTTTTTTAAGTCTAAGCTTCCAGGTCTAGGATATTATATAGCACTTTGAAAGTTCCCCCTTTAAAAAATATATATCAGAATAATCGAATGAGAAAAATGTACTTGCAAGAACACAAAATGTGTTTCTTCTGAATGTTTCAAATGTATTCTAAAAGATGGTTTCTATAGATAATATTATGGTAGATAACTGGATAGCACATTTATTCTAGTTTCTGAGGCTGTACAGTCTAATCTTTCTGAATGTTTAGGCTGTTTAACTTCTGTAATGATAATAAATATTATCCAGTCATCGATCATGCTATATCTATAGGCTATACCATTCAGTGTGTGTGGGGCAATGCTGTATTATAAAACACATGTAAACATATATGTAACCCGTGTTTAACTCAGCATAGTTGTAGCATGTGGTTGTATTAATGAACGTTACAGGACAGCTTTATAATCATTTACAAATCTGTAACATTCAATAAAGAAGCACATGTTGCAAGGATTAATGATGTTCCCAATTCCATGTTATTTAGCATCCTCGTGAAATGGGCACTTTTGTTCCTGATCTGCTTTATGTTTTCCACATTCCCGTAGACCACTGTAAAATATTTGTATAAGCTGATGTGCATCTTCTAACCAGCCCTGTGAGCTGTGGTAGGCAAGTTGTGATTCTGTGAAAGACAAACTGGCATGTTATACAAAAGACTATATGACAAATGAACTGAAAATAGTATTTTAAGCTCCAGTTGAATTAGGTGTTTGTTTACATCTGCTAACCCAACGTGGAAGCAGTGTACAGTATTTTATAAATATGTTCACGTAGTAACACTGATATGTTTGTTTCTAGATAAAGTGATGCTAGTGTGTAGGTGGTTATATCCTTGTTCTAGATATTGCATTATAGCTCACTATTCTTTAATAATAGTAATGTGACTTAAATGAAATAATCCCGCTCCAAATCCAGTCTTAATTTTGTGGCAACAAAATGCATGCACTGCTTTATGCATTTCTTTTGACTTTTTAAAGGCACTTAACATTTTACTGTTGCCTGCTGTGACACTTAAACCACTTAGGAACTCACTCAAAATGTCGGGCTTCTTACACTGTTTGGGGATTATGTCCAGTTTTTTTAATTAAAAACAAAAAAGCAACCAAGGATTTTTTATTATTTTTTTAAGCTCTGAACAAATAATATGGACTAAAGTATTAACCACAGGGCCTATAGCTATGCGAGACCTGGATATAGCTAGCCAATACCACTTGGGTTTACCAAGGTCTAGGTGTTGGTGCATCTGTGATATATGAAAGGCATGTTTCTGATTCTTTAGGGCCATTAGGTGCAAATTGCTAAAACAGAGATGAGAGAAGTCCATTCGCGACAGTGTAGAAATCCACATATCAGTATGAATGAATCCAGTGGACAACATATGACCACGCTCCTACCTTGGGGCTTTTTTCACCTTCTATGTGAGCCTGGCCCAGGGGAGGGTGAGAGATGGGTGACTGGGTGTGTGATTGAGCACTGGGTGACTCTGAAGAGTTTGCCTTGTAAGGAAATCACCATTTCATTGTTAGAAGCCATTCAACATCTGGACAAGAGAGGGACCAATTTGCACAATTTACACATCTTATAAATGATGGCTTCTCAACGAGTAGAGAGAACTTTTCTCTCAGCCTGCACTGGCCTAAGCTTTCGCTTCTTTTTACCTGTCAAACAGTCTCTTTCTCAGATTAGAGTCAACCAAAGGAGGGGTTGGTTCTGATTTAAGGAAAACAAGATTTTTTTTCCTTTTCTTTTGTAATTCGTTTGAGAATGTAGTTGTGTTACCTTTTCTCTGATGAATTCCTTGCACTGATCGCTGATAATGAAATCAACACATGACCGTTTCTACATGTCATCTAAGAGAGGAATTCGGTGGCCAAGTAATCCCGACGGCGGTAAGAGTGAGGTGAATTTTCCCTCCCCTAACTTACCTAGTCTGCTGGCCCCATTAAACCTTCAGGCCATTGCCTATTTACACAGTGTTGTGTGCTGGGAAGTGAAAAGGACATGTGTGGCCAGAAGGCCATAGGCTTTCTGATGAGCATCAATGCCAACCTTGACCCAGGCCTTCCTCTGGAGCAGGCAGACTGCTGAGAGCTGTGGGACACAGAGGGGTGTTCAGCCTTGTGCCTGGATGCATAGCCTTCTTCACCCCCTTAACTTTCTTCCTTTCTCTTGGCCCAGCACAAGGTGTTTTTTGCCAGACCAGTTGACTCTTGCTTCTATTACCTCAATACCCTCTGGACACTGGCACAGTAAACTGAAACAGTGGTTACAAACATTCAGACTTTGTCCAGCCCTCACCTTCCCACTGACTTTTCATCCTCCCTGCAACTTTACCCCACATGCTCCTAACTTGGCTGGTGTTTGCATCAGCCTCATCAGTTCTTTGCCTATCTGAATCCCAACCCTCACATCTTCACCCCAGCTTCTCACATGTCATCAGCACCGGCCATCTACATCTAGATTGTGGGGTTGCAAACTCAAATATGTGGAGGGACTGGATCCAGAACACAAATGTGTCAACTGGGCTGGCGAAAGACAACAGGAAGGAGTTGGGTTTGTAGGGCACGAGAGAACATGTGTCCTGCTGCAAAGACATTCACTTTCAGATGTGCAAACACTGTGGTAGCCAAACAAACGTGTCTGCCAGCAGCTTTCAGTCCCAGAGGCAATAGTGTGGGACCTCTGAATCAGAGCCAACCAGGATCATATTCTTGATTCCAACTTAGTGAGTATATACACAAAATACACTGAGAATGGAGGCGGGAGGGAAAGAAACTCACCCTTCTCAGGGTTCTTTCTGTTCTCCCAAATGATATGTGCATGTATATTTGCTAGCTGCATCATTCTGTACCTAAACTCAGGATCTTTGTGAGGGAGATTCAGAAGAAGAGTACCGTAGCATTGTATCGAGGCTTGTCCGCTTCCTGTCACTACAGTGTCTGACCTGAGTTTTTATTGCTGCTCCTGCTGTGCAGAACAGTCCATGCAGTGTACTGTACTCACAGCCGTTTCATAACACAGAACTTAGACTCTCATTTGTAAACGTTCTAACCATAGTTTATAATGGGGAAAATTATTCAAATATCATTTTTAAATGAACTCCTATAAACAATTTTGCAGTTGGGTTTCTTAAAGATACATACATCTTTTCGTTCTTTGTGTATAGATAGACAGTGGTTTGCATATCTATCGACATTATAAATATATATAAATCCTTAGAGGAATTGTTCTTTTTTAAAGGTCTCTTATTGGATTCACAGTGCACTTTGAGCTTGTTCATTTAGATATATAATTCAAAGCAAAGGTTGGCAGATACTACGGGAGAAACTTTCTGAAATTTCTGTAACAAATGTTTTGCAATAAAAAAAAAAACTCAGTAGTTCAAAACATGACTTGGACTTCCTTGTGCATTTATTTGCCACCATGTGATCTCTACCATTCTCATGCCAAGAATTGTTGGGGTACAGAGAGACAATTGCCTTGGGCTCCATAAATTACTTGTAGAGCAGAGGCTGCAACTGGTGGTCTGTGGGTCATATCTAGCCAGCAGAGAAGGGGTGTTGTTGTCCAGCACAAATATTTTCACTTCAAATAATAGTGGGAAAAGAAATTGCAGAACACATATACGTACAGTCTTTTATTTTAAAAAATATTTGCTGAGCACCTACTCTGTGCCCAGTAGTGTGCCAAGGTGAATAAAGCAGGCAAAGGCCCTGCCCCTGTGGAGTTTTAAATCTAACTGTAATAAAGTGTAATCATATATTGTTTTGTAATTACCATTTCGCCGCCTAAGAAATAGAGCATGAAAAGTAAGAATCTATAGGTTCAGAGGGGTGACAGTGCTCTGTGGCTCAGGGCAAGGAAGGCCCTATGGGGTAGGCTACACCAGAATGTGCCCTGAAAAACAAGGGGAGTTTAACTAGTCGATAGGAGGAGAACATTCCACGTAAGGGGGACATTATTTTTTTAATTGAAGCATAGTTACTGTACAATATTGTATAAGCTACAGGTGTACAATATAGTGATTCACAATTTTTAAAGGTGAGGGGAACGTTAATTTGATAAGCACCCAAATGTTACAGTGCTTCACCCTGGTTAGAACCTCTAAGCAGCCCCAGCTTCACGGGCTGCATCTCCAGCATGGACCCTGATGTTGAGAATGAGGCTTTGTTCCAGTGAGCACCTTTATCTTTACATTTCCCACTGGCTCTGTCTGGTCAATTTTTTGAAAATGGAATGGCTGGCATAGCTTTCTGCACATTTATGTAACACATACAATATTCAATCATGTGCCCTCAGATTTCCTGTAAAATCAGGTCAACCATCATTTGCTGCCAAAATCTCAAATTTAGACCAACATGGGGCTTCCTTGAAGGATGTGTTAATGGAGGTAGAGAAAGACTAAATTCTCTAGAGATAATATATCATCATTTCCTTTTTTACATTACCCAATTTGATTAAAAGCCGGAAGACAGCTTACCATAGAAAGGCCTGGATTACCACACCCTTGTCTGTGGAAAGTTCTCAGTAATTATTTCCTTTTCACCATGGCTGATCCCTGGTCGTTAACTTGGCCTCTGCCCTAACGTACAGCACATTACTTTTTTATAGTATGAACCGTTTCCCAGAAGCCTTGGGCTGTGTCACAGTCATTATCTTACAATATATCATCGGATAGACATGATGACACAACGCAGACACCCTAGAAAGGCCTTCACTCAAATTCATGAACTGTTGCCCCAATATTCTTTACCTCAGGCACTAAACAATTTTTTTTTTTACAGACTGTATTAATCTGCTAGGACTGCCCTAACAGAACAGCACAAACTGGGTGGCTTAAACAACCGAAATGTATTGAATCTAGACCTGGAGGCTGGAAGTCCAAGATCTGGTATTGGCAGAATAGGTTCCTTCTGAGGGCTGTGAGGGAGAATCTGTTCCAGGCCTCTCTCCTGCTTCTGGTGAGTTTCTGGCAATCTTTGGCATATTCCTCGGCTGATAGAAGCATCACCCTGACCTTTACCTTCATCCTCACAGAATGTTCTCCCTGTGGTCTGTATTCAAATATTCCCTCTCTAGAAGGACACCAGTATGGGGCCCATCCCGCCCCAGTATGGCCTTATCTCAACTAATTGTGTCCACAATGACCCTATTCCCTAATAAGGTCAAATTCTGAGGTGCTAGAGGCTAAGATTTCAACGTATAAATTTGGGGGTGGCAAAATTTAACCCTTAACACTGGGTGAATTTGTGAATAGGAGTGTGATGGTCACACTATCACACACACCTATCTTTTTTAATATCTTTTAAGGTAAAGAGATCAGAATTCAAGAATCAATTGGAAATATGTTGCTCAATAGGAGAAAAATATAGATCAATTGTGCCACCGCATGGAGCCATTAAAAATAATTAAATCTTTGTACATTGACATGAAAAAGTGTCATTGGTATATTGTTAAGTCTTTTTAAAAGGAAATACAAAGCAGCATATAGAGTGTAATCCCAATTTTTATAAAAACTAAACCAAGTGTATAGATATGGATATATTTGTATATAAATAGTAAAAAGACTGGGAGAATACACCAAAAGGGAGAGAAAGGAGTAAAAGTTTTGCAGTAGAATTTTTTTTTCAAAAATTCAAATACTGTTTAATCTAAAGTAGCCTAAGTGAAGT
Source organism: Orcinus orca (assembly GCF_937001465.1). NCBI lineage: Eukaryota > Metazoa > Chordata > Mammalia > Artiodactyla > Delphinidae > Orcinus > Orcinus orca. The sequence continues at coordinate 72,085,455 of NC_064564.1, read as the reverse complement.
TGGTTTAAGTATCAATAGACATCAACCAGGGACTTCCCTGGTGGTCCAGTGGTTAAGACTCCACGCTTCCAATGCAGGGGGAGTGGGATCGATCCCTGGTCAGGGAAGTAAGATTCCACATGCCGTGCACTGTGGCCAAAAAAAAAAAAAAAATAGACATCAATCAAGAGGGTTTTCTTTGCCTTATTTCTGCTCTAGGCATGGTCACAATAATCACAAGCCCTGTAATGGCAAGTCCTCTCCCCCCAAGAAATGGTGAAGGTGAAAGAAAAGAAAAGTGGTAGCAATGGTTTAACTACTAATGTCATGAAATTGTAGGCACAAGTACAATCAATGCCTTTCCAGCTGGTACTTTGTTCCTCTGGAAGAACTGAAAATTTTATTAAAAAGGCAAGACTGTCGTGACTAAAAAGATAATTACACATTGCAGTTATTTAATTAGAGCTGCTGAAAAAACGGGATGAGCAGCCCAAGTTTAGCTCATCAACACTAAAAGTGTTCATGTGGAAGCACCATGGCCACCAGAAAGGCAACGTGTGGATGTTTTTCACATTTGGGCAGGAAATTGGGCTATTGGGCTACGTAATGTACTCTGACACTCTGCACAGAATAGAGGAGAGATGCCCTTAGAAGTAAGAGGTAAGAATGAGTATTTGTAGCCTAGCAGGGCCCAAAGTAATATGCAGGACTGAAAAAATAGGAGGTGAGGGTCAGATATTTCCAGGGCTGGAGTCCCAGGCAAAACAAACGTTTAGCCATGAGAACACATAAGACTCACTGGGAGAGCCCTGGGCAGCCAACCTGAAAGGGCAGAGGGTTCACGCTGGAGACTTGTGGGAGAGGATAACAATCCCTAATATTCACTTAATCTTCTCAGTACATCAGTGAATCTGGCGTTATTATTCTCCTGTCCCGAATGGGGAAAAGGTGACTCGGCACTTTATACATAAATGCCAGGTTAGAGTTTGGACTTTATTCTGAGATAAAAAAGAAAGTGACTGAAGAATTCTGGGCGAAAATGTGACATGTAAAGATATGGCATGGCCGAGGAAGGAGAGGTACAGTCAGAAGAACTGCAGGATTCCAGGCAAAAGGAGATAAAACCCCCTGGATAAAAAGACACTTTGAAGAAATTTCACAACTCTTCCTAATTCCAGAAACATTTCATGGATACTCACTGTTTGAAAAACACTTGACCAAGTGCTGGCACATTCTGTTTGAAATGTCAACCTCTAACTTAATTCCCTGGTGAGTAACCAGTCATCCTTTCCAGAGGATTCTTTTTCACTGTGTGCCCAGCTGAGCATCCTTTGAGATGCCTCCCTGCTGGCAGTTGTTTTATACAATGTGGAAGAGCTGTACCCTTTCTCTCAGCCACAGTTTTGGCTACATCTTTGGCGAAAGGTGACATTGACCCAAGAGTGCCAATCAGAGCTTTTTCCTTGGGAACTTGGAATAGAGGTAGGGGTGGGGACAGTCTCTGGCTAGTGAAACCATAACTTACAGACTCAGGAATTGTCTACCATCATGTTCCAACATATGGCTGAGCTGCAGAGGAAGTCAGTCTGAGGAGAAAGACAGAAACAAGGAATACAGAGACAGAAGCAATTATGGAAAAGAGAAAAATTCTAGACTCTTCCTGGGACATGACTGTAGTTCACCTTTGGGGTCTAGAAACATCAGTGTCTTTAAATTCCTCGTGTGGTAGGCTAAATAGTGGTCTCTCCAAGATGCTCACGTCCTAATCCCCAGAACCTATGCATATTACCTAATATGGCAAAAGAGGCTTTGCAGATGTGATTAAGTTAAGGATCTTGAGATGGGGAGATGAGGCAGCCTCAGGACCCACCAGGCCCTTCTATCCAGGACCCAGATGTTTGAAGCCTTTCAAAAATTACTTAAATGACATTGCTCTTAGTTATAATTATTCTCCAATAATTCCCCCCCAACACACACACCCCTATCCTTCTCAGTGTTCAATTAAGAAACTTTCTGTCTTATTTGGTAAGCACAGCAGTGCTTCATCAAATAGAGTGCTGTCTCTGTTTCAGAAAGAAAACTGAGGGACTTCCCTGGCGGTCCAGTGGTTAGGGCTCTGCCCTTCCACTGCAAGGGGCACAGGTTCAATCCCTTGTCAGGGAACTAAGATCCCCCATGCCATGTGGCAGTGCAGCCAAAAAAAGAAAAGGAAAATCAAGCTTTCTTTTGCCTCTTTTGTGTCAATCCTGCCAAGGGACCCACATTTTTTTAAGACAGTGGGTGGAGGGGTCATGTGGGAAAGGAGGTGGGTGGAGGGATGGAATTTGTTGACAGAGATCTTTCTTAATGATAGTTTCTCTCAGAGATCAAATGTAATCCACACAAAAGAACCTAACTGGTCTCCCCCCATGACTCTGGCTTCCAGAGACTGCAGGAGCTGCTCCTAAATTATGTTGCCTTCTTAAGGTTTTCGACCAGACTTGTCTCTGCTATTTGGGGTTTCTATGCTGACAGCAAAAGCTCCCTAGTGGCTCTGTTTCATTCAACCAATTTTACCGGGCCATTAGCTCAGTCTGCAGTGGGAGAAAACCAGGTCAGTCCTATAACAGACATTCCAAAAATTTTAATAACTGCTTCTTTTCCTAATTTGTTCTCTCGGTTTCTCTGTCTGTTATGTGGAGCTTAGAAGTTGGACCAGATCAGTGGCTCTTAAATTTCTTGAATTATAACCACTTATGGGATCTATTGAAAGCTAGGAACCCTTCTTAGGGAAAAAAGCTTAGATTTGGGAGACTGTTTAAAGGGGCTCCTGGAAGCCCTGAAAGCCACCCAGAGTCACCAAGGGAAGACTCTCTGAAACCCAGGTTAAGAACCAAATGTCTCTCCAGCTCTAGAGTTCTGAGACTCCATGGAGCCTGGCAAAGCAGAGAGCACAGGGTCATTTTGAAACATCTGTCTGCAGAAGAAATCAGGCTGACAGCTGGGTGAGCCATCATGCAAGCGTCAGGCGCTCACCCGTCCTCCCCCACAGCTGCTGAACAAATGCACTGAAGTCGATACAGAAAGATCCCGAATTAAGTCAGTCAATCTATTCCCGATGAAGGCAGTGCGAGCCATCTGTGCACTTTCAAGTCTCCGGCAAACCACAGATTCCCCAGCCCTCCAACTGGAAGCTCTGCCTGCAAATGAGGGTTCACCAATGGTCTCCTCAATTACCTCAGTATGTCTTGAGATCAGGCTTCCTGCCTCTACCTCATGAAGAACTGTCTGCTGATGAGAAAGCCACCCCTGTCTAAGCACCCAGCCTTTCTCATCGTGACTTTATGGAGTTGACACGTAACTAGATTTCCTCTCTGTCGGGTATTCTAAGTGAACAGGCTTCGTCTGCTATTTTTTTTTAAAGCGGTATGAGCTGCTGTCCCACAAACATGCAGTACAACTATTGTCATATCTCTTTGAACCCTCACATCTTGTTAGCTGAGACAAGTTACAACTCTTGAGTCTCCCACTCCCTCTTTTTTCGCTCTAACTCTTAACTATAAAAATTTTCAAACATACAGAAACGTTGAAAGTACAGGACAGTGAAGACTTTCATACCCTCTACCTATGTTCAATGATTATTGACCTTTTGCTCTATGTGCTTTCTCTCTGTATATATTATTTTCCAAAACTGTATGAAAGTAAGTTGCAATAATTGAAACACTTTACTTACACACACTTCAAAATTTATGTCCTAAGAATACTGATATTCTCCTCCATAACCACAATGCCATTATCATGCCTAAGAAAATAAGCAATAATCCTTAATGCCATCTAATATCTGGTCCATATTCAAATTTCCCCAATTGTTTCCAAATTACTTCTGTGGCTAATTTTTATTCCCCAAATCATAACATTTGGTTGACATATCTCTTTAGCCTTTTAGCCTAGAGCAAGGCCCCAGCAAACACTAATTTTTCACAATGACTTTTCAAAGAGTCACGGCCAATTGTCTTACAGAACGCCCCACACTCTAAATTTGTATGATTATTTCCTTTTGTCCTGTTCACGCTCCTCTGTCCCCTTTATTTCCTGGAAACTGAAAGCTTGGTCTAAAGACTTTATCAGATTCAGGTTAAACATTTATGGCAGGAATACTTCACAAGTATCTTACATACTTTCACACCACACCAGGAAACGCATAATGCCAGGTGTTTCTGCTAGGAATAGTAGTGCTAAGTTTGACCACCAGATCTCTGCAATGTAAAGATGTATTTTACCTCCACAATTCGTGAGCAACCTGTGGAGTGATACTTAGCTAACACGTGAATGTGCTGTTCCCCCACCGACCTTTCACCTAATGGTTTTAGTAACCATTGATACAGCCCTTGACTGAATCAATTATTACATAGCGGATTGCAAAATGCACCCTCCCTCCCTCCAGAATTACTCAATCCAAAGGATCAGTCCTACTTTCACATTCAAGTGAGGTGAGAATTAGGTCTGATCAGTCTGCCGCTGCCATGACTTCTTGTTGTCACAGGGTGTCACTGTTGAACACTGGCCCTGCACAGCCTCAGATGTCTGGCCCAGATCAGACCACTTCTCAGATCGCTGCCTACCATATTTATTTATATAAAGTACTGTAAAATGATGTTTAGTTTTAGTCAGTGTTTATCTTCTCCAAATACTTTTGTGCCAAGAAAGTCGTTCTTTTAAAACACCTGAATAAGGCACTTTTTGTGTTAAAGTCAATAAGTAAAATGGGAGAGAGGCCTGGAGTCATGAATATCTATTTCCTGAGCTTGCTGTGAAGCTAAGGTGAAATGCTTAAATGTTTCCCACTTCCACATCACAAAAGAATGACCACAACATCTCATTGCTTTCTATTTTGACAATATGTAATCCATTTCATCCAACTCAACTGTTGGAAAGCAAATGGCTCCACTAAGCAAGCCAGAGATGATAAATGGGGAGCAGAGTCTTTGCTGGCTGTGGTTCATCCATGATGTCTCCCAGGAAGTGAGACTCAGGGGGGCAGATATGAGTGAGGAGACCTCCCATGTGGCCGCCAGGAAGGAAGCGGCCACCAACATGGCATCTCCGTACCTGCGCAGCTTCAGGATACAGCATTGCCAGATTGCTTCCCCTCTTACTCAGCATCTGAGTCCTCTAATCTCACTCCTCTGAGGCAGCACCCCCTCTCGTCAAGAGACACCGAAAAAAGACAAACTTTCCATGTGCTGTCTTTCAGTTTTCTATTTGCCCACTTCGATAAAAGAGAAGAGGGCCGGTGTTTACTGAGTGCTGGCTCTGAGCCAGCCAGTTTGACACATGTTCACATTGAACAGCTACCACAGCCCTAGGAGATGGGCAGTATTATCCCCCTTTTAGAGAGATTATATCTCTTGCTCAAGGACACGCAGATATCACATAACAGAGTTGAGAAATAATCCCAGGTCTGTGTGGCTGGTTAGTCTGATAACTCCTGACCCTCCTTCTAAGTATGTCCCTCTTCTGTTCTTTAAGAACATGTGTCAACAGGATGGGCATCAAACACTGTTTTAGCCTCTGGAGACTTTGAGCTGAAAGAGAAACTTACTAAGCTGTCTTTCGATGGCTCTTTGCCTCTCTTCTCTGCTATGATGACTTCTGCTCCCTGGGCTAAGCCATTCTGTGCCAGCAGTAGTCTCATTCAAGAGAGCACATCTGAACTCCAGTGAGTTGAGTGACATTATGATAGGAGACAGTGCTAAATCTGCTTTCATTTTTTTATTAAGTAAACGTGTACAAACTTTGCAACTTTATTATTTTATCTTTAATTACTGCTATACATATTATTATCTATTATTCTATAATCCTGGGTTGAAAATCCTGATTTAGTTCAACCAACAGCCAAGCAAATTAAAGCCCCAGTGAAGATAAGTGAGTTGCCCAGGTCACACCACTTCTAAGTGGCTTTGCTCCAGCAAGTCTTCTGAACCAGGTCTTGATTCCTGCCACTACATCACAATAACCAACGATCAGTCCCATGCAAGGACAAAGTCTCGTTCCTAGCTCTTCCTGACTCCCCTCTCTGCGCCCGCTCCTTCTCCTGAAGACCTTCTTGCTATCTTCTCATGTCTAAGTCTGCATCCTCCATGGACAAAGGCCATCCTTCTCCCCACCCCACTCCCACACCCAGTGCCTTTCTTACTGACCTAATTTGGGTCCTCTCTCTTTTCTTCTTGGTGAAAAAGGAATTCAGCTGACACTCTGATGAAGATGGCTAGGCACCACACCAGCTATGCCACAGAGCAGTGGTTCTCAGATAGTTTGATCTCAGGATGCTTTAAGCTCTTCAAAATTACTGAGGACTCCAAAAAGCTCCGAAGTGAAAAAAACCAAAAAAAAAAAAAAAAAAAGAAAAACAGCATTGTTTTATGTTTGCAAACCTCTTTCATTTCTGGCTTAAGAGAAGGCAACTGGATTCTCAAATCTGCTTCTGTATTTGATTCACTGTGATATCACCTATCATGTAGCCTCTGGAAAACTCCACCATACAATCATGAGAGAATGAGAGTAAAAAAGGCAAATACTGTCTTAATATTACTATGAAAATAGTTCTGGTACTTCCCTGGTGGCGCAGTGGTTAAGAATCTGCCTGCCAATGCAGGGGACACGGGTTCTAGCCCTGGTCCAGGAAGATCCCACATGCTGCAGAGCAACTAAGCCCGTGAGCCACAACTACTGAGCCTGTGCTCTAGAGCCTGCGAGCCACAACTACTGAGCCTGCGTGCCACAACTACTGAAGCCCACGCGCCTAGAGCCCATGCTCCGCAACAAGAGAAGGCACCACAAGGAGAAGCCCGTGCACCACAGCGAAGAGTAGCCCGCGCCCGCCGCGACTAGAGAAAGCCCGTGCACAGTAACAAAGACCCAACGCAGCCAAAAAATAAATTAATTAAATAAAAATTTTAAAAAGTATAATTTAAAAAGAGAAAATAGTTCTGATTACACAGATCAACAGAAATAGTCTCCAGGACCCCCAGATGTCCCAGGATCATACACTGAAAATCACTGCATGGAGCAATAAACTTGGAGTTAGAGGAGCTCCAATCCTGGTGACCGCTTACTAGCTATGTAACCTTGAGCATGAATTTATGCATAAGAAACAGCCTGGCACATGCAGTAATTTTTTTTTAAGCTTTTAAAATGCCTCTCCAAAAGATATTTATATAAGAAGAGATATGCCTGGGGATAGTGCCTGAATACAAAGAATGACTCTAATGATGGGATGTCGGGCAGGCAAGGAAGCAGAGATAGAAAGTGAAATTTGAAACCTGGTGGTGGTGGTGGATATTCCTTGGATCATCTCTTCCCGACATCCTTAGGTTCACATAATGCATGCGACCACTTTTTGGAAAAAGTCTAGCTATAGTTACATGCCACATCTGGGTCTTTCAATCTGCACTGACTCGTCTGAACCCACCTCCGCCCACAGCATAGAATAGGAAATCTTCTGAGAGATTGCCCTGCAGAAATGAGTCCCTTGGTTGAATGACCTATCTGAACCTATTGTTGGGCCTCCCTTTCTCCTGACAGAGACCACCTGGGGAGCCCTCACCCTCCCACCACCCCATCCCCATGCCATAGGCATGGACGGAGTCTGGGACGCATTCTAATCTATTTTCTCGCTAGATGAGCAGGAATCCTTAATTTGACTTAGTTCGTTGGGAATTGTTTCTGTGGGTGTTATAACTATTAGAGAGTGGTCTGCATTCTGAATTGTGAAAATTATTTTTGGCGGCCTGGTGCACTCTGCTATTCCTACTCATCTTTCACAGCCACATAGGACCAAGAATGAGCTCTAAGGTCATATTCCTGCCACTGAGGAAGCAGGGTTTCTAGGACCTTCTGATCGTAATTTTAATTGAATCACACTGTCCAACGCCCCCTCCCCAAAACACAAAGACCTAAGGAAGGATGGTGAGGCCCTAGGTGCCGTGTCTTGCACACCCTTTGAGTTTCAATTTGAATTTAGTTTAGAAACACATGACTAAAATGTTAAGAGGGAGGAAAAGGTGTTAGGGGGAAAATACAAATGCCATTGTCTACTGCCCTAAACCAGGCATTACCAATCTGATAATCAGGCAGGTAATGTAAATAAGTGGCACTGTCAGGTGGGGACTGTGGTTAGCAGGAGAGCACATGTTCCACCTAAAGGGGGCAGCACCTCCAGGCAACGGCTCTCCGTTTCACTATACCGTGGGCCCCGTGGTATCAAAGCTTTTCTCTTAAATCTCTCTTTTCAATAAATTCTAGAAATCTGGATTTTTTTTTTATGTGAAATCTTCCGAAACAGATGTTTATACATTTTCGAATAATACATTTTTTCTTTCAGTTTTATTGAGATATAATTGCCGTACAGCACTGTGTAAGTTTAAGGTGTATGGCGTAATGATATGAATTACATACATCATGAAATGATGACCACAGTAAGTTTAGTGAACACCCATCATCTCATATAGATACAAAATTAAAGAAATAGAAAAAAAATATTTTTCCTTGTGATGATTTTTTCCTCTTAGGATTTACACTCAACAACTTTCATATATAACATACGACAGTATTAATTATGTTTATCATATTGTACATTACATTCCTAGTACTTAGTTATCCTATAACTGTAAGTTTGTACCTTTTGACCACCTTCATCCAATTCCCCCTTTCCTCTTTCACCCCCTACCTCTTGTAACCACAAATTTGATCTCTTTTTCTATGAGCTTGTTTCTTTGTTTTTGAAGTATGATTGACCTACAACATTGTGTTAGTTCCTGGTACACAACATAGTGATTTGATATTTCTATATAATATTTCAAAATGATCACCATATAAGTCTAGTTACCATCTGTCACCATACAAAGATACTATATACTTATTGACGATATTCCCCACCCTGTACATTTCATCCCCATGACTCATTTATTTTGCAACTGGAAGTTTGTACCTCTTAATCTCCCTCACCTACTTCTCTAATACTTAAATGTTCACAAATTTTTCAATAATACATTTTTTTATATTTTTCAGTAAAATTCAACAAATTATTTTTTCGAAATCAGTTTCAACAAAAAATGTCTGTGGGCTGCCAGTTTGTGTCCTGTAGCTCTGAATCTCATTTCTCATGGTGTAAGACTGTTTCCCCCAACCCAAAACACTGTGGCTCCTGCCTAACATTGCCCAGGGCTCAGTTTTTGTTTCTGTCTTCTACGATGATGAAAATTTGCACTTTACACTGTCATAGAACACATAACACTGTAACTGATATTTCACAATTTCAGGAGCTGATTTTGTGTACTTTTGACAGATCTGACATGTTGATACAAGAATATTCTTCCTTCTGGAAAGTTGCAGAGGTAACCAAGTAATTATGGCCTTGGGGTTCTGTCTTACTTTAGCTACCACTGTTTCCTCCCCCTGGTCCCCCAGGATGCATTGCTGCCCAGCATGGTCAATACTTTTTTCTTGGTACCCATTGGCACAGATGAGTCGAAGTGAAAATATCAATCAATCAATCCTAAATCATCAGGGAAAGCTGAAAGGCAAGGCAGAGCAATAAGCAGAGGAACAGAGAGAAAAACACTATAAAACCACTTCAATTTACAAAGTACAACTCTCTGTTCCCTTCTTTCATGGAAAAAAAAGATGTTTATTCATGTTTTAATACTGTTACTATCTATTTATGTAGCCATACATGACATACAGTACTATTTCATAGATTTTAATTTTTCATAACTGATGTTACTGGATTGACTCTATAATGTTTTTTTTTTAATTTAATATTGTGTTTTTGAAATCTTTGTTGTTATATATTGACCTAATTTGGGTCCTCTCTCTTTTCTTCTTGGTGAGCCTGGCCAGAGGATTGTCAATTTTGTTTACCCTTTCAAAGAACTAGCTCTTGGTTTTATTGATTTTTTCTATTGTTTTCTTAACCTCTATTTTATTTATTTCCTCTCTGATCTTTATTATTTCCTTCCTTTTTCTGACTTTAGGTTTTGCTTGTTGTTCTTTTTCTAATTCTTTTAGGTGGTAGTTTAGGTTGTTTATTTGAGGTTTTTCTTGTTTTTTGAGGAAGGCCTGTATCACTATGAACTTCCCTCTAAGAACTACTTTTGCTGCATCCCATAGATTTTGTATGGTTGTTATTGAACTAATTCATTCATTTTCATTGCTATATAGTTTTCTTTTTTTTATAAGTTTATTTATTTATTTATTTATTTTTGCGGTACGCGGGCCTCTCACTGTTGTGGCCTCTCCCGTTGCGGAGCACAGGCTCCAGACACGCAGTCTCAGCGGCCATGGCTCACAGGCCCAGCCGCTCCGCGGCATGTGGGATCTTCCCGGACCGGGGCACGAACCCGTGTCCCCTGCATCGGCAGGCAGACTCTCAACCACTGCGCCACCAGGGAAGCCCTGCTATATAGTTTTCTATCACTTAAACATATCATGATTTAATTTAGCCATTCTCCTTTTGATGGACATTTAGGGTTTTCTTTTTTTTTTTTTTTTGCGGTACGTGGGCCTCTCACTGCTGCGGCCTCTCCCGCCGCGGAGCACAGGCTCCGGACGCGCAGGCTCAGCGGCCACAGCTCACAGGCCCAGACGCTCCGCGGCACACAGGATCCTCCCGGACTAGGGCACGAACCCGCGTTCCCCGCATCGGCAGGCGGGCTCCCAACCACTGCACCACCAGGGAAGCCCAGGGTTTTCTTTTTTTATTCACACTAGTATGAACGATGTTGTACACCTTCAACACTAAGTTTCTCTAGAAAGAGAATTGCTGAGTTATAGCCAGAACACTTTTGTCTGTTCCGGATTTTGTCAAATTGTCTTTCAAAGTGGTTGCAACAATTGACAGTTCCAGCAATTGTGTATGGAAGGTTCTTCTAATAGGGTCTTGTTTTTTCCTTTGTGGTCCTGAAGACTGTTAAGATTTGGTTAGTACATGAATACAGTGAAAAATATGCCCTTTTATGAATGTGGAATATCTCTATATGCTACTCAGGATAATCTTCAAGATAGATTGTTAAATACAAAAAAAAAAAAAACAAGAAGGGGAAAAAGTGTGTATGGTAGACTTCATTTATCTAAGAAGTAGGAGGATATAAGTAGATATATGCACATTGCTTATAATTTTTAATGGAATAATAAAACAATTTTTTAATGTTACCTATAGACAGAGGAAGAAATAGGTAGAGGGAACAGGAAAAAGGCTAGACTTCCTTGAATATACCTTTGTTTTGTAGATTTAACTTTGGAACTATTTACTATTTTGCATAATTACAACAAAGTTAATATAATACAAAAACAACCTGAGAAGTAAGAAGCAGAATAAAGCAAATAAACCTAACCATATGTCTAGTTGGTGGCAGAACCACATAGAGATGAACTAATTTAAATCATTTCATGATATAGAACTGCAAAAAAAAGAAAGACCCTATTTTAGTCATTAAATTATTGGTTGTGGTGTTGGTATTTTTATTTTTAGACTGAGAGGGGCAAGAATAAAGCAATTTAGCAGTTATATTGTATCATTAGAAATCATAATTTTTAACATGAGAGAAAGGAGATACAGACATAAGGCTGATAAATTAAAACCCTGTAGAACTGAATTTAAATTTGAAATTTCACTTTGAATTTATAATGTGTCTTTAAAACAGAAATTAAAATTCCCTATCTCTGTCCCTTAAAAAACTTTGAAACAATGACCAGGCCAGTGTTAACGAACTCCTCTGGCACCCCTGACAGTAAAGTCTAAAGATCATTTTCCACTATAAGGAACCAGGCTGACTTAGAGAAATTGCTGATTCTGGTCTGAAGCCAAAAGTGTACAAGATGAACCTAGAACATTTTGTCATACCTGAAAGCAAGGAATTTCCCAAAGATCACTGGGATCATACCAAAGACTCAGGACCAGCCTATTGGTCAAAAATGGGAGAACTTGGCAATCAATAAAGATAAAGATACTAAGAGATTGAAAACACAACAAATATGTTTATATCTATATTTTCATAGTGACTTTTTTTAAAACATCATCATTGATTACTTTTGGAAGATGCTAATGAGCCAACTCATTATCTTGAAAAATAACAAATAGAAGGAAAGAATCAAGCATTTATTCTGCTTTCCAAAGGAGCTGTATGTCAAGGCAACCAAATAGTTGACGTGGGAAAGTTTCTCTTCATAGATGTGTTCCAGCCAGTAAAGAAGGATAAAATTAGACTGCTACCATCTTGCAACCCCAATGAATTGATGCATCCAGGCAATCAATATCAATGGCTCAAACCCTAAGGGAGAGATAACCAAACAGAAATACAAGAACAATTCTGAAGTCTTAGCCAAGAAAAGGAAGAGGAGGAAGAGTGGGGGCCGTGGGGGAGGGGGCAGGAGGAGTATCTACTCAAATGTCTGTGTCTAACTATAAATTTGCACGCACCATGCGCCACAAGCGATAGAGAAATGCATTAAATGGCACCAGGGGAAGATGTGAAACAGGAGTATTGCAGGTTACTAGGTTGCTCTTGGATTGACATCTCTGTCAAACTGCTAAAACTCTTAATGAGTCCTAAGGATTATTGACAATGTGTCCATTTTCAGTGAAGCTGAGCCACCTAACTGCTCACATTGCTCCACCTCTTCTTGACTTCCACAGTCATATCCTCAAAATAAACCCTGAAGTTTCTGATCATGTCTTTCTTTCATAAGGAAGCATTTTACACAAGCATGAGGAAGGACAAAATTCCCTCCCTAGCCCTTATACACAAGTGTGTGTGTGTATATATATATATATATATATATATATATACTTTCCACCATATTTCCACTGATGCACCCCCTGAATTTGGATAATACTTTGAACCTGTGTTGAATGGGAGACAGAGGAGATTATGTCTAAAGGGACCTGATTCCTTAAAGATGAAAGATGCTGTGAAATGTCCATTTCTGTCATTTCCAGACCATTAGAAAATATAAATTATAATTCATATATATTCTTTATATAAAAGTATATAAATCCTTTGTATAAAATATATATAAAAATATATACTCTTTATATAAAAATGGAAGCTCAGGGCTTCCCTAGTGGCGCAGTGGTTGAGAGTCCGCCTGCCAATGCAGGGGACACGGGTTCGTGCCTCGGTCCGGGAAGATCCCACATGCCGTGGAGCGGCTGGGCCCGTGAGCCATGGCCGCTGAGCCTGCATGTCCGGAGCCTGTGCTCCGCAACGGGAGAGGCCACAACAGTGAGAGGCCCGCGTACCGCAAAAAAAAAAAAAAAAGGAAGCTCAGAGAGCATCTCCAGAAACTGTGACCATGCCAAGGGCTGTGACTTTTGTACAGGGACGGAATTTCTGATATATTGTGAACACAGCATTAAAGGGATGAAATGATTTCTTAAAAGAAGGACTAAAAAAAGCAGAACAGCTCCCCTGCTTCTCATGGTGTCTCAATGTTTTCCATATTTAGTGAGTAAGAGTCAAAAATATCAAAACTCCTGGGAAATTCTCAGTAAAAGAAGTTATTTTTGCTCAGCATAATTTAGTTCCATTTGTGACTTTATCGTGCAAGGCTCAGGATCCCTTATACTTAGAGGGAGAGAGAGAGAGAGAAAAAAAAAGGTTGGAAACAGGATGATCCATGATTGTCAATCAATGGTCCAAAGATTCCTTTTTCATTTGGTCATTTTCTAGCACATGTATATGAAATTAAGAAAATGGGATCAAAAAGAACAAGAACGTGGCCTTAAATAACAATCCTTAGATGAAGAACACTAGGCTGTGATTTCATCAATGATAATAGAGATCTTATATCATCTATGACCAGAGTAAAGGAAGCAAATTTATGATGAACAATACAGTGCAATGAGGAGGATGTTGATTTTAATCGCTCTTAATTTATTCTGCAAGTCAGACACAAGGCAAGGCTTTGGAGAAATGAATGGTTTGTTTTTAAACCAAAACCCTGACATTGTGGAGTACATGAGGACAGAGAACTGGGTTCTGCTTGAGTCATCCTTTAAGAAGACATTCTTCCTTCTTCCCAAACAGCTTCTATAGCTACTATCCTGTAATATTGGCCTATGTCACAATCTTGGACCCGGAGCGAGACTTGCAGTTACTGTGAGTGTAGGATTCCAAGTCTCAGCTAAGAAGGGAATTCAGTGCCATGTAGCTGAAGCAACCAGATTTTTTTTAAGGTATAATACTTGCTCTAGGTGTTTGGCTATGCTATTTTTAGTCCATTAGTAATGGCTGATTTAAAAGTTAGCACATCCAGACTGGAATGAACCTTGGGCATAAAAATTACTCCTAAATGACATATCTGCTTGCTATGGACTAAACTGTCTGCCTATGTTCGTATGTTGAAGCCGTAACCCCCAATGTGACTGTGCTTGGAGATTGGGCTTTTAGGAGGTGATAAGTTTAAAAGAGGTGATAAAGTTAGGGTCCTAATCCAATAGGACTGTGGAGTTATAAGAAGAGGAAAAGGGAAATCTCTCTCTCTCTGTCTCTCCATGCCCACACACTAAGGAAAGGCCACGTGAGAACAGCGAGAATCTGGGCTGTCTGCCAGTCAGGAAGAGGGCCCTTACCAGAAACCAAGTTGGCCAATACCCAGAGTTTGACCTTCTAGTCTCCAGAACTGTGAGAGGTAAATTTCTGTTGTTTAAACCACCCAGTCTAGGGTATTTTGTTATGGCAGCCCAAGCAGACTAACACACTGCTACTTTTAAAGTTGCCATGCAGATGCTACAGATAAATCCATCATGTTTGATGATCTTGGGTTTCTAATCTAGTATACAATCATACAATTGGAGAATTTTTTGAGTTTAACAAAATTCTAAAAAGATGTCTAGTCCTGGGATGTATTGTATCATGTCACTGGTGGTATGTTTGGGGCACTGTGTTGAGGACTCTGGTTAGGGTTGAGCTCAATGGGAAAAGAGAGCTGAGATCAATTGGGGCTGCAACTGCCACCTCTCGGCCCCTGGAGTGTGTCTGGGCGGGGACAGAGGGAAGGGAGGGATGTGTGGATTACACATAACACAGATTTGCCACCCCTGCTCAAGCCCAACAGCCCATTTGGAGGCAAAAGACCCAGATCTACTCCTAAACTCTTCCACTAGCTGGTCCGGGCCAGTACCATTAGAAAGCAAAAATAAGTCACCTAAAATATTTGAGCCAGGGTTTATTCATCAGCAGTCAAATGAGAGTAGTCATTAATGGTGCTGCTGCAGCTCTCGGAGAAGCCAGGTGATGAGATCAAATAAGAGAATGTCTATGCAAAGGCTTTGTACACCCAGAACACTATGCAAATATCAGTTTGATTTTTTTAAAAAAAACTAATCATCCCATATAGATGGCTACTTATCTTTCACTCAAGTGTAACTGCTCCTAGCTGCAATCCACACATGGGCTTTCCAATATAATAGGAAAATAAAATCAGGTGGAACCATTTTTAAAGAATGTGGGGTTTTTTTAATGTGGGGTGGATATTTTGAAAAGTTTCCATTTATTAATTATATGTATTACTATATCCCTTCTTATCCACAAAGCCTTTGAGTCAGTGTTCATACCATATAAAAGTACATACAGGGGCTTCCCTGGTGGCGCAGTGGTTGAGAGTTTGCCTGCCGATGCAGGGGACACGGGTTCGAGCCCTGGTCTGGGAGGATCCCACATGCCGCGGAGCAACTGGGCCCGTGAGCCACAACTACTGAGCCTGCGCGTCTGGAGCTTGTGCTCCGCAACAAGAGAGGCGGCGACAGTGAGAGGCCCGCGCACCACGATGAAGAGTGGCCCCCGCTCACCGCAATTAGAGGAAGCCCACGCACAGAAACGAAGACCCAACACAGCCAAAAAAAAAAAAAAAAAAAAGTACATACAATACATGATTAATAGAAGCAAAGGCAAAGGGCACAAGACTGTCAGACAAGATGGAAAGTTTGAATCTGAGCTTCCTGGCAACCAAGGGAAAATAAAACAACATAGTTATATAATTCTCATTTTCAGAAAGGAGAAAAAAGTTTTACATAGGAATTGTAATGAAAAGAAACTTTCTTCACCGTACAGATAAGCCAGTATTTTTCCATCAAGCCCCTGTTTGCCCGCATAAATGTGGATGCAGCTAACAGTGTCTCTCAGGAGAACTGTAAATATGAAGGAGTCCATGTCCCCAAGAGTGAGGATGTGCTTTGACCCTGGCTAAACATTCATTTCAGGAACGCAGGGCCGTGCCCCTGAGGCCGCACAGAGCCCTGTTGAGAATATGGAACTGAGAATCTAAATCTGTTCCAGCCCCAGTCTCCCCATCTCTTGGCAGGGTGGCCATGGGCAAATACTTTAATCGAGAGAGTCCCAATTCTCTCTCCTCTGAGAAGGGATAATTATACCTACCTTGGAGAATTGTGATAAGGAAAATGCAAAATCTATTTGGCAAACACTTGTAAAGCACTAATGACACGTTTGTTGTTATTAACCCTTGTGTTTACAGCCCATGAACGTACCTAAAAGCAATGCCCAGCATGTATTGAATGCACGCTAATGCCACATCTTCCCTCGTGGAGATTTAATGTATCCGACAGCATATTGCAGACCTGGGAAGCCCTACAAATAAAATGCTCTGTTTAGCTTGTTTTCATTCAGCATTTCCAGACTTACTGGACTATAGACCCCACTTTCTTTTTGTATGACCCCCTAGTCTATGCTGCATTTGAGGAGAACATTAAACTAATCCACTGGGGGCAATTTTGCACGTTAGGAGACATATGGCACTATCTGAACACATTCCTGGTTATCAGAACAGGGGTGGGTGGGGGAGGAGCTCCTGTCCTCTGATGGGCAGAGGCCAGATATGCTGCTGAACATCTTCCAATGCTCAGGACGAGAATCCCCACCCCGAACAAAGAATTCCCTGACTCAGAATGCCAATAATGCCAAGGTTGAGAAGCCCTAAATTAGCCCCTTCTTTAAAATATTTATATTTCCAACCTGCCTATTCTTACAGGGCTAACAGGCCCAGAAATATACTACCTTCTGTGAGCCATAAAATCTTTCCTTCCCTCCAATCTTATTTAGTCGGCCTGGTTTATATATCTACAGTGCTCCAGGAATTCACGAACAATCCATGGGGCCCTCATGGATTAAATCCTCACCTTGCCGACTCTGATTAAATCTCCTATCAGCGCCGTGCATTCCAGGCCACAGTCATAACTACACCGCTGTATTGGGAGTCAGCACTGTCCCCGCCAACTTTCCTGCTTCTCTCACCGCTGCCCATCCCTGCGTCTTCTCCAAGGCCGTACAGCCGTTCCTTCCTGGAGTGCAGGACCAGATCCACAGCCAGTACTACAGATACAGGGGAGCCTTGCCGTGAGCTGGACGCTTCCCACCAGAGACCACCGGTATGTTTCCCAGGCCACAGTCAAGAGCCAGAGAATGTTACCTCCTCCTCATTGTTTGAGGAGAGCCTTTCTATGTGTAACGCATACAGATAGCAGCTAAACTGTGCCCACAGTGTATAACTCTCCTTTCTGTGATTAAGTTCCCCTTTTCAGCTCCCACTCTGCTCAATGGCAGGACTTTAATCTCAGTAAGTTCAGGATTCCTGGAGATCCGCATTCCTTTAGGGCTCCCAGGATTTCAGGGGAAGGTGTCGCCAGGTCCTCCGTGTCGTCATCCACCATGCTGGCATCACAGAGGGGTCCCCACCCCCACCGTCTTCTGCCATATTGTTCTGGTCCCCCCTGCTCACTGGCTCCCTGAGCCTCGTCTGTGCTACTCTCAGAAGCACAGGGTCCAGGCTGCAGTTCTCACACTATCCTGGGCTTCAAGAAACTCAGAGGGTTTGTCTGAGGACCTTCATATTCCACACTCTGCTGGGCACTTCCTTGGGCTCAACCTTCATGCCCTGTGCCTCAGTTTCTCAAAACTACCTGGGGTGCCATCATTCCTCCCCCAGACTTGGCCCAAGGCCATGCAGGGCACAGAAATTCTTCCCAAAGGCCCACCTCTCCCCATATTTCTTCTCCCCACTCTGACTTCCACGCTTGAAGAGCTTTTCGCTTTTTGCCTGTTTTCATTCTTTTTTTCTACTCATCATATATTCTCTGTGCTCTGAGTCCCCTTATGACACATGCTTTTGAAACTCCAAAACTTAAGCTTTTCTCTTTTTTTTTCCTCAAAGTACCATCTCTGCCAGGAGTTTCAAAAGTCTGTTTAGACTCTTAGCTCTCTCTCTGCCTTTTCAGAGTCATTCATTCACCAAGAGACTAGAAGCAGAATGTCATTAGCCTGAATTCAGGGAAGGACTAGGGGCATAATGAAATGAGCGGGAAAACTGTGGTTAAACCTCCAAATAATACAATTATCCCACAATAGTGAGCCGCTGGCCACTTGTGGGTCCACTTTAGCGGCCTGTCCGTGTCTTTTGTATCCATCTTGACAAGGTTTAAAGTTTCACTCCCTGGAAGAGCTGGGTGTAGGGGTAACAGATTTCATCTCACTTGCTAAGTTCAGTTGATTGGTAGGGGCTGCCTACAGTAGTGTTGAAAAGGTTTTTTGAGGCCTCCATTGGGCTCCCTGGGCAAATGTGGATTAGTCACATCTGCTATCGGGAGGGGAGGAGAAATGTGATAGCATGTGTGCCAAGAACTAGCCATCACCGGCTTACTCTCATCTCATCTAGAACTTCCCTTTTTTGGTACATTTAAGTCATGTTGTTAGAGGGCCTGATGGAAAGTCTAGGATAAGAGGGGGTCCCAAATGTAAAGGGTGTTTGGCACCGGCAGGAGCATCCCAGAACCAGCACCCCAAGTGGCACCCCTCAGAACTGGGAATGGGATATGACATATTGTCCCTCCTTCTCCTCAGCTCCCAGGCCTGCACTCAGGGAGGGGTGGCAGAATTTATGGGGTTTGTACATTCTGGAGTTAAGCACGGGATACCTTGATTACACAAACTAATTATTTATACCACAGGATATAAGAACCACTGATGGTTTTTGAGTGGAGGAATAACAAGATACGACAGGGCTTTAGCAAAATGAATCTAGCAGCCACAGAGAGAATGGATTGGAGGGGAGAATTTAGAGGAAGAGAGCTTCTTGGAGAGTTGCCGTAGAGGTCTAGGTGAGAAGTCTTTGTGAAGGGGAATAATGTTTAGCATTATTGAAGTGAAGAGATAATGTTTAGACAACAGAGGGCAGTGGGCCGCCCTCACCTGGATGCAAGCCAAGTCATAGGCCTTACGGAAGCCTGGAGTGTGGCGAACTTTCTTGAAACATCTTATGCCTCTAGCCTCTGCCTTCACTTTTAGGGGAGCACGGGATTTGCAAAAGTCAGAGTGCCTCAACACAGAATGCTGCCAGCCTGGTCTGACGTAGGGAGACCTAGTTGGCTAGTTGGAACCCTAAAAGGAGACAGAGTGCACCCGGCCCCTGCAGGCTGTGGGGCAGCAGGCACCGGGCATGCCCACTTCCAAGTGCCTGCATGACCAAGGGCAATTTCTGGTCTAGGGTGGCTCTAGGCCATCCTGAGAAAGGTCAGACTGCACTGGGATGTGGCCATAGCTCTGGGCTAGGCATTTCTCCAGGGCTGGGAATAATTCCTCCAAGGCACAAGTCAGTCCCTCCCACTGAAACAAACTAAACCAGAAACACAAAAACAAAGCTGGGCACAGCACACAGAGGAGTTTGCCAAGGAGGAATACACTCTGGGCTGGGGCTGCTTTTTGACCTATCCTATTGAGGATAACTGGGGCAGAGGGGCAAGGGTGGGGGGGTAAAGAGAGCCTTGAATGCCAAGACAAGCCTTTGGAATTTCTCCATTCATAATAGTGAGATATGGAAGTTCGAGGAGCGAGAGGAACATTATCAAAATGATGTATAAGAAGATATCAAACTAGGGCCTTTCTTGTTGCAGCAGGATTGGCGCTCGGACCACAGCTGAAAACAACAGCAGTTAAGTAACACATATTGTGAAAAATAAAGGAAAAAGATGGGCCAGATACCACACTCTTCCACAACTGATTAACTGTGGCTCCACTCTAATCCCCCCCACTTTGAAGAGCTGTATAAGCAGTTCCACTGGGGAGGGGCCGGGGGTCAGGAGGGATGCGGACACAGTGGCTTTGCCTCCTCTGTGTAGCAGGGACACGCCTTCTTCTCCGCCCCACCTCCCACCGGTGTCTGGGAGGGATTCCCATAGAGACTGAGGCACTTGGAAGACAGGGAGGCAGCCATCCTTTGCCTGCTTAGGCAGCAGGGTGCTGCTCTCCCTCTGAGCCAGGGAAAAGGAAATCTGAGTGACAGCAGGTGGAGAGAGAAGGCAGCTGTGGGGCACCTGCACAGCCACCATTTGGAACCACAGTTCTGCCTGGGCTTCCCGTGGTCACCAGGACACCTCAAAAAGTAGCTGTGCTTAAGACACAGAAGATCACGTAGCGTATGGTTCCATGTATGTGAAATACCCAGAATAGGCAAATTCATAGAGAGCAGATTAGTGGTTACCAAGAACTAGAGGACATGAGAAATAGGGAGTTACTGCTTAATGGGTACAGGGTCTACTTTTGGGGTGATTAAAAGGTTCGGGAACCACGGCAAAAGAAATCATAAACAAGATGAAAGGACAACACTCAGAATGGGAGGAAATATTTGTAAATGAAGCAACTGACAAAGGATTCATCTCCAAAATATACAGGCAGCTCATGCAGCTCAATATCAAAAAAACAACCCAGAAATGGGCAGAAGACCAAAATAGACATTTCTCCAAAGAAGATATACAGATTGCCAACAAACACATGAAAGGATGCTCAACATCACTAGTCATTAGAGAAATGCAAATCAAAACTACAGTGAGGTATCACCTCACACTGGTCAGAATGACCATCATCAAAAAATCTACGAATAATAAATGCTGGAGAGGGTGTGGAGAAAAGGGAACCCTCTTGCACTGTTGGTGGGAATGTAAATTGACAGCCACTATGGAGAATAGTATGGAACTAAAAAACTAAAAATAGAACTACCATATGACCCAGCAATCCCACTACTGGGCATATAGCCTGAGAAAACCATAATTCAAAAAGAGTCATGGACCACAATGTTCACTGCAGCTCTATTTACAATAGCCAGGACATGGAAGCAACCTAAGTGTCCATCAACAGATGAGTGGATAAAGAAGATGTGGCACATATATACAATGGAATATTACTCAGCCATAAAAATAAATGAAATTGAGTTATTTGTAGTGAGGTGGATGGAGCTAGAGTCTGTCATACAGAGTGAAGTAAGTCAGAAACAAATACTGTATGCTAACACATATATATGGAATCTAAAAAAAATGGTTCTGAAGAACCCAGGGGCAGGACAGGAATAAAGATGCAGATGTAGAGAATGGACTTGAGGACACGGGGGAGGAGGGAAGGGGAAGCTGGGACGAAGTGAGAGAGTGGCATGGACATATATACACTACCAAATGTGAAATAGATAGCTAGTGGGAAGCAGCTGCATAGCACAGGGAGATCAACTCGGTGCTTTGTGACCACCTAGAGGGGTGGGATAGGGAAGGTGGGAGGGAGACGCAAGAGGGAGGGGATATGGGGATATATGTATACATATAGCTGATTCACTTTGTTATACAGCAGAAACTAACACAACATTGTAAAGCAATTATACTCCAATAAAGATGCTTAAAAAAAAAGGTTTGGGAACTAGATAGTGGTGATGGTTGCACGACACTATGAATGTACTAAATACCACTCATTTGTATACTTAAAAATAAATTGGCATATTTCATGTTGTATATTTGACCACAATACTTTTCTTTAAAAAACAGTAGCTGGGCTTCAGCCATCTTGTCAGTCACCCAGGGCTGCCTGTGAGGGGAGGAGATCCAGAAGGAAGATGCCATGGAACGTAATCCTTCCAGTAATGTGAGGGGAGGGACAGTGGTCTTCAGCCAGGAGTTTGACCCTCCTTGCCAGAGAAGGAGGCCATGCTGAATCTTCTGGAGAACTCACACGGGTGCCCTGTTGTAATCATCAGTGCTGCTCCCAAATGTGCAAATGTTCAGGGCACTCCTTTTGGGCATGTGGTAAGATTGTACTTCCTGTTCCCATTCTGGTTGGGTGGGGCCACATGACCAGTCCTGGCCAATGAGATGCAAGTAGAAGTCATTCCATGCCTCCGGATTCAGTCCTGGTGTAAGATCTGCAAGCTCTTGTTCCCGCCGTAGGCTCTGACAGTGTTGGAGGTGAGGGCTGTCCCATGAGCCTGCGTCCGAGTGATCCGGTGAGCAGAGCTTCTCGTGGCCTGCAGTGGACATGTAGCAGGAAAGAGAAGTAAGCCGTTAATGATGTAAGTTACTAAATTTGGGAATGATGTGTTACCACAGCATAACCTAGCCCAACCTTCAAGAATCAGCATGTGAACTCTTGCTCCATAGACAGCCTCCATTAGCCAGAGACACTGGCAGAAAGACCAAACTATCTCAGCAACTGGTTATGAAAAGAGAGACCCGTACCTTTTCCTCATCCTTCCTCCAGCACCTGCATACAGGAGATGCCTGGTAGAGGCGGCAGGAAGGGAAAGAGTACACCATGCCTTCCCCCTCAGGTCCCTATTCCTGAGGGGAAGAGAAGAGATGAGAATTAAGTCAGAGATGAGATTAAATTTCTAACCAGACTGGACCTAAGTGGTGATAAATTGAAATGACCAGGATACAATGAGAGCTCCCTCAGTGATAGGAAAGGGAAAGTCTGCAGAGCTTGACTGACAGCAGTGACTGGGGCCTCAGGACCAGTCAGGGTCCCAGCAGGAAGCACATGGTACCTTCAAATGGAGGTAATTTAAGAGAGTTTAATAGGACAGGACTATTTACAAGTGATGGGCAAATTAAGCCTAGCAGTAGCAGGGAGATGCTAGCATCCCGAGGTCCAAAGGCGAGGAAGTAGGTGTGGCTGTAGAAAGGGCTACCCAGCAGGGGGCTGTGGTCTATGTGAGAGAAATGTAGCCACTGCCGACCCTCTGGCCATCTGGGAGGCAGCCTGGGAGATGAATACCACAACCTTATCTTCCTCCTGCCCTTAGAGTCCTTGCCAGTGATTCTTAACTGGCTGAGCCCAGCAGAAGGCTAGAGGACAAGGGAGCCCTTTGCTACCTCCCTAAAGGTCTGTCTCCCAGGACTCAGAGCATGATGGAGAAGGAGGAATTGATCAAGAGGGGCAAATGGAAGCTCTCCAGAACGTCTCCATCCCGAGTGAGACTGCTCCATAAATTGTTGCCAGGGGTTTTGGGAATATTATTTTTTAATGGGTGATGTTCCAGATAGGGCAGGATGGAATGGAAATTAGAGGACCACTTAAGAAACAATTAGAGTAGTTCTTGTCAGAGAATGAGCGGAAAGGTAGAAGAAAAGGAGGATAGGGTAGCATCTAGGAGAGGAGAGGATAAAGAGGAAGAAATAACCTAAGCACGAGGGGTTAAAAAGAAGAGCAGGGAGGTTTTCTTGGGTACCTGTTTTGAGTGTCCCTGGTGACCAGCCAGGGAGCTCTTCTGGAAGAGTGGCGAGGACGAAGGCTGTATAGTTAGTGTCCTGGCAGGAAACAGATGGACACTCAAAAAAGTTGGACTCTGAAGAATTTCACGAAGGGGCTTTATAAGGTGTAGGCAGGATTAAAGGAGCCAGAAAGAGATAATGAGTCACCCAGAGACTCATGATTGCTGGAAGCTGTTTCCATCCTTGTGCCTGAAGGAGAAGGAGAGGGGGTGGTGACACTGGAGCCGTGGAGGAACCCCTCCCACCAGGAACTGGGGCTGCAGAGGGACACAGCCTCTACCAGAGCCTTCATGAGGCTGCCATGGAGGGTCAGAGGCAGCCCACACCTCATCCCACAGCCCTCACACCCTCCAGTTTCCTGCCATGCCTCCCATTGGGTGAACCAACCAGAAACCCCAGAGCAGAGGAGCCCAAGAGGGGCAGAGAATGGATCTGTGGAGAGAGGGAGACAAATGGAAAAACCATACACTTGGAGGAAGGAGGAAGTAAAAGAGGCAAGGAGACAGTGAGAAAATGGCAGATAGCACACCAGGCTATTTTCTGGGTAAAGAAGAAGAGGGATGAGGGAAGAACAGTGTCAAGCAAAGGTGTTTTCTAGGCAAAAGACACCTGAGCATGCTTTAAACTGAGACCCAATTTACCTAAACCACACCACCGATGTCATGGTGACCAGTTAACTCCTGGCTCACATCGCGTTGGAAAGTTTCTGTAATTTCAGGTGCCCCAAAAGATACCAAGGATGAAGTGAAAGGGGCAACACGGTCACAACAACATTGCAAGCTCATTCTAACTATCCATCTTTCACACAAGAGACAGATAATCTTTTAGAATAGGAAGACCTTCACTCATAGTAACACAAAGGCATTCCCCGGCTCCCTGGAGGCTGGCTGGATCTAGTTCAAATAATTTCTTTCCGGAGTTGCTGTTACCAGGAGGATTTAGAATAGCAAACAGGGGTGGTCAATCTAGTTGAAGCTGCCTGTGTTTGCATCCCATCTTCCTGAGCAATTCGGAGAAATCAGCATCTGACTTTCCAGCAACAGACAACTGTGGGCAAAGAATGTGCTGTGCTCATTTTAAAGGCTTAGCTATCCTCTGCAACATCACTCATCAGGACGGTTTAAAAGGAAGGATTCTCTTCCTTGCAGTTGGAGTGGGATGCGATGAGCATCTGAAAAGCCAGCAGAATCTGGATTGCTAGTGGGTAGTTAACTAAAAGAGACAGCACAGACTGCTGCATTCAGCATGAAGTGAAAATGTGCAGAAAAGGGGAAATTGATAAAATGGTCTTAGAAGGTTAGGTGAACTTTGCCAGGAAAATGAGGAGTTAGGCTTTCAGAGTTCAACGTCCTCAATGGTTCATCACCAAAGTCAGGTCCACAGGGTACAGTTGTGCAGGTTGTGCACTGCACAGAACAACCCTCCACCCTTGCCTGCCCGCCCTCCTGTCAACGGGGCAGGGACAGTTGAAATCCAGTGTGCTTTCCCCTCACCAAGCCATGCAACCTAGCATGCAGGTGTCTACCTAGAGGAAGGGGTGGCTTTTTCTCTGCATGAAGATCCTATTCCCCTGCCAAGCCATGTTCCCTGGAAACTGCACCACTCAGAGATGGAGGAAAGGGTCTATTTCTGATTCTCACAGAGATTGTATATATGCTTATAGCAACCCTGGCCAAATTCTTTCTAGTTGCTGATGATGCATTTACTTTCCACGCCTTGCCTGAAAGAGCATTGCATCATAATCAGAGCATGAGTGGGAAAAATTCAGAAAAGATGATAATAGTAATAACAACGACAATCCCTCATTTGGATTTAGCCCTTAACATTTATTATAAAAGTACTTTCCTATACAGGATCTCATTCAAGCCTCAGGACAACACAGGTATCAAATTGGGTAAAGGTATTCTCTCCCATTTAACAATTGTGGAGACCAGAAAGACTCAGAGAGCCGGGACTGAAATCTCCATTTTTCTGATTTCAAATTCTCCGCTCTTTGCGCAATATAAACCAAAACAACCCTGCACATTTAGAAAAGCTTCTAGGTATTGAGCTGTTCAGCGAGAACCTATTCGCATGTCTTCTGGGTAAACAGAACAGTAATTTCCCCCCAGGGTATCTGCTGCCATTCTCAGTCCACTTTCTTCAATCCAGGGAGAGACTTGTAACTTAGGGCCGGCTCTTCAGGGCACTGCCCTAGTGATTGGTTCAGGAAGGGCATGTGATCCAACCAGAGCCAATGAGAGTCAAGAATATATTTGCAGAGGGGTTGGGTTTAAGATGGCGAAGCGGGAAGGCGTGAGCTCGTTGGGGACCCACCAAATTCGAAGTTTGGAAGGATTGCCTCTGAGAAAAACTTAAAAACTGGCGGAGCGACCCCTTCACATCGGGCAAATGAGAGGAAACTCGCCTGGAAGCAGGTAGGAAACGCTGAAACACAATCTCGCCATAAATCCCACCCCCACCCCCTAGCGCCGCGACCCGCCGCAGGACGGAACTCAAAACCCGGAACTTCTCCTTGAGGAGCGAAGGGTTCCTACCTCGCACTGGGCACTCCAACTTTTAAGACATTTGCCTCACCTGAGACTGGAGCAAGACCCATCTCTTTTCTGTTGGTCCTGAGCAGGCGAGAAGGTGTGCCTGGGGGTTTTGGCTGCAGTCTTACCCCGTGTGGAATGTGGGAATAAATAAAGACAGTGTGAGTGATAGGACAGCCAAAAAGTGACTAGAGGCAGGGTCCTAGTGGCAGCATTTGAGCCTGTAGGTGAGTCACACGCCCAAGATCCTTTTTACTTAAGCCCATGTATTTCTTTTATTATTTAGACAGCTTGAATTGCATTATCTGTCACTTGCAACTAAAATATCTTGCCTAGGTCAGGTAGTTTCTTCCTCTTTTGTCCCTTAGCCATATGCAAATGCGAGCAGTGCCATTCACAGCACTGGGGACCAGCATAAGGTTTCAGTGGCCAAAGACTGAACTACAGAAATTCCCTCAGTGCCATTCTTTGGCTACTCACCACCTCTACTCAGCAGCCTGGAAAAGTTGGAAAAATTCCTTTTGCCCAGATGCCAGCAGAGTATTCTGAGCTACTAGTAATTGTGAGGCAATTGTGTGGTATAATGAACAGACTCACTTAGTAGAGGTTGAGCCGTGCTCTCATTGTGCTTGGACACCTGCATCAGATTGATCCCTGATGGTGAAAAGTTTCCTCTCAATGGTACTGGAGGCTCCATGCAGGAGAAGGAGTCTTCTCCCCCAAGCAAAGGACATAATTTCTCTCCTTCAGTCTTACTGGTGCACCATAGGTCACGTACTCCTCTCTCGATTAGTAGTGGTTGCCAGGAGCATGCCATGCATTGATTGGTTTAGACTAACCAGGATCTACCCTGGATCTGGAAATGGTGTCATGTTGGTGATCCCTGAGTCACACTGGGGAAGGATAGATGCCAAAACTGGAATTCTGTTGAAAAGTAAGAAGTAGGGACTGGATGTTGTGTAAGACCAAGAGTGTCATTATAGCCACTACTTGATCATGTGACCCTGGGCGTATCTTTCTAACTCTTTGGGCCTCCTTGTCCTTGTCTGCAAGTTGAAGAGGACAGAATGAAGGATATCAACAGTCCCTTTCTACTCTAATGTGCTGTGACTCTATTTGACTCCAAACACAAAATAGAAAACCCACATAGTATGGTGTTGAAAGGAAATTTGATGATGGTGGTAATTAATTACTCGTGTTCATTCATTTCAAAGTCACTTCACTTTGGGGGAGAGGTGTTGATAGGACACAGGTGTCTCCTACCTTAAGCAAACCCAAAATCAGATCCACAAAACACAAAAACTTAGGTGAGACTACACATGCTATTGATACATTTGCTTTACAAAGGGATTAACCACAGTAAATCCTCTTTCCTGATTTCTGTTTATTTCTAGATATTATGATGATATGATGTCTTAAGCCTTTTGATATTTCTTTGGTTTTTGTTTGAGGAGTTCTGCTGTTTCTCCACACTCAAGAGGGCTTACAAGCGGTCTTGTGCAATGAGTATGGGAAGGAACTAAGGATACTTTCAAAGAAAATGTGGGAAAACAAGCTTCAGAAGGTGTGATTCAGTTCAGTATAAATCAGCTTAACATTTGTATGTTTTAGTAGCTTCTCATATCACTCCTGAACTCTATTAAGGACATTTATGTCCAAACAGTGGTTTTCTCCTTTCCCTCGGCATGCTCCAAAGTCATAAGAATGAGGGAGCATCATAGGTATATCAACTGGTCCCACAGGCAAAATTTCATCTCAAAATCTAGCAGCTTCTAAAAGCATGAAGACAAATGAGTCTCACTCAAATCTAACTCTCAGCACCTCCTTTTCCCGTGACAAAACTCCAGTCTCCTGTCAGTGACCTCCTACCTTTGACTTTAAATACTCTCTACCTGGTGCCTCTCCTTTTTTTTTTTTTTTGCGGTACGCGGGCCTCTGACTGCCGTGGCCCCTCCTGTTGTGGAGCACAGGCTCCGGACGCGCAGGCTCAGCGGCCATGGCTCACGGGCCCAGCCGCTCCGCGGCATGTGGGATCTGCCCGGACCGGGGCACGAACCCGTGTCCCCTGCATCGGCAGGCGGACTCTCAACCACTGCACCACCAGGGAAGCCCTCTTTTCTTTTTAAAATTAATTAATTAATTTATTTTTGGTTGCATTGTGTCTTCATTGCTGTGTGCGGGCTTCCTCTAGTTGTGGCGAGCGGGGGCCACTCTTGTTGCGGTGCGCGGCCTTCTCATTGCGGTGGCTTTTCTTGTTGCGGAGCACGGGCTCTAGGAGCGTGGGCTTCAGTAGTTGTGGTTCGCAGGTTCTAGAGCACAGGCTCAGTAGGTGTGGCGCACGGGCTTAGTTGCTTGTTGGCATGTGGGATCTTCCCCGACCAGGGATTGAACCCGTGTCCCCTGCATTGGCAGGCGGATTCTCAACAACTGTGCCACCAGGGAAGCCCCCTTGTGCCTCTCTTGATACTGTTTACCGGACACAAGCAGGGCCATTGTGAGCAGGACCCGTGTTCCTCCATGACACTCCCCTCCTCCCTTTTGCCTCAAGACCCATCCCAGGGACCCTGACCCTGGCCCAGCCAGCCTGGTTCAGAGGTTTGCCAGACTACTGAAAAACCACTTAATACAGCAGGTATGATTCCTTCCAGCTCAGGGCTCTTGCCCAGGCCATCTTCCCCACCTAGCATGTCAACTCCTTAAAGCTTAGGAAACTCCCAAAGAACAAACTAATATGTTTTCTAGTGCCTGTGAAAATAGAGAATGCTTCTTCCCCTAGCAAAGCAGTCTATAGATGAGTCAATCCATAAAACGATGGGAATAAAAGTAAGTTGTAGAAATGGAGTGATTTACTAAAAAACAAGAAACCTGATTTTAAACAGATTCCCACCTCTGTACAGTTTCAGAGTTCATAAAATGATGATCTGGTCCTCAAATGTGCTTTTTGGCATTCAGTGTTCTTAACACTAAGAGATTCTGCATACAAATATTAATGTGTGTATTCTCCCCCAAAGTTGTGGCAACATTAAGACCAGATTCACTTGTCATTAATCAGCCAGAGTGGGGTCAGTGTTTCCCTTGAGAAAGGACTCCTGCCTCAGCCCAGGCCTGTGCTCCTGGCTGCCTGGTATCCTGCGCTTCGCCGGCACTTACCTGCCTTTCCCCAGCCCCAGGCAGGTGTGTGAGGTTGCAAATCCCGGTTTACAGAGCACTGCTCCCCGCACCGCCA
This sequence comes from Orcinus orca, assembly GCF_937001465.1. NCBI lineage: Eukaryota > Metazoa > Chordata > Mammalia > Artiodactyla > Delphinidae > Orcinus > Orcinus orca. The sequence goes on along the minus strand of NC_064564.1, from coordinate 72,056,144 downwards.
CTGCTTCATAATCTCATTTAGGCTACACAGCAGTCCTGTGGAACGGGCAAGGTGAAGATGTTCCCCCTCCCATGACAATTCAAAGAAACAAAGTTTTTCCAAATTTCTTTATTATAAAATCATATTCTATGGCATATAGAAAGTAAATTCTAAGCAATGATAACCTGTTTAAACAGACTGGATTTAGCTTTTTTTTTTTTTTCCTGGACCTGGTCAGATCATACAAACTACAGCACATTATAAATACTTGGAAAGTTGTTTGGTTTTTTTTTTTTTTGCTTCTTAAAAATGGAAGTATAGTTGATTTACAGTATTATATTAGTTTCAGGTATACAGCATAGTGTTTAATTTTTTAAGATTATATTCCATTTAAAGTTATTACAAAATAATGGCTATCAATATATCCTTGTTGCTTATTTATTTTATACACAGTAGTTTGTATCTCTTAACCCATACCCCAATCTTGTCCCTCCCCCATTCCCTCTCCCCGCTGGTAACTGCTAATTTGTTCTCTTTACCTGTAAGGCTGTTTCTGTTTTGTTATGTACATTCGTTTGTTTTATTTTTCAGATTCCACATGTAAGTGATAACATAGAGTATTTGTCTTTATCTGACTTATTTTATGAAGCATATAACTTCTAGGTCCATCCACATTGTTGCAGATGGCAGAATTTCATTCTTTTTTATGGCTCAGTAATATTCCTGTGTATGTATGTGTGTATGTATGAGACATTTGTATAGTTTGCATATTAACCACTTGTTGGCCATCTCATTGGCAAATATTTTCTCCCATTCCGTAGGTTGTTTTTTCATTTTGTTGATGGTTTCCTTTGCTGTTCAAAAGCTTCTACATTTGATTAGGTCCCATTTGCTTATTATTGCTTTTATTTCTTTTGCCTTGGGATGAGGGAAGGATTTATACAGGAAAAAAGGCAGTGCTCCTCTATACCCATTTAGTCTTGCTAAATCAATAGATTCACTTTGATCTGACCCTCAACCCAACCTAAACTGGAATGGGAATCAGTCTAGGCTAATTAGGGAAACCTTTTTAGTTGTAGATTACAGAATCTTAACAGAAACCGACCTAAACGAGATAATTTATTATGTTAAGGTACATAAGCACCTCAGAGATGTCATCCAGAATCAGTCACTTTCCATCCCTCCACTCTGATTTCCTCCATGTTGGCTTCATCTTCAGACAGGCCCTCTACAAGTGGTGACAGTAATAATTGCCTGAAGTTCCTGGCTCAGGTTCAACCAGCTTAGCATCCTCGGATAGTTCTAGCAAAAACCTGGGGTTAATTTCCAGTGGCCTAGCCAGAGTTGCATACCATCTCTGAACCAATAGCTATGACCAGGGAAATGCAATTCTCTCACTGGCCTGGACTGGCCTCTGTCATATGCCTACTTCTCATTCAAGGTGGGGAGGTCAGCCCTGCTCATCCAACATGGACCAATACTTAAGCAGGTGCCCAAAAGATAATTGGAGTATTTTCCTAGAAGGTGAATGGAAGCTGAGTATCAAAAACAACAACTCTGGACTATACTCTGCTGGCCCTGTTTGTGGATGCTGGAGTTATGACACCTCTTCTGACCTTCATTGTCATTGAATTTCCTGTGTCTGAAACTTAATAGGCAATTCAATAATAAATAGTTTTAAAATGAATAAATGAATGAATCTGGATAACAGTATAAACATGAATCATTTAAATAGTCTACAGTATTTAGTGGTGTTCCTAAATGGATGATACAAAAGCAAAGATGCAAAGATAAAAGAAGAGATCAGGGGTAGAGGCAAGATCTGAACTGGGTTGTGAAGGATGGATAGGTATAGAGAGGGGGAGGGGTAGAGGTGCATTCCAGGCAGGGGCACAATGGGGGCACAGCCACTGAGATCAGACAAGCCCCGCGCATCCAGGGACAGAGAGACAACTTGCCAGACTGAGCTTTGTGTGGGGAAATAGTGGGTGGGGCCAGGTGCAAGTCTGGAATGACCATCTGCAGAGTAGACACAGGGTGGGGTGAGAAGGGTTAGCATTGAAGGGTAGCACTGAAGGGAGGGAGGAAGCATTCAGTTTGGGACAGGATGAGTTGGCAGTGTCAGCAGGAAGCATGAAGCAGGATGACAGTGCTGCTTTGGAAAGATAAGCCTGGTGGAGATGGGGAGGGTGGAGGGATTGTCAGAGGTGAAGATGGAAGCGGGGAATTAGTCCAGACACTGTCGCCAGGTAAAGGTGATGAAGGTCTGGCCTCTACCCTTTCAGATAGCTGTTTGCAACCCAGCCTCAAAAGTCCATTCATCAACCTGCTCCACGCTTCCTCTTTCTCTCTTGCTACCTTTCCTGCCTCCACTTCCTGAATGCGTGTCAGATATTTGATTATATTCAAGAAATTTTTAAACGCATGGAGGCTCCATCGAGAGAAGGAGTAACAAGTGCCGTGAGAAAAGAACAAGCCCTGCCACACGAGGGACTGATGGCGATGACATGGAGGCCCAGGTAGACCAAAGAAGATATAGCTTACTGTCACTCGCTATTCTGCAAGCTGAGTTTGGATATCAGCTTCACCATTCACTGGCTGGATGATCAGGGGCATATCTGGGGCATATCTCCCTTAGCCTCAGTATTTCTCATCTGTAAAATGGAGGTAACAATTGTACTTTCCTCAGAGGCTTATTATGAGAATTGTGTTAACAATGTTATGTAAAGTGCCTGACTCAATAAATGTCATTATTGGGCTTCCCTGGTGGCACAATGGTTAAGAATCTGCCTGCCAACGCAAGGGACACGGGTTCAAGCCCTGGTCTGGGAAGATCCCACATGCCACAGAGCAACTAAGCCTGTGTGCAACAACTACTGAGCCTGCGCTCTAGAGCCCATGAGCCACAACTACTGAGCCCACGTGCCACAACTACAGGAGCCCACGTGCCTAGAGCCCATGCTCTGCAACAAGAGAAGCCCATGCACCACAAGGAAGAATAGCCCCCGCTTGCCACAACTAGAGAAAGTCTGCATGCAGCAACGAAGACCCAACACAGCCAAAAATAAATAAATAAAATAAATAAATTTGTTTTTTTAAAAATGTCATTATTATTATTAGCAACAGCAGCAGCAGCAGCAGTAGTAATAGTCGTATTTGCATCTGGCAACCAAACAAGCAACACTGCTGGTAGAATTCACCTAGGCTTCCTCCCAAAGTTAAAAATCCTTACAGGAAAGGGAGGCCTTTGGAGATGGAGTTAAGCTTTTCTCCAGGGGTCTTCAGGCTGAGCTGAGACTAGTAAGCTCTGTTCTCTCCTGAAAGATGCCAACCACTAGAGGGAGAGTAGATTTCTAGAAACCACAGCCCCTTAATCCCCATGTCTTTCACAGTGCAGTTAGCCATATATTAGCAGTTGTGATATCAACTTACTGGGACCCAACCAGCCTTTTTTTTTTAATGGAATAGAATAAAATTGAAAATGGCATTAATTGCAGAAGATTCAGGCAGATATTGTTCCATAAAGCCCTTTGTTTTAGTTACATAATTAAGTATGTATGTGTAAAATGTATTTCTTATTGTGGGACATGATCAGCCAACAGTAGCATAAGAAACACTGCCTTAAAGGATATGCAAGAGAAAACTACCTTTTTTCTTTAATTCTCACACAGACACCAAACAAGTAACATCCAGGTGAGTCACTTTTCTATATTAAAGAAGAATCAGATACACGAGTAGAAGATTAAACGAATGGTGCCCCATATTGTTAAAAACCTGTGTTATAAAGCAGAAACTAAACACACCATTGTAAAGCAATTATACTCCAACAAAGATGTTTAAAATAAAAGACTAATGGAATAAAAAAAAAAAAAACTTGTGTTATTTCTTGGATACTTTTCCGCTGGTGTAAGCATCTCTCAAGGTATAATCAGGCCCTCTTTTCCACAGGTCTGTAAGTGACCTGCATAGCTCTTTTTCTAGGTGATAACATCAACTCCCAAGGCTTTCAGTGGTTCCTTTAATGTGGCTGAATCCTGAATTACTTCTTTAGCTTTTAACTCCAGACATGTATTTCCAAATGATGGCTCGAGTTCTCTCCATAAGATGTCCCATATCCCTCAAATTCAACCTATCTGAAGCATAGTGTATCATCTTCCCTTTATTTAAAAAAAAAAGTAAAAAGCTCTTCCTGTATTCCTTCTCTTGGCCCCTGTCTTAGTCTTAGTCTGTTCAGGCTGCTATAACAAAATATCACAGGTTGAATAGTTTATAAATAACAGAAATATATTTCTCACAGCTCTGGAGGCTGGAAGTCCAAGGTCATGGTGCCAGCATGATTGGGTGAGGGCCCTCTTCCAAGTCTCAGACTTCTTGTATCCTCATACGATGGAAAGGACTAGGGAGCCCTCTTGGTGGTGGTCACTTTTCTAAGGCACTAATCTCATTCATGAGGGCTCCACCCTCATGACTTAAGACCCCATCTCCTAACACCATCATTTTTGAAAGCTAGTATTTCAACATATGGATCTTGGGGGACACATTCAGACCATAGCAGCCTCTAGCCTCTCAGTAACCCAAATGAGAAAACTCAGTATTGTCAAGTCTTCTTTACTTCCTCTATCATCACCAAGTCCTATCACTTCTACCTCCCCAATGTTTCATCTGTCCAACCCACTTTTCCCTCCCACTCACAGGATTCTAGATGATTTGTGTAGTCTTCTTACTGATCTCCCATGGTTTCTAGTCTCACCTTTCCCATGGATCCTTCCCATGGCCATCAGCTACCTTACAAAAACCCAGGTTGAATCATGTCATTCACTCATATCATCTTGATTCTTAGAAACACGCAATAACTTCCCAAGAACAACAAAATAAAATGCAAATGTGTAAGGATAGGATTTAAGGCCCAAGCAAAGAATGACAGATGGTTTTATCTCAAGTGCCAATCCCAGCTGATTAGTGGTGGCTTTTTGGAGAATTGCGTTGAGAAAGATTCTGAGGCTTCCTACAAACTCAGCAAAAAAGACTAGCTGTGGGCATGAGATGAAAAAGTAGACATCCCCAATCTAGGCTCAATCTATTTTTTTTTTTTTTGCTTCTTCGTACATACTCTAGCAATAACTGCTCAGCCACAAGAACTACTCATTACTACCCAAATAGTGTACACAGTTCTATTAACCACAAAGACCTTCCCTCTTCATGATTTGTTTCTTTTTAAAAATTAATTAATTTGTTTTTTTATACAGCAGAATCTTATTAGTTATCTATTTTATACATATTATTATGTATATGTCAATCCCAATCTCCCAGTTCCTCCTACCACCACCACCACCCCACGCCCCACTTTCCCCCTTTGGTGTCCATATGTTTGTTCTCTACATCTGTGTCTCTAGTTCTGCCTTGAAAACCAGTTCATCTGTACCATTTTTCTAGATTCCACATATTTGCATTAATATACGATATTTGTTTTTCTCTTTCTGAATTACTTCACTCTGTATGACAGTCTCTAGGTCCATCCACCTCTCTACAAATGACACAATTTCATTCCTTTTTGAGGCTGAATAATATTCCATTGTATATATGTACCACATCTTCTTTATCCATTCATCTGTCAGTGGGCATTTGGGTTGCTTCCATGACCTGGCTATTGCAAATAGTGCTGCAGTGAACATTGGGGTGCATGTGTCTTTTTGAATTATGGTTTTCTCTGGGTATATGCCAGTAGTGGGATTGCTGAGTCACATGGTAATTCTGTTTTTAGTTTTTTAAAGAAACTGTATGCTGTGCTCCATAGTGGCCGTATCAGTTTGCATTCCCACCAACAGTGCAAGAGGGTTCCCTTTTCTCCACACCCTCTCCAGCATTTATTGTTAGATTTTCTGATGATGCCCATTCTAACTGGTGTGAGGTGATACCTCATTGTAGTTTTGCTCTGCATTTCTCTAATAATTAGTGATGTTGAGCAGCTTTTCCTGTGCCTCTTGGCCATCTGTATGTCTTCTTTGGAGAAATGTCTATTTAAGTCTTTTGCCCATTTTTGGATTGGGTTGTTTGTTTTTTTAATATTGAGCTGCATGAGCTGTTTATATATTTTGGAGATTAATCCTTTGTCCATTGATTCATTTGAAAATATTTTCTCCCATTCTGAGGGTTGTCTTTTTATTTTGTTTATAGTTTCCTTTGCTGTGCAAAAGCTTTTAGGTTTGATTAGGTCCCATTTGTTTATTTTTGTTTTTATTTCCATTACTCTAGGAGGTGGGTCAAAAAGATCTTGCTGTGATTTATGTCAAAGAGTGTTCTTCCTATGTTTTCCTCTAAGAGTTTTATAGTGTTCAGTCTTACGTTTAGGTCTTAATCCATTTGGAGTTAATTTTTGTGTATGGTGTTAGGGAGTGTTCTAATTTCATTCTTTTATGTGTAGCTGTCCAGTTTTCCCAGCACCATTTATTGAAGAGACTGTCTTTTCTCCATTGTATATCCTTGCCTCCTTTGTCATAGATTACTTGACCATAGGTGTGTGGGTTTATCTCTGGGCTTTCGATCCTGTTCCATTGATCTATATTTCTTTTTTTGTGCCAGTACCATATTATCTTGATTACTGTAGCTTTGTAGTATAGTCTGAAGTTAGGGAGTCTGATTCCTCCAGCTCCGTTTTTTTCCCTCAAGACTGCTTTGGCTAGTCGGGGTCTTTTGTGTCTCCATACAAATTTTAAGATTCTTTGTTCTAGTTCTGTAAAAACTGCCCCTGGTAATTTGATAGGGATTGCATTGAATCTGTAGATTGCTTTGGGTAGTATAGTCATTTTCACAATATTGATTCTTCCAGTCCGAGAACATGGTATATCTCTCCATCTGTTTGTGTCTTCTTTGACTTCTTTCATCAGTGTCTTATAGTTTTCTGAGTACAGGTCTTTTACCTCCTGAAGTAGGTTTATTCCTAGGCATTTTATTCTTTTTGTTGCAGTGGTGAATGGGATTGTTTCCTTAATTTCTCTTTCTGATCTTTGGTTATTAGTGTAGAGGAATGCAAGAGATTTCTGTACATTAATTTTGTATCCTGAAACTTTACCACATTCACTGATTAGCTCTAGTAGTTTTCTGGTGGCATCTTTAGGATTCTCTATATATAGTATCATGTCATCTGCAAACAGTGACAGTTTTACTTTTTCTTTTCCAATTTGTTTTCCTTTTATTTCTTTTTCTTCTCTGATTGCTGTGGCTAGGAGTTCCAAAACTATGTTGAATAATAGTGGTGAGAGTGGACATCCTTATCTTGTTCCTGATCTTAGAGGAAATGCTTTCTGTTTTTCACCATTGAGAATGATGTTTGCTTTGGGTTTGTCGTATATGGCCTTTCTTATGTTGAGGTAGGTTCCCTCTGTGCCCACTTTCTGGAGAGTTTTTATCATAAATCGGTGTTGAATTTTGTCAAAAGCTTTTCCTGAATCTATTGAGATGATCATATGGTTTTTCTTCTTCAATTTGTTAATATGGTGTATCACATTGATTGATTTGCGTATATTGAAGAATCTTTGCATCCCTGGGATAAATCCCACTTGATCATGGTGTATGATACTTTTAATGTGTTGTTGGATTCTGTTTGCTAGTATTTTGCTGAGGATTTTTGCATCTATTTCGTCAGTGATGTCGGTCTGTATTTTCTTTTTTTGTAGTACCTTTGACTGCTTTTGGTATCAGGGCGATGGTGGCCTCCTAGAATGAGTTTGGGAGTGTTCCTTCCTCTGCAATTTTTTGGAAGAGTTTGAGAAGGATAGGTGTTAGCTCTTCCCTAAATGTTTGATATAATTCACCTGTGAAGCTATCTGGTCCTGGACTTCTGTTTGTTGAAAGATATTTAATCACCGTTTCAATTTCATTACTTGTGATTGGTCTGTTCATATTTTCTATTTCTTCCTGGTTCAGTCTTGGAAGGTTATACCTCTCTAAGAATTTGTCCATTTCTTCCAGGTTGTCCATTTTATTGGCATAGAGTTGCTTGTAGTTTTCTCTTAGGATGCTTTGTATTTCTGTGGTGTCTGTTGTAACTTCTCCTTTTTCACTTCTAAGTTTATTGATCTGAGTTCTCTCCCTCTTTTTCTTTTTTTTTTTTTTTTGGAATCTCAGTTACCTTCACCACCCAGTGCCTATTTCAGCCTTACTCACCTTTCAGGTCTCAATTTAGACATCACTTCCCACCTCTCCTCTCTCCCTGTCTCCCTCTCCCTCCCCCCACCCCATTTCTCCCTCCCCCGTACCTCTCTTTCTCTCTCTCTATATGTATATATACATATATACTTAGAGAGAGAAACAGTATATTCTCATAGCACCTCATTTGTCTGTAGCTTACCTGATTTTCCCCACTAGATGGTAAACTCCCAAAAGGGAGAAGTCATTCACTCTTGGGGTTTAAAACACAGAGGGGATGTGTTTAACACGTTTTTTATTAGTGGATGCCTTTAGATGGGGCTTGCCTCTCATGTGCCACAGTTCCCCCAGCCCCGCCCCCGACTGCATCTTTTTGTCATAAGAATGCATCATTCGTTGACCTGCCTGACCCCCCAGCCCCCCACCTCCTGCATCCCAGACCAGAGTAGACCCTCAATAAGCATTTATCAGAGGGGTGATTTTTTTCTTTTCAGGTTGGGTAAAGCACAGAACAAGATGGGAGTCGGTATTTCTTTAACGACCCCTGCCCCTCACTAGCCATGGCCCTCAAGACTGTCTTGACCTGCAGGAGTCCTGATACCAAAAGCTCAGCCTCTCTGTACACCTGTGCCAAACTGAATCTAAGAGACAGAGTTTTGGGCGAAGTAGAAAAGGATAGCTTTTCTGCTTTGCCAGGCAAAGGGGAACACAGAGGGATCCTGCCTCGAAAAACTGTGTCCCTCCCTCTTTTTCTTGATGAGTCTGGCTAAAGGTTTATCAATTTTGTTTATCTTATCAAAGAACCAGGTTTTAGTTTTATTGATCTTTGCTATTGTTTCCATTTATTTCTGCTCTGATCTTTATGATTTCTTTCCTTCTACTAACTTTGGGTTTTGTTTGTTCTTCTTTCTCTAGTTCCTTTAGATGTAAGGTTAGATGTTTATTTGAGATTTTTCTTGTTTCTTGAGGTAGGATTGTATTGCTATAAACTTCCCTCTTAGAACTGCTTTTGCTGCATCCCACAGGTTTTGGATCGTTGTCTTTTCATTGTCATTTGTCTCTAGGTATTTTTTTTTAACATCTTTATTGGAGTATAATTGCTTTACAATAGTGTGTTAGTTTCAGCTTTATAACAAAGTGAATCAGCTATACATATACATATATCCTCATATCTCTTCCCTCTTGTGTTTCTCTCCCACCCTCCCTATCCACTGCTCTAAGTGGTCCCAAAGCACCAAGCTGATCTCCCTGTGCTATGTGGCTGCTTCCCACTAGCTATCTGTTTTACATTTGGTAGTGTATATATGTCCATGCCACTCTCTCACTTCGTCCCTGCTTACCCTTCTCCCTTCCCATGTCCTTAAGTCCATTCTGTACGTATGCGTCTTTATTCCTGTCCTGCCCCTAGGTTCTTCAGAACCATTTTTTTTTTAGGTTCCATTTATATGTGTTAGCATACAGTAATTTTTTCTCTTTCTGACTTACTTCACTCTGTATGACAGACTAGGTATTTTTTGATTTCCTCTTTGATTTCTTCAGTGATCTCTTGGTTATTTAGTAATGTATTGTTTAGCTTCCATGTGTTTGTGTATTTTACATTTTTTTTCCTGTAATTGATTTCTAATCTCATAACGTTGTGGTCAAAAGAAAGATGGTTGATATGATTTCAGTTTTCTTAAATTTACCACAGCTTGATTTGTGACCCAAGATGTGACCTATACTGGAGAATGTTCTGTGTGCACTTGAGAAGAAAGTATTATCTGTTTTCGGACGGAATGTCCTATAAATATCAATTAAATCTATCTGGTCTATTGTGTCATTTAAAGCTTGTGTTTCCTTATTAATTTTCTGTCTGGATGATCTGTCCATTGGTGTAAGTGAGGTGTTAAAGTCCCCAACTATTATTGTGTTACTGTCTATTTCCTCTTTTATAGCTGTTAGCATTTGCCATATGTAGTGAGGTGCTCCTATGCTGGGTGCATATATATTTATAATTGTTATATCTTTTTCTTGGATTGATCCCTTGATCATTATGTAGTGACCTTCCTTGTCTCTTGTGACATTCTTTATTTTAAAGTCCATTTTATCTGATAAGAGTATTGCTACTCCAGCTTTCTTTTGATTTCCATTTTCATGAATATCTTTTTCCATCCCCTCACTTTCAGTCTGTATGGGTCCCTAGGTCTGAAGTGGGTCTCTTGTAGACAGCATATATATGGGTCTTGTTTTTGTATCCATTCAGCCAGCCTGTGTCTTTTGGTTGGAGCATTTAGTCCATTCGCATTTAAGGTAATTATCAATAGGTATGTTCCTATTACCATTTTCTTAATTGTTTTGGGTTTGTTCTTGTAGGTCCTTTTTTTCTCTTGTGTATCCCACTTAGAGAAGTTCCTTTAGCATTTGTCGTAGAGCTGGTTTGGTGGTGCTGAATTCTCTTAGCTTTAGCTTGTCTGTAAAGCTTTTTTTTTTTTATTTTGTGGTACATGGGCCTCTCACTGTTGTGGCCTCTCCCGCTGCGGAGCACAGGCTCCGGATGCGCAGGCTCAGCAGCCATGGCTCATGGGCCCAGCCACTCCTCGGCATGTGGGATCCTCCCGGACCGGGGCACGAACCCATGTCCCCTGCATCGGCAGACGGACTCTCAACCACTGCGCCACCAGGGAAGCCCTGTAAAGCTTTTGATTTCTCCGCTGAATCTGAATGAGATCCTTGCCAGGTAGAGTAATCTTGGTTCTAAGTTCTTCCCTTTCATCACTTTAAATATATCATGCCACTCCTTTCTGGCTTGTAGAGTTTCTACTGAGAAATCAGCTGTTAACCTTATGCGAGTTCCCTTGTATGTTATTTGTCATTTTTCCCTTGTTGCTTTTAATAATTTTTCTTTGTCTTTAATTTTTGTCAGTTTGATTACTGTGTGTCTTGGCATATCTATCCTTGGGTTTATCTTGCCTGGGACTCTCTGTGCTTCCTGGACTTGCGTGGCTATTTCCTTTCCCACGTTAGGGAAGTTTTCAGCTATAATCTCTTCAAATATTTTCTCGGGTCCTTTCTTTCTTCTTCTTCTGGGACCTCTGTAACGTGAATGTTATTGCGTTTAACGTTGTCCCAGAGGTCTCTTAGGCTGTCTTCATTTCTTTTCATTCTTTTTCTTTATTTTGTTCTGTGTCAGTGAATTCCACCATTCTGTCTTCAGGGTCACTTATCCGTTCTTCTGCCTCAGTTATTCTGCTATTGATTACTTCTAGTGTAGTTTTCATTTCAGTAATTGTATTGTTCATCTCTGTTTGTTTGTTCTTTAATTCTTCTAGGTCTTTGTTAAACATTTCTTGCATCTTCTCGATCTTTGCCTCCATTCTTTTTCCAAGGTCCTGGATCATCTTCACTATCATTATTCTGAATTCTTTTTCTGGAAGGTTGCCTACCTCCACTTCATTTAGTTGTTTTTCTGGGGCTTTATCTTGTTCCTTCATCTGGTACATAGCCCTCTGTCTTTTCATCTTGTCTATCTTTCTGTGAATGTGGTTTTTGTTCCACAGGCTGCAGGATTGTAGTTCTTCTTGCTTCTGCTGTCTGTCCTCTGGTGGATGAGGCTATCTAAGAGGCTTGTGCAAGCTTCCTGATGGGAGGGACTGGTAGTGGGTAGAGCTGGGTGTTGCTCTGGTGGGCAGAGCCCAGTAAAACTTTAATCTGCTTGTCTGCTGATTGGGTGGGGCTGGGTTCCCTCTCTGTTGGTTGTTTGGCCTGAGGTGACCCAGCACTGGAAGCCTACAGGCTCTTTGGTGGGGCTAATGGCAGACTCCTGGAGGGCTTACACCAAGGAGTACTTCCCAGAACTTCTGCTGCCAGTGTCCTTGTCCCTGCGGTGACCACAGCCACCCCCCACCTCTGCAGGAGACCCTTCAACACTAGCATGTAGGTCTGATTCAGTCTCCTATGGGGCCACTGCTCCTTCATCCTGGGTCCTCATTCACACACTACTTTGTGTGTGCCCTCCAAGAGTGGAGTCTCTGTTACCCCCAGTCCTGTCGAAGTCCTGCAATCAAATCCCACTAGCCTTCAAAGTCTGATTCTCTGGGAATTCCTCCTCCTGTTGCCGGATCCCCAGGTTAGGAAGCCTGACATGGCGCTCAGAACCTTCCCTCCAGTGGGTGGATTTCTGTGGTATAATTGTTCTCCAAGTTTTACGTTATCCACCCAGCGGTTATGGGATTTGATTTTACTGTGATTGCACCCCTCCTACCGTCTCATTGTGACTTCTCCTTTGTCTTTGGATGTGGGGTATCTTTTTTGATGTGTTCCAGTGTCTTCCTGTCGATGATTGTTCAGCGGTTAGTTGTGATTCTGGTGCTCTCGCAAGAGGGAGTGAGCACACATCCTACTCTGCCATCTTGAACCGTATCCTATCATCATTTCTTATTTGATAATCCATGATTTCATTCTTTTGCTGTCTAGACTGCACATGACCCAACTTCCACCTATTAGAATCCTCATCTTGTTCCTGTGATACTCTACATTCACAGTTTATAGCCTTGTCCTTCCGTTGGACATAACATCAACCTCCTTTGTAGTACATATGTATACAGTATTATGTGTGTGTGTGTGTGTGTGTGTGTGTGTGTGTGTGTGTATTTCTGCCTCTTCCAGTGGACAACAAACTCTCTGAACGCAGTGAACATATCTTATCCATCTCCCAACCCCTAAGTCCCATCTAATAACTTAAACATACCAAGTATTCAATGGGAGTTTATAGAATGTATGAACTAATCAACCAAAATTCTGATGGCATGTTGACTTTAAAAAAAAAAGATCACAGGGACCCTCCAGGAACTAGCATCATTTCAGAAGTAAAGACACTCTTGTAGGAATCTCCCAGTTGCCAGCAGTGAGCAGTGAGTAAGATCTACAAGACAGCAGCCCCTCAGCTATGACGTAGGAGGTGGAGCTCTGAATGCAAGAGAACGTCTTTGATTGGCATAGCAGTGTAGCACTGGACACTTAGGAATGACTCTGTAAGTACACAAGACAAGCCCCTTTCACCAGCTGAGTTTTACAAGGCATGACTTGACCAGTATCACATGTGCACGCATAAGTAGAAGACTCAGACATGCAGCTCTCACAAAATTGTACTCTTCTGCTTTACCAGTGAGTTTTGGTTAATTATAGCATAAAGAAAGGAATCTACTGCTATTAAAAAATAGTAAGTTGGAAAACTACTGCTGCCTATCCTATAGAGGTCTCACATTCAGCTCCTCCAAGCAGACCCCCTAAACCATTTATCAATGTGCCCCCAAATTTGAGGCTCGGCCCTAAGACCAGGCAAAGATTGTTTTCAAAGAGAAATTTCAGACCACCTTACCAAGCATTGGTTGTGTCTCAAGCTGGTGATTCATGTGGAGGCAAATGACTCAGAACCCTTACTATCAATTCTCTCAGGCCATACAGTAAATTGGGCACCACTGTTTGTAACATCATGATAGCTTGAACACCTGAAAGAAGTCACAGGCATAGGAGGCCTTTCCTTTCCCTACAGGAAAATATCTTTTATTGTTTTTGTCCCTTGAATGCCTAAGAGGAAAAAAAGAAAGAAAGAAAGAAATCTAGGAGAGATGGTGACAGACTTGTTCCTTTCCAAAGTGGAAGCTGGAGTACTGACTCAGAGAAAGGACATCACAGGCATCTTGTTCTTCCGAGAACTGTAATGCTTGGGATTTTTCATTTCGAGCAGTGAAAAGCAAATGATCAGGGCCAAAATCAGAGAGAACACAATGATTTCAACAATTTGGGGGTTATCTTCCCTGTTTTTTCCCCTCTGTGTCTGTATGATTCCTCAAACAAAGTGGGTTGGAAAAGTTCAAGCTCAGTTCACAGAAGAGAACATTCTGTACTCTTCACAACAGGCTGGGCTGCTCTCTGTAAAACAAAATCAACAGCGTGATCTCAGCCACCGCGGCGGCAGGCACTGCGCCGCCAGCCTATGGCCCCAGCGTTTGAATAGACAGGCTGTCAAAGGCACCCCGTGGACAGGACACGCAGAAGGTGCAGCCACACGCGCATGCGCCCCCCGCCCCCCAAGCACACACACACGACTTTCTGTCCAATTGTTATTTCTTCTCTCCAGAGGGTCAGGAAAGTTGTTTGGATATTTCTCTTTGGAGAGTTATTATAGCTGAAACATTTCCAAGGAAACAGCCCCCTGCGTGTGCACTTCTGCTCTGGCATTGATTGGAGCTTTTCAATCTGTTTGGATGTTACTGTAATCAAATGACAGCATTAACACTAAATAACGTGGCTGCTTCCCTACTAAGGGGGAGTGAGGCCATGAAAGGAAAGAGTCAAGCTGGTGTTTGCACCCCTGCCCCACCCCCTCAGCTTTTCAGTTTTCTTTCTGGATCTGCAGCCTTTTCTTCTTTTGTCTAGAATTTAGCACGCAATTCAGTAAATATTTATTGAGTGCATATTTGGTGCCAGGGACTGTCTACAGAATTATACCTGTAGCAAGGTGGTTCTCGTGAAATGAAAACCTGGCCTTGAAGCCAGTCAGCGGAGGAAGGAAAGAGAAGCTGTATGTGTCAGTAGTGGAAGGTTGGAGGGGAGGAGAGGGGGTTCTCCAGGAGAGGAGGGCTGAGGGACTGAGGTACTAGAAGGCCCTGAACGTGGGTGGGTGTTCTTCAGGATGACGAAACAGACATCTGGAATGGGGCTGCTAACCCAGTGCTCCTTCCATGCTGGATTCAACCTATTTGCTAGAGGAAGAAACAGAGAATGCACAACTGCCCGCAGCAGGGGAGTAGAATCGCTGCCCCACGCCTCCTTTAAAGTCACCCTTTCCTGCAGACGCTGCAGGACCCAGAGATGGGGAACTGGGCAGGGGTAGGGGGGAGAAGCGTAGAGAAATGGCAAGTGGGAATGCAGGGGCTTCCGTGCATGTGAGGAATTTGGAATCCTGGCTTACTGTCTCTGTGGTCTCAGATGAGATTCTCAGACTTTGTGCCTGTGAGTCTCCTCCGCTGTGCCCTCCCTCAGGTGTTAACCGGGGAGAGAAATCCCTGTTTCGTAGAACTATTGACTATTGTAGAATTTAAGGAAACAATATATGCCTTTGCTTGGCATAGAGTAGGTATTTAATAAATAGTAACCATTGTTATTATTAATTTAAGTACTGTTCAGAGAAAGCTGTTAATTGGGGTGTCAGTTGAGAACTTCCACCAATGTGTGCTCTCAAATATTTTCTTGCCCACGTAGTTCACAATTTATTGACTTACTGGGAGTCTGTTGAGCACCTGTACCCAGCACTGTGCTCTGTGTTAGGCACTGCAGCAGGCACCGGGCCAAGAAAAGACTTGTCCTCAGGAAGCTTCCTCCCCGACCAGGGATGGAGTTTACACAGGGCAGTGGCCGCCCTGGGGCTTGATGGATGCTTCCTCACAGCCGACCTTCTTTCATGTTCAGGCTCATGTCTTCCATGTCCCAGACCACCTTGGCTGTCACAGCCATCCCACAGAGAAAGCTGCTGGGGGGCAGGGATTGGTCGGGAATAGCCTTGATGTAAGACATTTCTCGAGACTGCTCTTCCAGAATGTAAACACCCTTTCTCACTTCAGGACCAGAGCTCCTGCCAAGACTTTGAACAACAAGTTACACAAGCACCTTTGGGGTGGTTGGTCATGCCACATCACGGCTTCTACTTGGCGATGCGGGGGAGGGGGTGGCCTCAAGGACTCAGTCAGGTGCAGTGCATAAACCTGTAAACACAAGGCTCACTGAGCCAGGAGTTCAAGAAAACGCAAGCCCTTGGGCACCACAGAAAGCCCCGGCGTGGGGAAGGAGTCAGTCATGGCAGATCATTTCACAGACTTCCCTGCTGCCATCACTGAAACAATCCCAGGGCTCAGTAGAAGAATCATCTGACATTAGAGCCAGGCCCAGGCCAAGGTGGGGCTTCCCTGGAGCTGCGTACCGTGACGTCTTGAATTCTCTCTCCCCCACAGAGATCACCTCCCTGACTATACCCACCTCACCAAGGGTCCTGTTTAACATTTTCGCAGCAGACAGCCTGTCCCAAAAACACTTCCCCCCATTGGACCTCCTTTGCCAAGGGCTCCTGCCAACTCCAGCCAGTTGCAGATGGACTTTCTCAAAAGGGCAGAGTGTGCATGGGACAGCAAAAGGAAAACCCTGAGGATCTGAGGTAGACCAAGCTAAATCAATCCAGGGACTTAGGCAAGTAACCAAGATCTCAGAGAGAAGAAATGAAGGGAAGTGTTTCCAGGTTCATACCCACCCACACATACTTGATGGGAGGAGGGCCTAAGAGAGTGACATTAGTTGACCATTTATTATATGCCAGGTGCTTTACACACATTCTCTCATTTAATCCCCATAATAACCCTATGTGATAGTTAGTGATGTTATCCCAGAGTCAAAGAGCTTAAATAACTGGCCCAAGGTCATGCAGCCAAGTATGTGGTAGAGCTCGCACTTGAACCCAGGTTTGTCCAGCTTGAAAGCCCAGGTTCCCTTCATTATATTAGTCTGCCTCCCTGTATGCAAGGATCTTTTTAGAACACTGTTGGAAGCATCGTGTACGTTGATTTTGGTTTTTCAGAGACGGAAGTCTCCAAGTTCTGACGCCAAGTCCTACTATCCAACCTCTGATATTTTACTTTATCTCAGTGTATGTAATCAGTCAGCAATAATTATTGAACATGCATCGGGCATTGTGCTGTGCACTCTGGGGGATAGAAAGGTGAGTTATGCATGAGCGCTGCCTTCAAGGAACTCATAGTCTAGATAGGATAGATTGTGCTGTAGTAACACACAATTATTTAATTTTTATTTATGTTATTAATTATTCAAACAACCTCTGAATCTAAATGGCATAACACAGTTTAGTTCTTACACCACATACCCATTGTGAATCAGCTGGGTCCTCTATCAGACTTCCATGACAGTCCACTAGATATCTCAGTCATTGCCAGCCACCAGTGTCGGGGGGAAGACCAGTCACCAGCTCTTACTGCTTCTTCCTCTGAGAGCTTCTTCCCTAAAGGGGCTCATGTCAGTTTTGCTCATATTTCTTTAGCCAAAGCAAATTAAACAGCCCCACATAACTTCAGAGGTTAGATAAGTACAAACCTACCACGAGTCTGGAAATGGAGAAAAACCTGAAAAATCTGGTATAGAGACCTATTAATGACCACATTCTAGGAAGAGGAATGGCCTTAATGCTTCATGCCCCAAATTCCAAACAATGAAAGCCTGAAAGATGAAGTGCCATTGGCACGGATGCATTCAAGCCATGTCCTAAGGACTCAAGAGAGAATTATGCCTGGACCAGAGACCTCAGTGACGTATCCTTAGGAAGTGAAGGCCTGCATTGAACCTTGAAGAGTGAAGGCCTTGGATGGACCCACAGGAGCAGACCAGTTGCATCCACCTTGGCCTTCAGTAGGGTGAGGGTAATGCACCACTAGTCACGCTCATGAACTGCATAGGTAATTCCAGGCCTGGAGAGACCACTGAATGAGTGCCTGAAGGCGAGAATGCGGGTGGGCTTGAGGGGAAAGGGCCCATCACAGCTGGGCAGAGTGCTCAAGTCAGGGAGAAATGGCAGTTGGCCAAAGCATTGCTTTGAGAAGCCATGAAAAAATCTTTAAACAGGAGAAGCCATGATTACAGTGGAACTTTCTGGATTTTAATCTATGGCTATATTCTTTCATTTCACAAATATTTGAAATATTTTGCATAGAAATTGCAAAGGTAGATAAGGCTTGATTCCCACCTGTAAGTCTTTCGTGGAAGAAGAAATGTGTTTGGTTTTTTACCATTGCCTTTTAAGAGAATTGATCTCAAAGAGATACTTTGTTTGATGAATAGGATCTAAAATTTCAAGGATGTGCATTTATGAAGCAGAAGGGGCTGAAATGGCTAGTCTGCTAACCGGAATTGGGATGGTGGTGAGGAACCCAGGGGTGGGAGGAGCATGGAAGTGGAGGAGATAGAGGGGATAAGGCAGCTGGCAACGCGAGAAAAGGCTTTGGGAATGACAGAGATTTTTAATGGGGATATTTATGAAGTTTCACCATATGGTGTTCAATGTAAGCCCTCCACTTTTCTCCCTTGTGAGCATTTCTGTAAAATATACATTACTCAAAAAAAAAATATATATATACATTACTCAAAATACTTTGGGAGGTGACTTGAGAGGTCACAAGGGGGCAATTGAGTAGCAATGAAGTGTTGACTATGGCCTCAAACCGTGCAGAGTGTGAGCCAGAACTTCTGAAGCGAGCCCAGTCGTGTTTGTGTTAAATAGATATGTGCAGTCACATTTGTACAGGATAAAGTGGCAGTTCTAGCTGTGGGAGAGTTTGTCAAGAAGAGCTTCATAAAGGAGATTAAAGGTGATCCTTTAATCTGGGGCCGGGTGTTGCAATATCAGAAAGTGTCCCCGGCCCACCTGGATTAATGAAAAGCGTTCCAGTCCAGTCACAGAGAGCAGCAGGTGCAAAGGTACTGGACAAGAACAGCCTGGTTTATTGGCACTAATCCGAGCAAACATTGATGGGTAGGATTTTGAGGGATAGGGTGAGAGGGGGCAAGTCCAGTAATCTAATCCAGTTGTCAGTGTTTGTAGAAATAAGGACATGTGTTTACCGTCAGAACTATTTCTTCAGCATTTATTGACTCTCAGATACTTTCCAGCTTTTATATTGTTGCAAAACTATTTTGTTTTAATTTGGCAAAAAAAACTGG